>NC_080712.1:9587645-9952645 GCF_019097595.1 Hemibagrus wyckioides
AATTTGATTCTCCTTCCTCTTAACTCCAATAACTTCATTGTGTGTCACTCTTCATCCTTAAAGTTCCACCCTCCCCTTCCTCCTCCTCCTCCTTCTCCTCAACATCATCATCATCATCTCTACACTTGTTCTCTCTTCTAATCCTGAAAGCCATGCTTTCTCTTCACCACCTCATCTTCATCTCCAAGCTTGACTCAGTGAAATGTAGGTGAAAGGGCACCTCCACCTCCCAATATGCTTGTGCTCTGGGTGTAGCCATGTTAGTGCACAGGCAGTGAGGGGAAAGTGTGACTTCTTTTCATGTGAGAAAGCAAGAGAGAAAGATCACATAGTAATAAATAATAGACGTGACGCATTGCGTTACAGTGATTTCATCAGGGGTAAGGGTGTAAGCATGATACATGATAAAAACACTGTAACCCTCAAGTGGCTCAATGCTTTAATAAATTGACAACAAAAGCAATATGATAAAATAGCTATTAATAGTTGATTTTTCCATCCATTTTTTTTGCAACGCTTTTCCTACATATGGTCAACAGAAGCATGGAAACATTTCCAGGGGACTCGGGGCACAAGGCGAGTCCATCGCAAGCCATCACAGGACACAATCACACACACACACACACACAACATGGACAATTTAGACATGCCAGTCAGCCTAAAACATTTACTTGTCCTTGCCCTTGGACTGGGGGATGAAACCAGAGTACCTGGAGGAAACCCCTGAAGCATTAGGACAACGTGCACAAGGACAGAGGCAGAGGAATCAAACCCCCAACTCCAGAGGTGTGACACAAACATGCTAACCTCTAAGCCACCATGCCCCCTTTAAGAAGAAATTAACAAGTAGGCTTTTTGGTAATCAACATAAACAAGAATTAGGATAAACAGACAAAACAATGGCTTAACTGTAAATGTTTAATTTGCTAAACATGCAACTTCATTGCATTTGGCAGGCACCCTCATCCAGAGTGACTTACATTTTATACAACTGAGCAATTGAGGGTTAAGGGCCTTGCTCAGGGGCCCAGCAGTGGTGGACTTGGGATTTAAACCTACAACCTTCTGATCAGTAGTCTAACACCTTAACCAATATGCTACCACATCCCCCATCAGTGATGTGCGTATATCAAGGATTTGATATTCGCAGTGGCTTCCAACATGATTTAGCTACTCCAATTTTAACATCTAAACCATCTACATGCTAATGTCACTTCTGTCATATACTCAAACTAAACAGCAGCCTTACAAGATGTCACTTTTTATTCTCTTGAGGGTGTGTATCGACTGTTATCGTTGTCGCTTGCGGCTGTATGTACAGCGAGAAAATCTCAATTAAACACTGGGTCTACTGTTATACTGGTCCAATTTAACACTGGGTCTAATTTAACACTGGGTCTAATTTAACACTGGGTCTATTTTAACACTGGGTCTAATGTAACACTGGGTCTATTTTAACACTGGGTCTAATGTAACACTGGGTCTAATTGAACACTGAGTCTAATTGAACACTGGGTCTAATTGAACACTGAGTCTAATTGAACACTGAGTCTAATTTAACACTGGGTCTAATTTAACACTGGGTCTAATTTAACACTGGGTCTAATTTAACACTGGGTCTATTTTAACACTGGGTCTAATGTAACACTGAGTCTAATTGAACACTGAGTCTAATTGAACACTGAGTCTAATTTAACACAAGGTCTAATTTAACACTGGGTCTATTTTAACACTGGGTCTAATGTAACACTGAGTCTAATTTAACACTGGTCTAATTTAACACTGGATCTAATTTAACACTGGTTTAATTTAACACTGGGTCTACTGTTATACTGGTCTAATTTAACACTAGGTCTAATATAATACTGGTTCCGATTTAAGTTGCATCTAATTTAACACTGGTCTAATTTAACACTGGGTCTAATTTAACACTGGTCTAATTTAACACTGGGTCTAATTTAACACTGGTCTAATTTAACACTGGGTCTAATTTAACACTGGGTCTACTGTTATACTGGGTCTAACTGAACACTGGGTCTACTGTTAAACTAGGTCTAATTTAACACAGGGTCTAATTTAACACTGGGTCTACTGTTAAACTAGTCTAATTTAACACAGGGTCTAATTTAACACTGGGTCTACTGTTAAACTAGTCTAATTTAACACTGGGTCTACTGTTAAACTAGTCTAATTTAACACTGGGTCTACTGTTAAACTAGTCTAATTTAACACAGGGTCTAATTTAACACTGGGTCTACTGTTATACTGGTCTAATTTAACACTGGGTCTACTGTTAAACTAGGTCTAATTTAACACAGGGTCTAATTTAACACTGGTCTAATTTAACACTGGGTCTGTTGTTATACTGACTCTAATTTAACACTGGGTCTAATTTAACACTGGGTCTACTGTTATACTGACTCTAATTTAACACAAGGTCTAATTTAACACTGGGTCTACTGTTATACTGACTCTAATTTAACACTGGGTCTAATTTAACACTGGGTCTACTATTATACTGACTCTAATTTAACACAAGGTCTAATTTAACACTGGGTCTACTGTTATACTGACTCTAATTTAACACTGGGTCTAATTTAACACTGGGTCTACTATTATACTGACTCTAATTTAACACTGGGTCTAATTTAACACTGGGTCTACTGTTATACTGACTCTAATTTAACACTGGGTCTAATTTAACACTGGGTCTACTGTTATACTGACTCTAATTTAACACTGGGTCTAATTTAACACTGGGTCTACTATTATACTGACTCTAATTTAACACAAGGTCTAATTTAACACTGGGTCTACTATTATACTGACTCTAATTTAACACAAGGTCTAATTTAACACTGGGTCTACTGTTATACTGATTCTAATTTAACACTGGGTCTACTGTTATACTGACTCTAATTTAACACTGGGTCTACTGTTATACTGGGTCTAATTTAACACTGGGTCTACTGTTATACTGACTCTAATTTAACACTGGGTCTACTGTTATACTGACTCTAATTTAACACTGGGTCTACTGTTATACTGACTCTAATTTAACACTGGGTCTACTGTTATACTGGGTCTAATTTAACACTGGGTCTACTGTTATACTGGGTCTAATTTAACACTGGGTCTACTGTTATACTGACTCTAATTTAACACTGGGTCTACTGTTATACTGACTCTAATTTAACACTGGGTCTACTGTTATACTGACTCTAATTTAACACTGGGTCTACTGTTATACTGACTCTAATTTAACACTGGGTCTACTGTTATACTGACTCTAATTTAACACTGGGTCTACTGTTATACTGACTCTAATTTAACACTGGGTCTACTGTTATACTGACTCTAATTTAACACTGGGTCTACTGTTATACTGGGTCTAATTTAACACTGGGTCTACTGTTATACTGACTCTAATTTAACACTGGGTCTACTGTTATACTGGGTCTAATTTAACACTGGGTCTACTGTTATACTGACTCTAATTTAACACTGGGTCTACTGTTATACTGGGTCTAATTTAACACTGGGTCTACTGTTATACTGGGTCTAATTTAACACTGGGTCTACTGTTATACTGGGTCTAATTTAACACTGGGTCTACTGTTATACTGGGTCTAATTTAACACTGGGTCTACTGTTATACTGGGTCTAATTTAACACTGGGTCTACTGTTATACTGGGTCTAATTTAACACTGGGTCTACTGTTATACTGGGTCTAATTTAACACTGGGTCTACTGTTATACTGGGTCTAATTTAACACTGGGTCTACTGTTATACTGGGTCTAATTTAACACTGGGTCTACTGTTATACTGACTCTAATTTAACACTGGGTCTACTGTTATACTGGGTCTAATTTAACACTGGGTCTACTGTTATACTGGGTCTAATTTAACACTGGGTCTACTGTTATACTGGGTCTAATTTAACACTGGGTCTACTGTTATACTGGGTCTAATTTAACACTGGGTCTACTGTTATACTGACTCTAATTTAACACTGGGTCTACTGTTATACTGACTCTAATTTAACACTGGGTCTACTGTTATACTGGGTCTAATTTAACACTGGGTCTACTGTTATACTGACTCTAATTTAACACTGGGTCTAATTTAACACTGGGTCTACTGTTATACTGACTCTAATTTAACACAAGGTCTAATTTAACACTGGGTCTATTGTTATACTGACTCTAATTTAACACTGGGTCTAATTTAACACTGGGTCTACTATTATACTGACTCTAATTTAACACTGGGTCTACTGTTATACTGACTCTAATTTAACACTGGGTCTACTATTATACTGACTCTAATTTAACACAAGGTCTAATTTAACACTGGGTCTACTGTTATACTGATTCTAATTTAACACTGGGTCTACTGTTATACTGACTCTAATTTAACACTGGGTCTACTGTTATACTGACTCTAATTTAACACTGGGTCTACTGTTATACTGACTCTAATTTAACACTGGGTCTACTGTTATACTGACTCTAATTTAACACTGGGTCTACTGTTATACTGGGTCTAATTTAACACTGGGTCTACTGTTATACTGGGTCTAATTTAACACTGGGTCTACTGTTATACTGGCTCTAATTTAACACTGGGTCTACTGTTATACTGACTCTAATTTAACACTGGGTCTACTGTTATACTGACTCTAATTTAACACTGGGTCTACTGTTATACTGACTCTAATTTAACACTGGGTCTACTGTTATACTGGGTCTAATTTAACACTGGGTCTACTGTTATACTGGGTCTAATTTAACACTGGGTCTACTGTTATACTGGGTCTAATTTAACACTGGGTCTACTGTTATACTGGGTCTAATTTAACACTGGGTCTACTGTTATACTGGGTCTAATTTAACACTGGGTCTACTGTTATACTGGCTCTAATTTAACACTGGGTCTACTGTTATACTGGGTCTAATTTAACACTGGGTCTACTGTTATACTGGCTCTAATTTAACACTGGGTCTACTGTTATACTGACTCTAATTTAACACTGGGTCTACTGTTATACTGGGTCTAATTTAACACTGGGTCTACTGTTATACTGACTCTAATTTAACACTGGGTCTACTGTTATACTGGGTCTAATTTAACACTGGGTCTACTGTTATACTGGCTCTAATTTAACACTGGGTCTACTGTTATACTGACTCTAATTTAACACTGGGTCTACTGTTATACTGGGTCTAATTTAACACTGGGTCTACTGTTATACTGGGTCTAATTTAACACTGGGTCTACTGTTATACTGGCTCTAATTTAACACTGGGTCTACTGTTATACTGGGTCTAATTTAACACTGGTCTAATTTGCCTCTTTACTGTGTCATACCTTATTTTCCCAGAATTGAGAATATCACGTCTCATGTTTCAGCATTGTTGTGACTGCAAACGTACCCTGTGAAACATTTGACAAACTATTAAAGAGTGAAAAACTTCCCCTCCTACTAGGAGAACATAAAGACTGGCGTATAATAGCAGCACAATATGTCTCAGCCTGCCACAGTATGAGGGACTGTGAGGGATCTGCTTTGCCTTTGGGCTTCTTGTAATTGTTGTTTAATGATAGCTCTTCTTTATTATTATTGTTTTTCACTTTTATTCTCTAACTTTATCTTTCTTTTTCAAATATTACCGCAGCTTTATATTATCCTTGATTCATGTACATCATTTGCACTCTTTTTTACTTTTCTTTGCACAATGTTATTTTCATTTAATTTGTCCTGTCTTATTATTTTATATCTCCTCTTTTTTGCAGTACTCTTCCGTTGTACTTGCTTTCGCCATACAAGTATACGATTAATTCTCATGCCATTAACGCACATGAGAACTGAAAACAAAGCTGAAAGAAAGGTCACCCTGTTGCTTTGTAGGATTACACACAGTTATGGTATGTACCTGAAATGTTAAGCAGTCACAACAATAAGAGCAGTATTAAAGTGGCATCGTATGGGCATAGCAGAAGCAGAACATCATCTGGATGGGTTTCAAGTGACTGGATGTTATTTCAGAGGTGTAAATCTGACCTGTTGAGAGTTAAATTAGAGTTAAACACAGCTATAATTTCTAATGAAGGCAAAGCTGATATAAAAAGTCAGAGGAGGGTTGGTGGCGGCTGTTGCCTTTCCAAAATTTAGATGGGCTGAGTGTTTTTACAATTACCAGGAGAGCTGTTGCAAACCACAGGCATCTGTTAACTCACAGTGAGTTACAACACAGAGAGAAACAGAGAGAGTGAGAGAGAAAGAGAGAGCGAGAAAGAAAGAGAGTCTGTCTTTCCTTTCTTGAGGCCAATTTTACCTATTTTTCTTTTTTTACTGTCTGATTTTCCCCTCCGTATCCTCCTGTGGAAAAATTCTCACCCAGTCAATTTGCATGTTTTTCTCTTTCTCTTCTCTCTCCGCCTGTAAACGCTGATTCTGTTTATTGCTCAGTATCAAAACAGACAGATATGTGTAGTCTTCATTAGCATTAAGCTCACATGCTAACAGCATTTCTCTGCCATGTAATCTGCAGACCCGTAAACTGAAGGCCTCTAGAGCTCTCCAGATGGAGCGGCCCCATCCAAAAGCACTAAAAGCTGCTAAAAACAGCCACCTGGTAAATGAGAGATTGTGGTTTGGATCCTACAGTGGTGGAAGGAGCTCATTACACAAATCTGCAAAGGTTTGAGTCTTTCTGAAACACTACAGTGCACAAATGCAATGATCCAATTTACACTACCATTTTCTGCAGCTAATTCAAGCTGAACACGGCACAACTAAACATTAAGTCGTCTTCCACACTAAGTCTAATTTTACATCGGAGACTCTCTCAGCACTTTCTTAAGATCTCATGAGGCCACAGACTTTAATAAATAAACTAGAGGCTTTGTTAAAGCATACTGTAACACTGGTACTTCTGAGGTCATTTTATGATCTGTTACGGTTAGTGAATGCTAACAAGTAGTTTCTAGTTTCAGTATTCAGTAAAAGTTAGGCGGAGTGTGAGGCCTGATGATCAGTCATTCAAGCCATGTGGAAATGATAAGTAATGGGAGGGCAGATGATCTCTGAACGAACAGCTTATGGGTCTAATTTAACATCAGGTCTGCTGTTACACTAGAGTTAAATTAACGCTGGGTCTAATTTTAGACCGGGCCTAATATAATTCTGGCTCTAATTTAACACTAGGTCTAATTTAATGCTGGGTCTAATATAAAACTAGGTCTACTGGCTCTGATCTAACACTTGGTCTAATATAATACTGGCTTAATACTTGGTATAATTTAATGCTGAGTCTAATATCATACTGGGTCTACTGGCTCTGATCTAAAACTTGGCCTAATTTAACATTTGGTCTACTGTTTTACTAAAGTAGATTAACACTGGTCTAATTTAACACTGGGTTTACTGTTATACTGGGACTAATTTAACGCTGGGTCAAATTTTACACTTGGACTAATTTAACACTGGGTCTAATTTAACACTGGGTCTAATATAATACTGACTCTGATTTAAGACTAGGTTTAATATAATACTGGCTCTGATTTAACACTGGGTCTAATTTTAGACTGGGTCTAATATAATACTGACTCTGATTTAACACTGGGTCTAATTTTAGACTGGGTCTAATATAATACTGACTCTGATTTAACACTAGGTCTAATATAATACTGACTCTGATTTAACACTGGGTCTAATTTTAGACTGGGTCTAATATAATGCTGACTCTGATTTAACACTGGGTCTAAGTTAATACCGGGTCTGCCATTATACTAGAGTTAAATTAACACCAGGTCTAATTTAAGATTAGGTCTAATATAATACTGGGTCTACTGGCTCTGATCTAATGCTTGGTCTAATTTAACACTGGGTCTTATATTATCATGACTCTGATTTAACACTGGATCTAATTTTAGACTGGGTCTAATATAATAGTGACTGATTTAACACTGGGTCTAATTTTAGACTGGGTCTAATATAATACTGACTCTGATTTAACACTGGGTCTAATTTTAGACTGGGTCTAATATAATGCTGACTCTGATTTAACACTGGGTCTAAGTTAATACCGGGTCTGCCATTATACTAGAGTTAAATTAACACCAGGTCTAATTTAAGATTAGGTCTAATATAATACTGGGTCTACTGGCTCTGATCTAATGCTTGGTCTAATTTAACACTGGGTCTTATATTATCATGACTCTGATTTAACACTGGATCTAATTTTAGACTGGGTCTAATATAATACTGACTCTGATTTAACACTGGGTCTAATTTAACATCGGGTCTACTGTTATACTAAAGTTAAAATCAACACTGGGTCTAATGTAACACTGGGACTAATTTAATTAAGTTCTGATTTGATACTGGGTCTATTTTAATACTGGAGTTAAACTTTGTCTAACATAACATTGAGTCTAATTTAACACTAGGTCTAGGTTTACTGGGAATAAATTTACCGTTTACTAGGTCTAACCTAAACTTGGTCTAATTTAACACTGTGTCAGATTTAATACTAGAATTAGATACTGGGCCTAATTTAATACTGGGTTTAAATGAACTGGGTTCCAGTTTCCTGTGGCCTGTTCTCCGAAATAGTTTTGTCAAAAATGATCCGGTGAAGACGTCTGCTTCAGAGTCACCGATCTCCACCAGGTGGTGCCACAACCTCCAGCTCACTAACAGAACCTCATCTTCAGGCTCCAGTACTCCATTAGCTTAGTCTGGAGTAGATATACATTTCAATATGATTCTTTATACCATCACGTAATGCCTAAAGGTCAAATCGATGTAAATAGATGTAACTGATATAAGATAGAAATATTAAGCTTTTACATGTGGACAGTGGACAGAGTTAACATTTACAGAATATACACTATAGTGTTCACTTTAAAGAAAGCAAGGTATCTTGTATCTTACATTTGTGTGAATTTCAAGTTATTTCTAAGGAGCAAAATAATCTGTTCGTTTAGTAATAAACCACTTTAAACTTGTCCAGAAATGTATAGAAACAACAGAATATTCTTATAATTCATTAAAGAAATGTGCATTTATACATTGTGTTTGTCTTTACTGCAAAGGACGTCTAATAGAAATATGTTACATAGTTACATTTGTATATTGTTTATTAAATGTATGATATGATAAAACGTATTAAATATATGAATACATAAATTAACCCTATATCTAGATATTAGTATTCATTTCAAGCTTCGCTCCTTTCTAGAAAGAATAAGCTAAATGATCTGCCAGCTATCTGCCTTATATTTATTTAATCTCATTTAATATCATAATGAGGAATATTAGATAAATGTATCGGTATTTTTAGTTGCTATTACTTTGTGGTATTAGTTCACTTTCAATTGGAGTGTCGCACTCTCTCTCTCTCTCTCTCTCTCTCTCTCTCTCTCTGCTTGTTTGGGAGTGTAATCTGTGTGTCATTAATCTCATTTGTTCAGTGTATCAGCATCATTAACATTCATTTGCAAGCCCATTAAAGCTAGAGCTAAACCTGTGCTGTTGAGTGCATGTATGTGTGTGTGTGAGAGAGAGTGTGTGTGTGTGTGTTTGTGTGTGTCTACATGTTGTTGTTGCTGCAGTTTACAGCAGTCGGCAGTCAGCGCTCTCACTTGATGGTACATATAGTCCTGTGAGGCTTGTTGAGGCCTGAGCTCATTACAGCTTGATTTGTTTGTTTGATAGGCCACAAAATGGATGTGCTTGAGGAGTAATTCAAAATGGACGTGTTTAATGAATTCATAACAACGCAACTTCAACCACTCATAATGGCCTTTGACAGGCGGCGTTACGATGTAGAGCACTGCTCTCTGCATTTACACTGATGGTGTTAGTGTAATGTTGGCAATCATAGATCCGTGTTTAATTTTACACTCTCCGTAATGCGCCCTCTCTTTTACTAAGAGTGATTTTCTTAAGCTTCGAAACGCTTACTTCGTTTAGAAGATGCAAAAACCTCTCAAGCTTTCGGAGCAGAATGCTAAGACTATTCAAATTTTCTTTAATAGATTCTTTGGTCAAATCCTTTACATAGGCTTAAGTTATTAATTCATTTTTAGTAACTGGTGCTATCCTGGTCAGAGAACCGGAGCTAATCCAAGGAGCACTGGGTATAAGACTGGAACATGCATTCTGTGGGATGCCTGTCCACACACACCCACACACACACACACACACACACACACACACTCATTTACACATGGGGCATTTTAACACAGTCTTCAATGTAATCCTATTTCAACAGCCAGGATCATCATAGACATCATTGGTGTTATTTTACAAGCTCTCCATTGACTGTGCTTTTCCAGTCCACTTGTAAAATATGATTTTAATATATAAATATAAATATATATGATTTTAATATATATAAATATAAATTCTTTTTCTTTTGTCCTAGCTTTACTTTTTTGGTAAGTGGTTTTGATTATAGGCAAGGTGCTATATGCACCTTGAGCTGATTAATTATAATTATTATTATTATTAACATCAGAGTGTGCTCCAAAGTATGTTCAATTAGTGCATCTCATTACAGCATGGGTCCCCAACCACCGTTTACCAGTACCGGGCCGCAAAGAAACAATAAACTTATCATTTTATATATATATAACGTAAAATTATATGTATTTTATTTAGAAGAATTACCACTTCCAATCGCACCACACTCCCGCATTTGACTCAGTCAGAGGTTTTTCTATACATCACTAAGTCTGTAAGCTAACCCATGCTAAAATGACCCAAAAACAAATGCCACCACCATCCCCAACCCCCAGACCACCCACTGGTAAAATGGTCCGGTATGAAACTGGTCCTTGGTACAAAAAGGGTTGGGGACCCCTGCTTTACCGTATGATACTATAGTGCGGAACATCCTTAATGCAAATCCCTTTGTGTGTTGTAAATCATCCGTTGTATTCTTTACGCAAGAAATGTAATTACATCGTAATTTAATGCATTTTACATTTGCAAGGCTTGCATTTGCGAAGAGGAGATCTGGTATAATATAGCAGCATTTAAATAGGGATCAGGGATATGTTTGGAATCTAGACATTATTAATGTGTCCAGACATTAATAATAAAGGGCTTCTATTAAAGGAGCAGTATGTATTTTTACAGCCCTCTACTGCCCGTGAGAAGAATTGCAATTAAAATAATAATAATAATAATAATAATAATAATAATAATAATAATAATAACTTTGATAAGCCTTTCCCTTCCTCCCACCCACTGTGCTGCAGATGTGCATGTCTTGTGAGTTTCTTTTTAAGGAAAAGGGGTGGAGCTTAGCAGCTCTGCTTCGGCTTGGGGCGGGGAAAATAGAAAAATGTGGAAAAAGAAGCCTGAAAAGAAGAAACAGGTACATATAGAGCACAGCAATTTTGAAAATTATTATTATTATTATTATTATTATTATTATTATTATTATTATTATTATTATTATTATTGATATTCACACACAGACTAGCTAGCTGTTTGGATTCAAGTGTATTGTTTTGAAACTATATGATTACTATAGATCTTTAAACATTTAAAGAACTGCACCTTAATGTGTTTTGTTGGTGCTTTGGCTGAGAAACATTTTTCTAAGCACCTGGACACACTATATACGGTCCCAAATGTCATGTTGGTCTTTAAAAAAAGACTTTAAATGATTAACCTCCACCATATAGTGCACTAGACAGAGTGTACAGTCCATTATTTCCTACCAGGCATCAGGGAACAATTTGGGACTCTGATATTAGCATGTCCTGATCATAATAAAGGCCATAAATGAAGACTGGCTGTGAATTGAATCCCTCCTCAGTGATCAAAGAGCTCAGTAATTAAGGCAGTGATGTTGAACGTGTTATGAGCTGCTCCTGTGGTTAATTTGTCACACAATAAGTCATGTCTTCTTGAAGTGAGAGGCTGCTGCAGAGGGGTGGCTTCAACTCATAAAACAAGCAGAGTGACCTTTGAACTCTTGCCTCGAGGCGATGTCACCTGAGCCACCTCGTAAGTCCGGCTTGTTGCTGTGGAGACACTGAATAATTGACAGGGTGCGGCCCAACGGCTTCAGGTGTGCCACGATAGAGTGAGTAAGTGTGTGTGTGTGTGTGTGTGTGTGTGTGTAAAAGGCAGACTAAAGCACACAGGGATAGTAAGACAACAACAAAAAAAATCAGGGAGGTGCTTTAATGAGCTATAGTGAACTATAGAGGATGCATTGATTTTGCTGGATCAGACACACACGCTCAGAAAAATGGAGGCAGAAGTGGATGATGACGATGAAATGTTCACCAACATCTCTCTGGCTGATGACTCAGGTAAGGACTCGGCATGCCACATTTCAGTATCATCTCAGCTCAGGGTCTGGGTTATAATTAACAGGAAACTTTTGATTAGACATAAACACACACATACGCACACACACACCCGCATTACAAAGAGTGCGTTATCTGCACGAATGTGTGGGTTTTTCCAGTTGATGCACATCTCATGGAGGTAAACTGAACTTTCCACATGACATGAGGCTTCAATAATATGTGTAGGCTATTAAATACATCTCCACAACAACAATACAACATAATTAGGATATATAATGGAGTGCAAATTTGATTAAGGCCTTTTGGTGTGGTTTTTTTCTTCCTTTCTCCTTCATACACAGACCCTGAGGCACACACACACACACACACACACAAACACATACACAAACACACACACACACACACACACACACACGAGAGAGAATTTGCTGACTCCGCATATAGAGTATACCTCCTCGTGATCGCTTACTGCATAGCATACCATCAGGAGGGCAAGCACGGAGTAGGCGGCACTGGTTTTTCCTGTTCAATCACTGTGTGTGTGTGTGTGTGTTTTAACTGTCAAGATAACAGGCTACATCTTATATCCTTGTTTGGTCACATTATTGAAATGCATTGATACAGCCAGTGACAAATTAAAGGAAAAACCTCAACACAAGCTATATTACTAAGGCGTTCCAGTCACTACAAGCCACCTGAACGGTTTCAGAATGCTTTACTATCAATTCTACACCTCTCTGGAACTGTACACGCAACATGGACACCATCTTTCAACTGATATTCCCTCTTTTAGTGTTTTAAAGCTGGTGTTGTCCAACACCGTGATCCAAAATCTTATATTTTTTTACTACTTATCAATGCATTCAGTCAATCCCCTGTGGTTGGGGGCAGAGTCAGCCTGGAGGAGACCACACCCATGAGGATAAAAGTGATCAGTCAGATGAAATTTGTATTGATTTGAAGGGAAAGCTTCACTCATAGCATTTTTCTTGTCGTTTGTTACAGGTCTGTATGTAGCAAGAACATCTCTATAAAGTATAAAGGGAATGTTCACACTACAATTCTTTTCTTTCTAAGCATCTCTCTCTCTCACACACACACACACACTCTGCTCTATTTTAGAGTAACATATGGGGTCTGAAGAGCGTGAGTCTGGTGCAGGCTAATCATCTTATGTGATCACATAGCCACAGCCTGTAGACCCTGAGTGTCAGTGCCTGGGGAGTTGTATACTTGTGTCATGTGGTGAATCTTTTTAGCCTTTTTTACCCCTCCACTCTTTACTCCACACACACACACACACACACATATCACAGTGCAGCTCGTGAAATGATGTAAATCTGCATGAGAAGCTCCGGTTTAGACAGAAGAGTTCTGGTGTGAATAAATTTGTTGAGTGAATCTCTAGGTGAAGATAGCCAGTAGCATTGATGTCTGAAATGTATTCATTACTTCATCTTAGTCAGGGAAGCAGTGGATCCAGAGCATATCCCTGGAACACTGGGTGTAATTTAGGAATACACTCTGGATAGGATGCAAATTCACACACTCATTCTCAGAGTAGACATTCCACCTACCGGTATGTATATGAAAGGTGGGAGGAAACCGGAGAATCCAGAGGAAACCCACACAAACAACAGGGAGAACAGGTGAAGCTCCATATAGACATAAACCTGAGCTCAGGATTGATCTGGGAACTGGCAACACCACAACCATGCCACCCACAAATCTCTATATAGCTTTCATTTTAGTAGTCTGTCAGTATGAGATTTTATATAATACTTCCCATGTCAGCTTTATGACGTTATATGATTATTTTATTGTATTATAGTGACTGCGATGCATCGGGTAGGGTTGATGCCTCACAGCTCCAGGGTCCCATGTTTGATCCTGAGCTCAGGTTACTGTCTGTGTGGAGCTGTGCATGTTCTCCTCATGTGTGATGGCTTCTCTAGTTGCCTCTCAAATATGCTGGAATTGCTTCTAGGTATGAACATGTGTGTGTGTGCAATCTACCAAGTGATGGACCAGGTGTCCAAGGAAGATATTGGGAATGGGAACATGTTCCTATGAGAGGAGATTGCCTCATGTGACCACATGTGTTATTCCACAGCCATATGACAAAAAGAAAAATCGAATTTTCTAATTTAGTTTCAAGTCGTTTACAGTTTAATTTAATGAAACTCACTCTGTTTTTAGCTTAATAAGACAATAAAACTCATTTAATGTCCTCTGTTTGGAAGACTTTCCCATGATGGAAAAACGTACTGACTGTTACAAAGCGCTGAGGCTGGAGACGCTGGAGACCAAAAAAAGTTCAGTAACATCTCCTTTTCGGAAAAATTCACCATATTAAAGATGATATGAAGCGTCCTCTGGACAAGTCCTTGTATATTGCCTGTTGCTATATAAGAAAGAGTGCATTAATATATAAAAATGTGATTTGCCTTGCAGCCGGAACTACTTTCAGGGGAGCTTATGATGCAAAGGAATCATAAATTATCTGACCAGTCAGAATGAAAACTTCAACAAGGCCATAAATGTGTTTGATATAATGAATGTTATGCAAAGCAAATAACAAATCCCAGTACAGCAGTTAAAAACAAAACAAAAACAAACAAAAACACAAAAAACAACAAAAAAAAAAGGTTTGAAATGAATCAAGGCAAAAATTATAAACTGATTATTATTGATTATAAATGGGGCAGTACAGTGAGGAAGAAGGTCCTGGGTCCCAATCCCAGGTTTGAACAGGCACGGGCCTCTCTGTGTGGAGTTTGCATGTTCTCCCCACGCCTGTGGAAAACATGTACATTAGGTTGATTGGTAATTCTAAATTGCCCATAGGAGCGAGTGTGAGTGTGTGTGGTTGTCTGTCTATACATGGCCTTGTGATGGACTGGCGATCTGTCCAGGGTGTACCCCTGCCTTTCGCCCAGTGTGCGCTGGGATAGGCTCCAGCAGACCCTAATTAGGAATAAAGCGGGTGAAATGATGTCTAAACAGACTAGCAAGCTGATTTGCCCATAACTCTGAACTCTTAAAATATCACGTCACGTCAGTGGGTCTACCCCAGAGTCTTGACACATACCCATTAGAGGCTACTAAATCTTCTAATATCGTATCATACCATTTAATAATATCGTCAAATATCGAATCGTCGCCTTAAGAATTGTATCGTGTGGAAGGTTCACACCCTAGCCACCTCTAATGATTTCATATCCGATCCACCTCTGGCTGTATCTTAAATAACACAGATTTAGACACGTAGTGCATTACACAAGGTGTATAAAACAATGATTCTATCATCGGTGTAGGGTTCCTACATAGGGCGTGATGACGAGATTTAGGATTCAGCCAGGAGTATTGAATATCGACGCTTTATTGGCTCCCTCTAGTGGTCCGAGTTGGTATTACAGTAAAACTTGCTCCGACCCCCAGTGTGAAGACTTTGGTGTGTAGTCATCATTGCGAAGATCCTTCGTGGGGGCTTTTTATTTTCTTATCAGCGTCAGATTGTTATTTTATCCATAAAAGCTCACAGACGGTAAGATGATGCATGCTGTTAAATAGTCACTCAGCGCCTGGTTTGTGTGTGTTTTATTTCTTTTTAAATATATCTATATATATATATATATTTCACGAGTAACGGTAGCTAGCAGTGCTAATGTTAGCAAGTTAGCGCTGGATGTAATGATTTAGTTTGGTCTCGCTTGATGAGTAAAACTTATTATGTACGATTAAATGATATAAGGAATAAATGTGTAATAATTTGGTGACGTATGTACTGTTTTGTGTAGCGCGTGCCACTTCCTGAGTGTAATGTTTTGCTCATTAGCTTGCTAGCAATATGTGGCTTGTAGCTGTGACCTAAAACTCCATGTCGTGGAGATTTTAATGGCTTTTATGTTCTTCTGCTGCTTTTATGGGATTTTAGTTCACATTAGGAAGACGTTCTGTTACAGGAAAACAAAGTTGGTTCACTTAAGCTTTTTTTTTTTTTTAAGGGGAAATTAGCTCGGGCATGCTCTGAAAGGTCGCCAGATGACGTCATTGACTAATTTGCATATCAACATTCTTTATCGCAAAAATATGGAGCTTTTCTAAAGATGCATTATATTGCCAAAAGTTTTGGGACACACCTCCAAATCATTGATTTCAGGGGATGGGCTCGGCCCCTTAGTTCCAGTGAAAGGAAACTCTTCAGACATTTTGGACAATTTCATGCTCCTAACTTTGTGGGAAGTTTTTCACCCCTTCCTGTTCCAACATGACTGCACACCAGGGCACAAAGCAAGGTCCATAAAGACATGGATGAGTGAGTTTGGTGTGGAGGAACTTCACAGAGTCCTGACCTCAACCCGAACACCTTTGGGATGAATTACAGCGGAGACTGTGAGCCAGACCTTCTCGTCCAACATCAGTGCCTGACCTCACAAATGCGCTTCTAGAAGACTGGTCAAAAATTCCCATAAACACACTCCTGAACCTTGTAGAAAGCCTTCCCAGAAGAGATGAAGCTGTTATAGCTGTAAAGGGCGGGACAACTCCATATTACATTCACGTGCATGTAAAGGCAGACGTCCCAGTTTTGGTCTGGCTCGCAGTCTCCGCTCGATTTCATCCCAAAGGTGTTCTATCAGGTTGCGGTCAGGACTCTGTGAAGTTCCTCCACACCAAACTCCCTCATCCATGTCTTTATGGACCTTGCTTTGTGCACTGGTGTGCAGTCATGTTGGAACAGGAAGGGGACATCCACAAACTGTTCACACAAAGTTGGGAGCATGAAATTATCTACTGTCTTGGTATTTTGAAGCATTAAGAGTTCCTTTCACTGGAACTAAAAGGCCAAGCCCAACCCCATTTGGCAATATAGTGTAGATAGAGTTATATCTATATATAGAGAGAGTTATATTCACCAGTGCTTACACTTTTAAACTTATTAAAAAAAGACGAGTTTTACAGTCACCAACCTCAACAAGACACAAAAACTGCCTCTGCAGACTCCTTACATAAATGTAAAATATTATGAAGAGCATAAAAACATTTTTTTTTTTCTTGTTTAAAAAATAATTATTCTTTTATTTTAGCAGACTGTGACTCAACAGCTCTGCACCCTAATCCAGAGGATCTGCTCTCCACCATGAACTGTAACATGGATGGTAAACACACACACACAAACCTATTTTATTTCATTTTAAAAGAAAAGTTCAGTGCGGTCACGTTTTTCCATTTCTGTGTTTTTTATCCCAAAAAGGAGACATGGAGAATCAGGTTGAAGTGGAGGAGAAGACTCGCCTCATTAACCAAGTGCTGGAGCTCCAACACACACTAGAAGGTAAAAGTTAAAGACGCAGCACTTCTCCGAGTATTTTTATCTCAACAGTCAGCACTTCTCTCACATGATTTATTATTGGCTTGTTCAAATCCAGAAAGCCAGGTTTAGACCGTGTGAGTTCACCACTTGTCACACAGTATGAGATGATCGTGGCCAAATTCTACCATAGACTTAGAAACGTGTTCTCCGTGTCAGATTATACGATGATTACTCTCTAAGAATAGGAAAATGACACGTTCTGCTTCTGATCATGTCAGCGTGATCCAAGCTTATAGAACCAATCGCATTCTTTAAAGTATACATCCTTGATAAGGATACAGGAAGCATCCATTATTTATTTCCATGCTGTTATAACGAGACATTCTCTCTGCTGATACGATTCAACGCTCGTCTTTTTGCGTTGTCTTTACCCCAGAAAATAATGCTGGCATGAGTTCCTTCTATTTGCATGCACGTTGATAGTGTTTTTGAACGAACATACCGTGTAGTCGTGAGTTGTTACGAATTGAAATAAAATCTAATAAGGACGTCTCTGTCAAATCCCAGCGTTTGGGACACACCCTATATTCCACAGCTGCGATATCTTTCCTCCACCGTAATTCACTCTGGTGATTCACTCCTGACGCAGACACTCAGACCATTAGTGATTCACTCTCATCCTAATGGACCTAATCTTCCTTCCTGCCTTCCTCCTCTCTGTCAAGATCTCTCTGCTCGGGTGGATGCCGTGAAGGAGGAGAACCTGAAGCTGAAGTCGGAGAACCAGGTTCTGGGCCAGTATATCGAGAACCTGATGTCAGCCTCGAGTGTGTTTCAGACCACTGACACCAAGAGCAAACGGAAATAAACACACTGCGGCGGCGGCGGCGTCTTCTTTCCCAGACGGATAGCTCATCCTTTAACCCAGAGGCCAGTATGCACCAACGTTCAGGCTTCCACATGCGCACCCATGCTGAGCTCTGAGTTTTCTCTGTTCTAGAAAAACTTCTTTCATCCTTTGCCTCTGCATTCACTGCCTTATCGTCCTGACAGGTTGCAGATAACGCTCATGCAGAGAGATGTGCTCTCTCTCTTACATAGGTCATTTTCAGTCTGTGGTCAGATACTGACAGCATTAATGCACAGCAGCTTCTCTGTAGGCCTTTTCTTAGCTTATTTGATAAAACAGTGCAAGCTTTTTTGAATACAGGGCAACCACAGTTTTGTTTGAATGACCTAGTTGTTTTGTTTTGTTAATGTCACTATATAATGATGATATGTTAAAGATGAAAGCACAGAAGAGTACTCTGCAGCACAGGACGAATGAACCTGAACGTGCATGAGGTGCCATTATTTATTCTTCCAAAGAGACATGCATGATTTAAGAAGCTGATCTTGATGATTATTGGCGAATGAATGGCAACGATGAAGAACTATCATGGACAATAAATTTATACTGTATTATTCAGTTTATTTTTGCAATAAGGTAAACGGTCAGTAGAGGTGATGGGACTGGTTAAATATTCAGGGTCTGTACACGACATCCTACTTGGGCCCCGTGAAACAAAGATGATGTCTTTATTCTCACATATGCATATACAGTAGTTTTACATTATTTCTTTGCCTACCCTAGCTTGGGTCAGTTATGGTACAGTGCTTCTTCAGTAGAGAGGGTTGCTTGGTGATTCTGGGCTTGACCCCACAATCTTCTGATTAGTAACCCCCAAGCTCTACCTTCCAGCAACCTGATCCACTGGCATGCATGCTTGTTAGATTTAGAACAAGCCTGTGCATCAGGATATCCACTACTTTGTATTGCCAAGCCAAATATAATTTCAACACCACAAGGTGGCCTTCTGTGAAATCCGGATCCATGGGAACAACCCTGAACTCGCCATGATCTCCAAAAGATTATTACATAATATTACACTATATTTGCAGAAGTATGTGGACACCTGTGCATTTTGTAATATGTAGACATGAAATTTTACATTTCTGGAATTTGCCAGACACCCTTATCCAGAGTGACTTGCGTTTTTCTCATTTTATACATCTGAGCAATTGAGGATGAAGGGCCTTGTTCGGGGGCCCAGCAGTGGTAGCTTAGTGGATCTGGGCTTCGAACTCACAACCTTCCAATCATTAGTCCAACACCTTCAACACCAAGCTACCATACCCCTACATACCACATGAAATTAGCAGCACACAATGGTTTAGAAGGCCTGTAGGATTAAGAGGCCCTTCACTGGAAGTAAGGGGAACAAGCATGTTCTAAGCATGACAGTGCCACTGTGTATGATAGGTTTGTGAAATATTTTGCAGGAAATTCAGTTGCACTAAACATCTTTGGGATGAACTGGACTATTGACCGTTTGCCAGGCCTTCTCATCCGACATCACTTGTGGCTGAACAGGCAAAAATCCCAACAGCCACCATCCAAATCCCAGTGGAAATCTTTCACAGAAGAGCAAAAGCTATTATAAGGGTGTACTTTCTCCCATGGCTTTGTTCCATGAGATGTTCAACAAGATATGGTCAGGTGTCCACATACTCTTGGCAATAGTGTATTAATTAAATTAAAATATAAATAAAAATCACAGTTACAGGAGCCCTAAGTGTCTGCTTATAGATCTAGATAACCCTGAGGGGTACTAATGAGACGGTTGTTCCATGAGAGCCACATACTTTTTTTTTTAATTAAATACATGGTGATTAATAAATGAGAGCTAGGCTAGGTTGTATAGCAACTTCCCATCACACTGAATAGTTAAAGTAGCACTACTTTGACATAACTAGTTGCAGCAGACTGTGATTTGGTACAAGATTTTTTACTGTCTTCCAGGTTTTTTTGTTTTTTTAAATACAGACTGCTGCTAGTATCTGGTACAGAGAGACATTTCCTTTCAAGGATATCAGGTGTTAGACAGAGAACCCCTGCTTGGTTAGCACTAGCTCACGAACATCGACTTGCTAGACTTCTTAGTGCTCCGATTGTTTACTCATGTCTTATTCACTTTTTCAAAATCCAAAATGAATGAATACAACTATAGCAAGAGGTGGAAAGAGAGAAGTAGATCGCACTAACAGTACAGTGAAGTGTAGAAAGGATGGCTCGCTTTAGCTTTCGGACACATGAAAGGACAGCGGAGACGAGGATGCGAGACGGCACGGGAAATGGACCGTCTAGCTTTTACAGTAAAAAGGGAAACGCCGGCCATGTTGAGTGATATTGATCCAAGAGTGTACTCTGGATCTGCGGGTGCATTTGATTTTGATTTCTGCAAACCACGTAGACACAGCAGAGCCAGGAAATAACAACACAAAGGCTTTAGATACATCTGCTGCCCGTTCTGGTAATTGGTGCAACGTGGTATCAACAGATTTTAGAGCAGCAGTGTATCTGAGAAAGGTAGATCTGAAGAGTAATAGCATTTTCTAGACATTAATTAGTGTAGAGAGGGATCTTAGCGTGATGCAGAAAATACAGAACTCCAGTCAGAAAAACATGATAGAGCTTCATTGTTACAAAGGGATGGTCAAGCATTACATTATTTATTATTTTTAATGTACTTTAATACTGTATATGGACATTTTTTCAGGTATTAACTTGCAAACATCCGATGTAGATAAAGCCTTGCCTGTAAATTGTACTATTACAAACTTTTGTGTTAATAAATTGTTTTTGCTTTTGCTTAGTACGAGTCTTTTTTTTTATTTTGTTTGTATTAAATGTTTATTTCCAACTGCAGTGTTACAAACAAAACTTAAAAGCATTTCTTTCATGACAGAAACCCCCGAACGAAACAAAAACACAGTAACATCGCTTGTCTTTTTTCCGTAAAGCTGAAGGTATCCCGTGTGAGAGATGAAGACTCACAGCGGATGGTTCTGTGTGCCGATGGCTATAGTCTCGATTTATCTCAAAGAAATAGCTCCAAAAATGAAATGCCACAATATTCCCTTTATCCCAAGCATCATCCGTCAGTGAAGATTGGTTACCTTTGTTTAAAGGTGCTTTCACACTTTTCCCTATATAGTAACTTTTTGTGCTAATATCAGAAGAACCGTGAAAACTGATTGTGATGCATAACTCTAGTCTAGCGTCTAGTCAAGCTGTTATATAGATTACATTTATTATTATTATTATTATTAATTCAGATGAAACTGGATTAATCCTGGTGATGAGGTTATCGTTCTACACTGTAGCTTTGGAGGCAGGAAATCAAGAGAATTTCAGCTGCTTGTGAGACTTTATGCAGGTCTATCAAGTTATTTTGGTTACACTGTACTGTTAGAACATCAAAAATAACATTTCTGATTTGTAAATTTTTCTTTGTTTTGCTCAACTTGTGAGAGACAAAAGCTCTGAAAGCCATGTACTATGGCCAGAAACAAACAAAAAAAAAAATCTGGGGTAAGATGTGCTATTGGTTGAAAACCTGCAATGGCGCAGTTTAGGCTAAAGGGAAAATTATGTACGTTTCATTTTAATTTTTCATCTTGCAATTAACAGTAACGCTGATCAAGGTTGAATATATATTTTTTTTTTGGTCCACATGTGATTAACACTGGAATTCCCTTTTAGTTGCTCACATCAGCTTTGCTTGCATTTTCTTCTGTAACCTCACTGGATTGGTGTAGAATAATGAGCTCTCTATGTGAAATATATCTTTATAAAGAGAATTACATCCGACGGCCATGTTTTAAAAGATGTCTATCGTTTGCCGAGTCGTAAAGCGTTGTCGGTTTCTGTGTAAAAACAGATTCTCAAGTCAAACTATAAACTAAGAGCGATTACTACAGAAAGCAAGATTGTTCTTCTAAACAACATACAAATAATAAATATGTCCAGTGCACTTTCTTTTAAACAAATAAAGCTAAAAACTGAATAACTTAAAACTCACAAACCTGGTGCTAACTCCTTTTAAATAAGTTAAAGAACACTTTTTGAAATAATCACAAACGTAATGTCGGGTTTGAAATGATTTCCATTTGAGTGCATCTTTTTTTTTTTTCCTTTCTTTCTTACCCTTCATGTCATTAAGTGCACAGTCAGATGTCAAATCTGGTCTCGGTGCTCAATGCTACTTATTCGGTCCTCTGGTGAGGAAATACAGCAGAGTCTTCATTGGTATGGCTAAATTGAAAGAGTAAACCCATATATAAACTACTGGTGGAGAGGAAGACTAAGATAATGGGAAAGAGAAGTAGGAGCTCTGGTGGAGTTGGTGGAGCCTGTGGTTGTCACAAAGCCAGGGGCATGCAGCATTTAAAGAGGCAGAGAGGGCGAGAAAAGGAAGAAAGAGAAAAGGGAACAGTGGAGGGGAAAAAAGGATAGGAAACAGGCCCTTCAGTCCTTCCGTACTCTTCTTTTCCTCACAGCCTGTTTCTGTCCATCAGTGCTGTCGAGTCCTTCATCCGCATCCTTCATCTGCAGGAAGGACATTAACATGAACACTCTTGTTATAGCCTATTTAGTACAGAACATAACCGCTAGAGACTTCACTATTATGCACATTTTGAAATAGAGATTTTACTGAAAATAAATAAAAAAAATCAAGCCATTAAGTGCAACATGGCCAGGTAGATAGAGTCAGTGTGATCATGTGCAACTCTGGTGATTATGTGGGCTTTTGATGATGATGATGATGTGGATGCATCAGGACAGAGTTACACCACAAAAGTAATATGGCTACATGTGTCCCACACCATGCTACAAGTGAATTGACCCCAATAATACATGTACTGTATTTAGTATTGTTCAATCGTGATCAAAATCAACAGAGACAGAATTGACACCATTTAGTCTAAGTCTAAATTTAGTTTTACTGCTTTTCTACAGTGGCTGAGAAGTGCAAAACAAAATAACAAATCCAGAAATACAACTACAATACAGACAAAGTGGAAAAGGTTAGTATAATAGTTTGCAAATGGAATTCTTACTGCTGATTGGACGAGACATCTGTCACTCAAGATATACAAGAAGTAGGAAATTGTGTCTCTCAGTTTATTTCTTGTAAATGTCTGCATTCACTTTAAACCTTTTCTTTTCGATAGTGCAACTTTTAAAGAAAATAACAAATATATTTCGATTTTTAAACAAAATGGAATTCATTCAACGGTACTCTGAGGATGGACGTTCATATGCCATGATTTGGTCTCTGAAAACACACGTAAAGAATGTAGGTTTCGAAGACCAAACTATCGTGGATTAAACGACATAAGGAGCGTTATAAGAGCAGAGCTGCGTTCATACACACACCAATCCACTTTCTACTGCTGCAGCCTGCTGGACTTCCGTGTATCTTGAGTGACAGATATCTTGTCCAGTCAGTGGTAAATATTCCATTCGCAAACTATAACCTACCATTTCTGTTTGGTCTAAATTGTCATGTTATTGGATTTGTGATTTTGTTTTGCACGTCTTGACCCCCATAGTTTTCCCTGTTCTCACACGCCTACTTAAATTTAATTTAGGCAAAGGTATTAACTAGCTGGTTCGTGAAATCAGGAGAGTTGGAAGGTATTGGGAGAAGGTGTTGGAAAATAACTAAAAAGGGGTAGGTTGGGCCTTAGAACCAGGGAACCTGTAACACTTTTAGTGGCTTTTACTTGTTTCCAGGTGCACAAGTAGTACACAGGTGAACATATAAACAATAATCTTCTTATTCAGTCTTTTATACACACATGCATGTAGCTACACAAAGTATAACTAATACTAATACTGCTATAACTACAGACTGCTAATGACGTATTAATATATGCACTCAGCTTATTACTTTAGCTAGTTGACAAGTCCTGGATACACCTGAAGCAACTAATCAGTTAATTAAGTTGGGTATGCTGAGAAAACACTAAAAACAGATGAGACAAAAAATGTATGTATGTAAAAGACAGGTAGGTTCTCTAGGACTACTTTAGTTGAATCACATGAATAAGTAGTAATTGATCTGCTCCAGGATTAAATTAAACCAGCTGACATAACTCCTCTACCTCTTACCTCATCATCTGAAGGCATGTCGTTCGATTTACTGGTTTCCTCTTCCTCCTCTGGAGCTTCTTCTTCAGCTTCTTCACCTTCCTCATCGGTTCTGCCTGTATTGTCTGCTGAACCAGAGAGAGAAAAATGACTGAGATTACAAAAAAACACAACATTCAAGCAGTGAAGCTTGTCTGAACATTGAATAAACCAACATTAACTGCCAGCTTGCTAGTTAAAGAAAAAGAACAGTATATTTATTTAACTGCCTTTGCTTGAGGTTTGGCAGCTCCGGTACATCTCTTTTACCTACACAGAAATAAAATGAACAAAAAATCCTCTCTTTACTGACCAGTTGGTTCAGCATCTTCCTCTGCATCAACTGTGTCCTCTTGCTTTTCTTTCTCCTGCTCTTCCTCTTCTCCCTCTTCTTCCTCCTCCTCCTCCTCCTCCTCTTCTTCTTCTTCTTCTACCTCTTCCCTTTTGGGTGGATCGATTTTCTTATAGACGTAATCATCATCGGACTTCTACAGGACACAGGGATACATCGGTCAGTCAGAAGTGATAAAGGAAATGAAAAATGCTAAAAAGGTATGTCAATTGGTTAAAGTTGAGAAATGTGTCAAACAATCAAAAATGTTATCACATCTAATATTAAATAATTACAATTTAAAGTATGCAATTAGCATTAACATCTTTAAACATGAAATCAAATTAGAGGTCCATGCACCAAAGGTGATCTACAAAAACTAAGCTTCTTTTATATTTTTATTACAAGTTTATCAAATCCTTTTACACTGAAAGATGAAATAATTGACATAAAAATAGATCTGTACTCATTGGGTGTCATAAACCATTTAAAATTACACACTCGAGTGTATTGTGATGATTTATCATAATATCAAGATCATATTATTCAGCCTGTGCACTCACCTTAGGCCAGCAAAAAAGAACAGCCAGGCCAACCGGCAGTCCAACAGTCAGAATATAGACTATCCACAGCCATGGTCTCTCCTCCGCCGCCAACGCCAGCTGACTAAACACCCCCGGCTGGGAAAGAGAGAGAGGGAAAGAGAGAGAGAGAATGAGACAGTGACATTGACAGTGACAGAGAGCAAGACACAAAAGGAGGAAGATAGAGATAGAGAGAGAGAAAGAAAAGACAGATGGTCCAACAGAGTGGGTGAGAAAGAGGGAGAAGAGAGAAACACCAACAGACACAAAGAGTTATTTAAAAAGACACAGAAAGGCAAGGCACAGGTAAAGAGAGACAATAGTAAATAAAAATTTTATAACAGCATGGCTGTTTGAGAGCTTGTACACACGCACCTCATTTGCACTAGCCACCAGTTTTTTGAGCCCCCAGCTATCTGCAGCCCAGCGGTCTGCCACCTCTTTATCTGCGCTAATGATAAAGTTATCAAAGTAGATGTCAGATGTCATGGACCACAGCTCCAGTCCCACAGCCCGGAATGGGGTCATCTTAAACGGATCCAGATCTTCAAAATAGTCCGGATTTGGGATCTTCTGTGCGCTCCACACACCCTGTGTTTACACAGATCACTGGGCAATCAGCACTAAAATAAACTACAATAACTCTTTTGTTTACATATTAGATGTGTGTGCAATATATATTTACCAAATATGGAAATTTTTAAATGTGTTGTGTTAAAACATGATTATAGGAAACCTTAGGATTATACTATTAACATATTATGAAGATATTAATGTGTACAGTAATGACCACTCCTTCATGCTAATATCTTATATTTATTATATCTCTACGCAGGACATAAGATTGGCTATAAAGTCTCCTTCTTCAGGGGGTAATACCTGGTAGTTGGGGTTGTCGATTAGCGGAGCCTTCCATTTACCCTTGTACTTGGGGTTATTGATGGTGGGAGGTTTCCACTCGCCACAGCCAGGAGCAGTTTGACACACAGGGTTAGGAACCTGAGGAGCTTCCCATTCACCATCCATCTCCTCATCCCTGGAAGAGGAAGAGAGAGAGAGAGAGAGAAAAAAAAAGCATTGGTTTCTCTTTAAAGCATTTAAGTGGTTTTGCTCGAAACAGATTATAGAGGAATGTTCATAAAGGTCTTAAATGTTTTCAGTTATATATATATATATATATATATATATAAATATAAAAGAGCTTAAAAAGAAAAAAACCATTATTTTCAGTGCTTTCATATCTCATGTACTGTACTCCTGAAAGACTAAAAGCAGCATCCGATAGATGTCTGAGAAAAAAAAAACATCTGGTCAAGTTGTAATGTTTAGCGATTTAATTCACATCAACACCAACAGACCAAGAAGCTCTATTTTCTCTATAAAACTTTGTCCTTGATGTGCTTGCTTGTTTCATAATAATCACAATGTATGTTAAAATAATATCATATGCAATAGCATACCATGTGCCATAACTTATTATGTGAAATATGTTTTAGTTCCCTAGCACCTTTTTTTGGACTTTGAATACATTTTTTTGTATACAATATTTTATTTCATTTATACGCCGACCAGACATAACATTATGACCACCTGCCTAATATTGTGTTGGTCCCCCTTTTGCTGCCAAAACAGCCCTGACCCATTATGCACTGTGTATTCTGTCAGAACCAGCATTAATTTCTTCAGCAATTTGAGCAACAGTAGCTCGTCTGTCAGATCGGATCACACGGACCAGCCTTCGCTCCCCACGTGCATCAATGAGCCTTGGCCGCCCATGACCCTGTCACCGGTTCACCACTGTTCCTTCCTTGGACCATTTTTGATAGATACTGACCACTGCAGACCGGGAACACCCCACAAGAGCTGCAGTTTTGGAGATATCTAGCTATAAAAAGCCATCACAATTTGTCCCTTGTCAATCAATATGTTATGCCTGATCGGTGTATTTATAAGTTCTATCTTATCTTACCTTGTTGTCAAACCACAAACCCCTATCCTATGGCAATTATTAATATCATTTGATTATTATTAATACAAAGTGTTTACCAGTCTTCAGGTTTCTCAGCTGTAGAATCTGGGATAAACTCAGGCTCATCGTCCAGCCAGCCCTCAGGTTTCACTGCATCTGGATCAGGCACTGTTGCAGGGGCATCTTCATCCCTACAGAGAGAGAGTGAGAGTGAGAGTGAGAGTGAGAGTGAGAGAGAGAGAGAGAGAGAGAGAGAGAGAGAGAGAGAGAGAGAGAGAATGTGGTGGTTAAATGGTTAATACAGCAGAAGACAAGCTTTTAAATACACAAATATTGGCTCCTTTCTCTAAACTTCAAACTTTATACCCTCACCAGTCATCAGGCTTGACTGCTTCTGGGTCAGGAATCTTAGCTCGCTCATCCCAGTCACTTGGTTTAGAGTCGTTGGGATCATCAATCTCTTTGGCTGGGTTTACAGGTGGAATCACATCAGTCAACAGGCTTCCTTTACTAACACTGGACTGGTCAATAAATATCTCGTACGTATTGTCTGGATTCAGAACTGAAACAGAAACAAAGAAGAAAATACACAAAAATGAACAAGCTGAAGTAAGGAATTAAACTGTAAAACAACTGCTTTAATTTAACAGCCTCTATAATTGTATGAAACATTTTAAGGGAACATCTAGATGTGGCTTATCTCATAAAGACAGTAACATATTTTAAAAATCTCTATAAAGTTTATAAAACAAATGTATGCATAAAATGATGAGCTGAAAGAACATACCCAGTGTGTAAAGGTGTGTTTTCTTGTCTGAGTACACCTTTCTGAGGTCTGTGTCAGGCCTCTTGGCATGTTTCTCCTCAAAATCTCCATTCAGAGGGTTTTTATGCCTAAAGATGAAGTGCAGTTTGTAGTCTTCTCCACACTTATCAGGTCCGAACATGATGGTGTATGGTGTACGGTCATGAAACTGCTCCTGTAATTTCAGGTTAACGAGTAAGTATATTTCAAATCCCTCATGGCATAATTTCTTTAGAACTGAACACACTTACCAAGTCGAGGTTGGGGGAGTCAGACAGTAATTTGATGTAGGCACCACCGCAGTCAATACCATCTTGAAAATTGACTTCATACCTGATATAGATGAAGACAATCACATGTATGAATTAGAGGTACACCGATCAGGCATAACATTATGAGCACTGAGAGGTGAAGTGAATAACACTGATTATCTCCTCATCATGGCACCTGTTAGTGGGTGGGATATATTAGGCAGCAAGTGAACATTTTGTCCTCAAAGTTGATGTGTTAGAATCAGGAAAAATGGACAAGTGTAAGGATTTGAGCGAGTTACACGAGGGCCAAATTGTGATGGCTAGACCACTGGATCAGAGCATCTCCAAAACTGCAGCTCTTGTGGGGTGTTCCCGGTCTGCAGTGGTCAGTATCTATCAAAAGTGATCCAAAGAAGGAACAGTGGTGAACCGGTGACAGGGTCATGGATGGCCAAGGCTCACTGATGCACGTGGGGAGCGAAGGCTGACCTGTGTGATTGGATCCAACAGATGAGCTACTGTTGCTCAAATTACTGAAGAAGTTAATGCTGGTTCTGATAGAAAGGTGTCAGAATACACAGTGCATGACGGGCCACTTTTGCAGCAAAAGGGGGACCAACACAATATTAAGCAGGTGGTCATAATGTTATGCCTGATCAGTGTATGCAAATATATATATAAAAAATTAACTTGTAGTGTAGCAATAATGATAGAAACTGGCTAACTTGAAAGTCACAGGAATCCAGACAGTATGATCAATGGGCTCAGTTGTTTTTAAACAATGCCCAGTGCACTCAGAAAATGAACAAATATTCACAGACATACATTTTGACATTATTAAATTAAATTGCATTATATTTCAATAAACTAACAAATATGTTTCATTTGCATTTTGTCTTCATCTTATTTTGTTGCACAAAGCCTTCTTTGTGCTGTTCCTGATGCGAGAACCATAAATCATCCACAATTATACGGTGCCGGGGTGGCAGGCAGGATTCTGTCAGATGGTACAGGCTTCCTAATGACTCAACGCTCTCCCATCCACCTCTCCCTCCACTCCTTATTCCAGCCCCCATCTTATTACCACTTATCTCTAACTCATTCCAGCCCAGTGACAGGTTGCTATGGGAACTGTAACCAGGAAGTTCACTCACTGCACCACGAGTGGCTTGTTCTTGAAGACGAATGGTTTGTTGAGAGGAGCTGCGATGGCGTGATGCTTTGCACGAGACTTCAGCACTAAACCCAGGTCACCAGGCACTTTGTTCTCCTTCAGAGGCTCCACCTCCCATTTACCTGCAATCAGACAGCATATAATACACATTACGGAAATGCACCATGTGATGATTATGAGTTTATGCGACATTCAACCTCTCCACTTCAGGCAACCTGAATCACTTGAATTTGTAAAGAAAGTTCTTATATTTGGTTCATCCTAACACCATCACTGCTTTTGACTACCTTCAATCTGCCCTGTGGCATTCATTATCATTTCACTTTTCCCCCTAAACATTAAAATGTAATGAAACCATTGTTTATGATCATACACATGCTGCTGATATGATAGATAGAGCTTAAGCTGAACAGCAATATTCTTGTAACACAGCAGCATTCTTGTGATGGCAAAAGGACAGAACAAATAACTCAAGTGTATGGAAGCAATTATACAATTTCAGAGATACACTGAAAACTCACCATCATATTTAGCAATATCCTCATCTGCATCCTCTTTCATTGTCCTGGATTTTATCCATCTGTACAACAAATATACAAATACAAATATCAAATCAGAGTAAGCAGGCCAATTCGATGTTCTTCTCGACTGTTATTTCCCACTCAGTCACTAACTAGCTCTCCCCATCACATACGGAGACCAATCCGGGATGGTGAAGGCTAGCACTTGTTTCCCCTGAGCAAAACATTGCTTCAACCCACATGCTGAACGCACTCTGCCATCATATACAGGCTCACAAATGCACACGCCTGTCTAGTGTGACTCTAATTAACATGGAAGAAACTAAAATCCATCCCTCCCCCCAAGAGAACACAGTTAATTATATGCTCTTGGACTTTTTTAAAGCAAATCTAGGCCACGCGTTACCTGCCGAAAGATCCGTCGTCGAATGTTTCAGAGAAGAAAACCTCACCAGTGGGTACAGGAGTCTTATATGTGACCTGCATAGATGTTCAGAAAGGTCATGTGACCATGTAAAGTCGGTATAATTTTGCACAATGTTTACTGTAACCTAATAAACTAATATGCACCACTAGTAGTAATGCAACTTAACCCTTATTGACCTCTTACCTGGAAAGAGATGTTAGCATCAGCTTGTACTTCACTGCTGTCCGCCTCGGAGTCCACCTCTCCATCCTCCACTTGTGCCTCTTCATCATCCTCCAGCTCATCCTCATGGGCCCATGTTACTACAACGATGGACAAGAGCAGGAGACATGTCCAGCGCCACCGCAGCTTCATCTAAACCCAAAGATGAAGAAGGAGAAGACATAGGTAAATATAAGGGGGGGAAAAAAAGAATAAACCTATGTAAGCACATGTAGCATAATCACAAGGATACAGAATCCAAAATTAATTCTAGTTACCTAAAATGATGTTGTACAAACTGAATATGAGCGATACGACAGACAACATAGCATATAATCAAATAAACATTACAGAACATCACAACAGTCTATGATCTGACTTAAAAAAACATTGCCCATGGACACCTGACCATCACACCCATATGTGCTTCAGCATACCAAGACATTTTAGACAATTTCATGCTCCTAACTTTGTGGGAACAGTTTAGGAATAACCCCTTCCTGTTCCAACATGACTGCACACCACTGCACAAATCAAGGTCCATAAAGACATGGATGAGCGAGTTTGATGTGGAGGAACGTGACTGGCCTGCAGAGAGTCCTGACCTGAACCCCATAGAACACCATTGGGATGAATTAGAGTGGAGACTGTGAGCCAGGTCAAAACTGTAACGTTTGCCTTTACATAGACATGAATGTAATATGGAGTTGTCCCGCCCTTTGCAGCTATAACAGCTTCAACTCTTCTGGGAAGGCTTTCCACAAGGTTTTGGGAATTTCTGACCATTCCTCTAGAAGCACATTTGTGAGGTCAGGCTAGATGTTGGACGAGAAGCTCTGGCTTGCAGTCTCCACCCTAATTCATCCCAAAGATATTATATCGGGTTGAGGTCAGGACTCTGTGAAGTTCCTCCACACCAAACTCACTCATCCATGTCTTTATGGACCTTGCTTTGTGCACTGGTGTGCAGTCATGTTGGAACAGGAAGGGGTCATCCCCAAACCGTTCCCACAAAGTTGGGAGCATTAAATTGTCCAAAATGTCTTGGTATGAAGCTGAAGCATTAAGAGTTCCTTTCACTGGAACTAAGGGGCCTGAATTCAATGATTTGGAAGGGTGTCCCAAAACTTTTGGCAATATCTATATTTATTTCCTCCACATAGTTTTTAAAAAAGCCTAGTGAGTGCCCTCTACAGGCTGAGTATAGTAACTGCAGGCACTTAAGGTGGCACGGTGAATAGAAAAATATTAAACCATATTATCTAACATCATTTTAGCTGTTAGATTAGCCGTATCTTCTTTTAAGGACCAGAAAGATCCTGTGAGAGAACTTCTTAGGTTCAGACGAGAAAGATAAACCCTCATTACGCCACATCTATTTCAAATACGTTACATAAGCACAACCCTCACATTTCCACAGCAGGCTAACCGAGCTAGCTTAGTCGTCTTAGTCATCCGTGTAAACTTAGCAGGCTAATACCGGTATTTAGCTCTGCACGAGCACAGGCAATTATTCGGAACATATTTAATATATATCTTTAAAAGGTTACACTATTCTAATAAGCCTGGAAGATTGGAGTTACGTGCAAAAGTATTCATACAGAGAGGATTGTAGGATGTTATGTGAGACGCTTTAGGGTCCATGCTAACGGTTTCCTTACTTTTCTGTGGGATTCTGCTCAAATCTGTTAATAACACGTTTATAACCGGATTAAGGTTGATTCCGTATTGAAACTCAATAGGGCACGAGACCTTTAATTACATGGGTATAAATATATTTATACGATTTAGTCAATATAAACAATAATGAAGACATTCAGGTAAAAAAAATAAAAGACAAGAGAAATCGCCAAACCTCCGAAGAATTGTTAACGCATATAACCTTTATTATTTACAGTATACATATATGATGAAAGAAAATGTATTTAACATTTTAAATATTTATACTGACGCTAAAGCTAAAGCATAATGCTAGCCAGAGGACAATTACCGTTAATCTATTAATGGGAGAGTATTCACAGCAAAACTCAATCATTGTAAACACCACTTTCTCACTCACCTCTTATACTGTTGAATATTTCTCCCCGAAAGTCTGAGCTCACGCCACAAAACGGTCTCTAACACAATAACTGACTTAGCTTCAATTAATCCCACTGAATTGAATGAAGTACATGACAGCAGAAATGGAGAAGAAAGCTCAGAGCGCATCGCCTCGAGGCAATAAACAGAGTTCCAAACGACCGCCTGCTCCCTACACAAGTGCACTATGTAGTGTATCTGTAGTCGCCTCTGAGCCCTATGTAGCGCACTACAAGTTAAAATACAAAGCAATTTGAGATTCGGCCTCTCGCGCCCGCCTTTTCCGTTGAAACATTCCCGGTATTGAGATATCAAAATAAAAGCTGTAATATATAATAAAGGCTGAGAGGAATCTGTTTGAAATAATAATAATAATAATAATAATAATAATAATAATAATAATAATAATAATAATAATAATAATAATAATAATAATATGTTAATTTTAGGATGTAAATCACAAATAAATTCACAATATATCTACGAAGGCAAACTTATGCAATTATGATTATAATTTGAACAAGAAACAGCTGTTATTCAGCAATCTTTAAGAAGGCCTATCGTTTCCTTAACACAAGCATTTCAAAAGATTTTTCTAGGCCTAGAAAATTCTGTATAGTAGGAAAATCAAACAAGAATGGTAAAAAAAGAATTGTCTTTTTTGTAGGCAAGACAGGGGTGATAGATATGATATTGTAGTACCTATGTCTGTTAACAAATCTTCTTAAAGAAAGGTTTATTAAGGAAATATGTCCGAACATCCAAAAAGCCACGTTTACACTCAAGTCAATGATGTAACATTGTTATACACATTTAGAATTTGTACTAACGTGCTGAAATTGTTAATTGTGAAATTATTTGAAATTGTGCTGGTTTCCTCTACATACCACTTCATTGAATCAAGCATTTCAAGACTAGCACACAGTTTTAGATTTTTATGTCAAAAATTAAAATGTTTATGCTCTGTAAATTATTATTCATTCACCTACAGGTATGTCTTCTTACTGAGAACCAAGAAGAAATACACACATATACACACATAAATACACACTACATATATTAAATGATCTGCTTTTATAGAGACACCTATAACAGATATTTTAATATCTGCAAATACTTTAAATAAGCATGGAAAACATGATAAATTCACAACACATCATTGTTTAGATGCAAAGTTTATTCCCACTGAAAATGTTTAGAGCTGCTGAACATAATGAAACGTTTGAAACAGCTGAGCTCATGCTTGTGGTCCACTCTAAGCATCGTGATGTAGAAGAGAAAATATTTATACTCTCACTTGAGTCTCATGTGAGTTAAAGCTTCCAGCGAGTGGGTGCAGACAGATGGTGTAGCAGCCTTGATAGAGCTGTGAAGTTAAAGCATGTGTCCCAACTAGTTCCTCAACAGTGTTTAACAATGTGATCAGCTGTAATATGTTGTGTTCAGGACACAATAATTGATCATGATAAAGTTTGCGATGGAATTCTTAAAGCAAAAGTGTCTTCGTTTGATTGTTGTCGTTCCTTAGATTTATGCAATCATGACATTTTTATTGGCAAGTACAGAAAGTTCTTGACAAACCCAGTCACTGAGGGCTTAACTCTCAGTGCCGGTCCCAAGCCTGCCTTTAAATGGGACGGTTGTTTCAGGAATGGCATCCGGCGTAAAACCTGTGCCAAAATCAACTATGTGGATTGGATGAGCCGCTGTGCCAACCCCAGATTAGGAGCAGCTGAACAACAACAACTTCATCAACATGGACTCATCAAACCCTGTGCTGTCTCATATTTTTGTCTGTCCTCTAGCATGGTTTGACCTGCCATGTCATCCCTTAAAACAGAAAGAAGAAATGCCTCAAGACTTTCCTTTATACTGGCAATGTATATATATATATATATATATATATATATATATATATATATATATATATATATATATATATATATATACATATATATGTGTGTGTATATATAACTATATAACTGTTCTCATACATCCATACAAATGTAACTTGACTGTATTAAACTACATATTCTACCCCTTTTTGACAGAGACTATAAAATACTTTGTACTACTCTAAGACTTGTAATAAATGAGTTCATACTCTACACTGGGTTTTCCCACTAAGAAATGAAGCTTGAACTTTGTACACAATCCAGCCTTTCTACCTTAGTTATTTGCCAAACACATTTCCGGGTGTGTTTATACATATCTGATTTAATTTACTGCCTTAATGCAAGTCTAAATCTGCTCTTGAATGTCCTAAGGTCAGTGCTGTCTCAGACCAGTGAGAATAAATCAGCCTAATACATTTTAAGTGAACAATGAGAGCTGTCTCATATGTACACTATATTTCCAAAGGTTTTGGGACACCCCTCCAAATCATTGAATTCAGGTGTTGTTTTTCAGGGGTTGTGCTTCAGTGAAAGGAACTCTTAATGCTTCAGCATACCAAGACATTTTGGACAATTTCATGCTCCCAAATTTATCTTTGTGATGAATTAGAGCAGAGACTGTGAGCCAGGCCTGACCTCACAAATGTGCTTCTAGAGGAATGGTCAAAAATTCCCATAAACACACTCCTAAACCTTGTGGAAAGCCTTCCCAGAAGAGTTGAAGCTGTGATAGCTGCAAAGGGCAGGCCAACTCCATATTACATTCATGTGCATGTGATCTCAGTTTTGGCCTGGCTCGCAGTCTCCGCTCTAATTCATAACAAAGGTGTTCTATCAGGTTGAGGTCAGGACTCTGATGTTGGAAATGTAATTAATAATCACTGTAAATATCTACAACTGTAAGTAAAGAGTTGTTTTGTTTAGTGCTTATAGTGGAGGTGAGAATTCACCTTAGTGAATAGTAGTGAAAATAACCAGACAAAAGCAATTTGAATAAAAAAATAACATTTTAGAAATCTTTAAATCTAAAAATCTATTTAGAAATTCTGATTATAACCAGGAACTTAAAAATTCAATCCATGCTTTTACTTCATACTTTTTTTTATTTATTTTATGGGGTACATTTGTTTGTTTGTTTATATATTTATTTATTATTTTGTTAACATGACATAGGAACCAAGAAAAAAAAAGCCAAGGGTAAACTAATAAACAAAACAAAACAAAACAAACAAACAAACAAAAAATTCAAATATAAAGAAAAAGTAAGTAAGTAAGTAAGTAAGTAAGTAAGTAAGTAAATAAATAAATAAATAAATAAATAAGCAAGTAAGTAAGTAAGTAAGTAAGTAAGTAAGTAAGTAAGTAAGTAAATAAATAAATAAATAAATAAAACATTAAATGGCGAGCATATATTCTTTGTTTTGGCAGCTTTTCTGTTACAGGAAGTGGACAAAGAGTTAAAATAAATTCTAATATCTTTACGAATATGAGAGAAAAGGGGAGGGTGAATTTTAATACCTTACATTTGTGGATAAAATATTTTTGCTAATAAAATAATTAAGTTACGGAGAAGAAAATGTACTTTTATATATATAAAAAATAATAATTTAAATAAAATGTCTTCATTTTTTTTTTTTTTACAATGAGCACCGTCACGTCTTGGTATGCCTTCACAGACCCGCAACTCGGAGAAATCGGAGTTACCGAAGAAATTCCGAGCAGGAATTCCGAGTTGGAGAAGTCGGACCTTTCCCAGTTCCTTCTTGTTTATAAGGATGGACGCGCAATGATTTCGTGCGACCGCGCCAATGGAGAGAAATGACAGGTTCCGAGTTCCGACTTCCCGGTTGTCGTTAACGCAGTAACAATAGACGCAAGTCGTTCAGGGTGGATTTTTTTTTTTTACCCTCGTGTCTCGTTAGTCCGTCAGTGCGCCCCCTGCAGGCAGTGGAGGAGAGGTGCAGCCCAGAGAAACGGAGCTGTCAACTTGCAACTTGACCCGGAGGAGAAGCAGCAGCTCGATCGGCCATTTTGGGAAAGAAGGGGCTTTTCTATCACCACGTGAGGGGTGGAGGGGTGTCCGAAAAGGGCAACAGAGCCGAGCTGAGCAAAAGGGGGGGCAAAACTCGATCAGGGAGAAGCGACTAGCTTACGAAGCCCGACACTCATTTCACATGTGCTAAACCTTAGGAAATACTGTTCAGAAGATGCCGACTGTAACCTTACCGCCGAAAGAAAACGCTCTCTTCAAGAGAATTCTGGTGAGTAATTCGGGCTCGTAGAGCCGATTGATGCGGCTGCTTTCTGGAGGATGTCCCCGGCACAATGTGCCTCTTAGTGCTGTCAAATGGAGGTTAGCTGTGAAGCTAGCTAACTTGCAGAGCTCGGTGTGTGCATGGCCTGATCTGATGCAAATGCATACGTTTTAGAAACAGAACCGATTTATCCAGTATTGTCTCTTAAAAGCATGCACCTCTTTATCTCAAGTATTGAACATGTACACCGTTAAAGTTGCCTATCTGTGCTAGCTTTCATTAGCAAACCCAGCTTAGCCTCAACTGGCTTAGCTAGTAAGTGGAGTTTTAAAGTAAAATTAGAGACGTGCTCCGTGTATTTCTTCACTATTTCACCCCTTACACATATTCCCATGCCTCTTATTTGTATATGCAGTCGATATTTCGTGCAGATGAGAAGATAGTACTTGATAGCTTGCCAGTTAACTAAGTTAGCTAATACGCTAGTTACTAGCACAAGTCACTCAACGTATTATTGGTCATAATATCGCGTCTGTTTACCTAAAGCACTCACTGCAAATGGTTTCCACTTGTGACTACAATTACTATCACGTATTTGTCGTTACACCGGTATTTGCGATTGATTTTTAGTTAGTTTTATTCTCCATGGCGTAATATTAAACGAATTAGCCAGCCAGCTATCTAGCTAGCTAGCTTAAGGCTAGGCTACTGAACGCAGGCCTGCTAATAACGACATGATTACTGGAGTTAGTTAGCTAACGTCTTACATGAGCACTGTGTGTGTGTATACGTTCGTAAACATAACTGTGTCTAAAAATCATTTAGTTATTTAGTTTCTTTAATGAAAGACGTTGCAAGTTTAGCTTCCAAGCTATGTTTTGCATAAGTTTGTACCCCCCCCCCCGTGTCTGACAGGCACATGGAGGATACAGCTAAGTTGCACTGATGCTGAAACTCAGGGATGTTGATGACCGGGGAATATTTTTAAATGGCTATTTAACTACTTGTTGACTTTTCGATAAAGTGTTTTGGTGTTATTAGGCTTTAAAGCAGCTTTTGTGTGACAGACAAGGATTAAGAAGTGTGTAATTGCACTAATAAGCATGCATTACGCTTCATATATATTGCATGTGTTTTAGTTTATTTACGTGCTACCGAGAGAGAGATACACTATATTGGAAAAAGTTTTGGGACACCCCCCCAATAATTGTTTTCAGGGGTTGGGCTCGGCCCCTTATTTCCAGTGAAAGGAACTCTTAATGCTTCAGCAGACCAAGACATTTTAGACAATTTCATGCTCCCAACTTTGTGGGAACAGTTTAGCGATGACCCCTTCCTGTCCCAACATGACTGCACACCAGTGCACAAAGCAAGGTCCATAAAGACATGGATGAGCGAGTTTGGTGTGGAGGAACTTCACAGAGTCTTGACCTCAACCTGATAGAACACCTTTGGGATGAAATAGTGAGATCACATGCACGTGAATGTAATATGGAGTTGACCCGCCCTTTGCAGCTATAACAACTTCAACTCTTCTGGGAAGGCTTTCCACAAGGTTTTGCAGTGTGTTTATGGGAATTTTTAACCATTCCTCTAGAAGCGCATTTGTGAGGTCAAATTTAATTCATGCTAGAGGTGTTCTATCAGGTTGAGGTCAGGACTCTGTGAAGTTCCTCCACACCAAACTCACTCATCCATGTCTTTATGGACCTTGCTTTGTGCACTGGTGTGCAGTCATGTTGGAACAGGAAGGGGACATCCTCAAACTGTTCCAACAAAGTTGGGAGCATGAAATTGTCCAAAATGTCTTGGTATGCTGAAGCATTAAGAGTTCCTTTCACTGGAACTAAGGGGCCGAGCCCAACCCCTGAATTCAATGATTTGGAGGGGTGTCCCAAAACTTTTGCCAATATAGTATATATAGATATACTTTACTGATCATTAAAGAGAAATTTAGAAAGGATTACACATATGTTTCCCCCCCTGAATGTATCAGGGCTGATACTGGTTTTAAATACTGATATACATGATATTGAATCATGTTTGACATTTTGTTCCCACTCTAAGTTTTCTGGTGTGTGTGTGTTATGGTTTGTGTGAATGTTGACGCAACAATTTTTCACATGAACACAGGACACAACTTGTCTTAAGGCCTGTTGTCATTATGCCTCTGGTGTTTTACATAACTCGGCAACAGAAGGTCTCAGAGTCGCCTCTGCTGTTGTCAGGATGTCAGTATTGGCTTAGTGTTGAGTATCAGCTCATGCTCTTATAGTGTTGTGGGGGGGGGGAAAGCAGGATCACATACCTGCTTTTAATCTTTTTGTAAATCCCTTGTACGAAGTGAGTGTTGCATTGCATTTACTTAGATTGCATTTTCACCTCATTGTGTGGCGCAGCACGATGCCGATACTAACTGAGCGCTGATTGAGTGCCTGTGTCCGTTTCCTACTGAATAATGGTACAAACGAGGGGTGCGACTTGGGGTTGTTTTTCTTTTAAATAAGTCCTATTCTTCCCTGCTCCCAAAGGCATTCTTAGCAGTTTTACCCTCTCCTGCAGTTGTTATTGTTTGCACCTGCCCTAGATGTTTTCAGACCTCGACTGATTGTTTCTGTAAACAGAGCAGATCTATATTTATTAATGCAGAAAATAAACATATCATGCTGCACAAATCCTTTTCATACCTGTCATGCATCCTGCTTGAGTCATAAGTGGACAGCGCTACGGGTGTGATCGATGTCCAAAGTATCTCGAAGGCGTGTTGTGATTCCGATCGGTCAAACCAGCTTCGGAGATGGTAGCGTGAACACGAAAGTGTTTCGATGTGTTCAGAATAGGAACAAAAACCCACCTGATCGACCGTGTCATTTCCCTAGCTGGAAAATACATAATCATTGCGAGACTGTTTGAACCTCAGGCCGAACTGTAGAGTTCTCAAGCACTAGGATAACAGATAAAGACAATAATAAACAACTGAAACTTATTTTATTTCTCGTCAGTTTTGTTAATAGACCACATGATCCACATGCATTGAAAAAGCCTTGTCTCATACATGCTTATTCATGGGACATTTTTGTCTGAAGCAGAAGATGTAATAACAGAGCTTTAAAGCTGTACTCTAGCAAAAATCAATCACAGAAAGACCATATTGCCAGGTTTAAGCAACTAAATGTCCTGTCTCTTCATTTGAGACGGGCATAATCACGATAGATGTTAACACCACCAGTGTAAACGGGGTCAGAGTTACCGAGCTTTTAACAGTCTACACTCTGCCGAGGTGTGATCACAGCCTGCTTTAAGGTAGTTGTGTGTTTAAATCCAAAACCTATATTTTCTGTCAACTTCATACACATTCACAGCATTATACATCAGTGAATCAGATAGGAAAACATGCTGCGATCTGGGAGAACCAGTCCGATGTTGCAGTGAAGGAATTCTGGCAAACGCACAAAAAAAGTGCACAGTTTAGTCATTAGTAGATTTCAGCAGAAGATTATCATCATGTACACCGATCAGGCATAACATTTATGACTACTGAGAGGTGAAGTGAATAACACTGATGATCTCCTCATCATGGCACCTGTTAGTGGGTGGGATATATTAGGCAGCAAGTGAACATTTTGTCCTCAAAGTTGATGTGTTAGAAGCAGGAAAAATGGACAAGTGTAAGGATTTAAGCAAATTTGATAAGGGCCAAACTGTGATGACTAGACAACTGGATCAGAGCATCTCCAAAACTGCAGCTCTTGTGGGATGTTCCCAGTCTTCAGTGGTCAGTATCTATCAAAAGTGGTCCAAGGAAGGAACAGTGGTGAACACGGTCATGGACGGCCAAGACTCATTGACGCGCGTGGGAAGTGAAGGCTGCCCCGTGTGATCTGATCCAACAGACGAGTTACTGTTGCTCAAATAGCTGAAGAAGTTAATGCTGGTTCTGATAGAAAGGTGTCAGAATACATAGTGCATGATGGGTCAGGGCTGTTTTGGCAGCAAAAGGGGGACCAACACAATATTATGCAGGTGGTCATAATGTTATGCCTGGTGTATGTCGTAGAAAAGTCTTTAAAGATTGTGATGTACTGATCATATCACCAATGCTCTGTGTGGTTTTTGTAAGTAATACTGTTCTAAATAGTAAACTGAAATATGAAGTACAAAAATCTGGGGTGTTTTCGTGTGACCAATCTATTTACACAAGCGTGATTCTTGGTTCATCTGTTTTTCATTTGCTGTTTATGACGACTTGAGATGATTGTGGCCTCAACCATTATACCTCTTGTATCTGGTATCGTGTCATATCAAACATTGGCACATCCTCGATTTAAACACAGTAATGTTCTTCAAGCATTTTGTATGCACGAGAAACATAACACTTGGCCGATATTTACTGATGAATATGAATTCGCCCGGTTTTAACTTTGAGCTTGGAGGTGGTTTGGAGGTAAAGTACTCAGCACACACTGACAGGTTTATTACTGCTTCATGTCGCTGTGGGAAATTCTCTGAATCCTGAGCTGGTATCTGTATGCTTTAAAAAGTGACCTGACCTTCACCTAAGTCTTATTTAACAAACACACTTAAGTAGTTTGAACAGGGAAAGGAACCTTGACGAAGCTTCACTCTTAACATTTCCGTAAAAGCTTTTTATATTCACGGTCACTCATTTTTACAGTTTATTCTTCCAAAATGATTGATTTTCATTGCATTAAAGCTGCTAGTAGATTTAAAACAATGTGATTTTAATTTTTAAACAATAATCAGGGTATACAGAAGCATGTGGAGTTATATTGAAGATATGCAGTGATTTCTTTGCGAAGCACTCTGTGTTTTCCCCATTGCTTGTTATGCTTTTTTCACTTCTCATGTTTTGCACATGTAAACCTACAGGGTGTGTTTAGTTTTTTGCTCACACAAACCAAATGCTGCACAGATGCAGCCGAAAGCAGACGTACACCTCGAACCTGCACGACTCCAGGCGTGACGTCAACACCGTGTTTTTGGAGAGCAGCGGTTTCCTCTCTGTTTGCTTTTTAAGAACGCCGCTCGTGTTTAGTTTGTAACCTCAGAACATCCTTCCATCCATGCAGGCAGACTCCATCGAGTGCAAGAGACACCCGCAGGGCTTTAGCAGTCACGTTCTGGGTTATTTTGTCATCAAGTTCCGCACGAATAGGGTTAACAGGGTCGACGTTCCATGGTATGTATTCGAAGAACACCCTGAAGTCGTCTTGTCTAGTGAAACGCTCCGAGGGTTTTCCTTTTCGAAGAGAGTTCCAGAGAGGCATAAGCACTTTAACGTCTTAGGAGTTTCTGTGACTTGCACTTTGAGGATCTTAGAGGTCTCTTAGGTTCAGGTTGTGGTGTTCTGTAGTGAAATTCAGGTTACTGGCTGAATAAATGGCACAGCGAAACTAACCCATAATTTCCTGCTGGAATAATGGCTAATGTTTACATGCTTTCCACTGGTGACCTTGATTTATGAAATCATTTGATAAGCAAAGATAAGACACTTTTGAATAGATATGAATGTTTAAATACAACTAATAATGAATACACCTCTATTCAAATGTAGCTTAAAAGTGCCTTATAGTAAAGAAAATGAATGAAATAGGATATGGTAAGAGAGAATTATAAAAAATAATAGCGGCTGTTTCAGGAAATGTACACCGATCAGGCATAACATTATGACCAGTGAGGGGTGACATGAATAACACTGATTATCTCCTTATCATGGCTCCTGTTAGTGGGTGGGATATAATTGACAGCAAGTGAACATTTTGTCCTCAAAGTTGATGAGTTAGAAGCAGGAAAAATGGGCAAGTATAAGGATTTGAGCGAGTTTGACGAAAGGCCAAATTGTGATGGCTAGACCACTGGATCAGAGCATCTCCAAAACTGCAGCTCTTGTGGGGTGTTCCCGGTCTGCAGTGGTCAGTATCTATCAAAAGTGGTCCAAAGAAGGAACAGTGGTGAAGCGGCGACAGGGTCATGGGCGGTCAAGGCTCACTGATGCACGTGGGGAGCGAAGGCTGGCCCGTGTGATCCGATCCAAGTTACTGTTGCTCAAATTTAATGCTGGTGCTGATAGAAAGGTGTCAGAATACACAGTGCATGACAGAATAGGGCTGTTTTGGCAGCAAAAGGGGGACCAACACAATATTAGGCAGGGGGTCATAATGTTAGACCATTGCAAGTATAACAGTATTTGCCTGTGATTATCGGCACTTATCTAGTCTTTGAAGTTGCCAGTCTCTGGAGTGGATGTGCCCTTACCCTGTCTGTTAAAGTCAAGGAAGGAAGAAAATGCTCTGTGGTTCATGTTCACTTCACGAGTCTGTGAGTTTGTTTTGTTTGTTTGTATGTGTGAATTTCTGTTCGACACTTCTAATGTTTTCAGTGGCATCAGTTTCCACACATAGTTGCATTTCTTTTTGCTTATAGTGTACACAAACAAACACACACACGCACAATGTACTTTTCCACTCTCACTCTGTCCTGAGTTCAGTACATGAGTACAACTTCCTGTTTTATCAGCAACAAACCAATTAAAACAACTAATGAGGAACGGCACTTTTCAGTAACGACACTGAACTCGTAAGATAATATTTTGTTTATATTTATAATATTTTGATTGTACCATCATACAAATATCAAGCCATTTCCATGATTGTTTTACGAATCTGGAAATGTGGATTTCACTCTATAAATACGTATTTGCTTTAACGTCAGTGAACGTACAGATTCTTGTAGCTATATTGTGAGTATTGTCATAGCAGTGATTTACGTTCTGAGATTTTATATACTGCCCAAGTTTTGTTGCTGGCTACTAGTGAGCATGTCGCATAAGACCTCAGATCTCAATTCAAGACCGAAGAATTTCTGGTAAAACTGTAAAGGTGTGCTGTGGTATCTGGCACCAAGATGTTAGCATCAGATCCTTTAAGTCTTAAAGGATGTACAGGACTTAAAGGATACTTTTGATAGATACTGACCACTGCAGACCGGGAACACCCCACAAGAGCTGCAGTTTTGGAGATGCTCTGATCCAGTGGTCTAGCCATCACAATTTGTCCCTTGTCAAACTCGCTTGAATCCTTACGTTTGCCCATTTTTCCTGCTTCTAACACATCAACTTTGAGGACAAAATGTTCACTTGCTGTCTAATATATCCCACCCACTAACAGGTGCCATGATATAATCAGTGTTATTCACTTCACCGGTCAGTGCCTGATCTGTGTAAGGACTAACCACAAGTGGTACTATTTATAAAGAGTGCTTGGCCCATACATGTCGCTACTTGTAGCCAAATGAATAATTTTTCCAACATATTTCAGGAAAATATAACTGATTTTGCTATCTATTTATATTGCTCTTGTAGTCTACAATATCTAGCATCAGAAGGAATCGCTTTGACCCTCCAGCTTGCATCTGTATTTAATTGGAGTAATTTCCCTATCGTGTATAATGTACTCTCAGAAACTGTAAACAAGCAAGCAAAAGGAAACCTTCATATCTAGGGTTATTTAAACATTGCTCAGTGTTTAATGTGAAACTCGAGTTTCAGTTGTATCAGGTTTCCTCTCAAGATGAAATGTACAAGATATTCTAAGTTTTAATAACCACTCTATTTCCTTCTTTGTAGAGATGCTATGAGCACAAGCAGTACAGAAATGGGCTGAAGTTCTGCAAGCAGATTTTGTCTAACCCCAAGTTTTCTGAGCATGGAGGTAAGACACACTCTCGTGCACTCTGACACACACACACATGGCACATCCTCTACATCAAGAGTGTATTCATGTGCATCGTAACCACATAAAACACTGCAGACACTAATAGTGGCCTCACTATTCATTATCTGTCTATTATTATATATTATTATTGTTATTATTCCTGTTCATGAGCACAAAGCTCCTTATCTACAGAAGGAGAAATAATTTTGAGTTTCTTTACATTCAGTGGGCTTAAAGCTACCTATCTGTTGATGTGTGTTGTAATGTTTGTCATCTGTTTTGCTAAAGAACCCGGGCATTTTTTTTTCTTCATAATAATAAACTGTAAGCAACTTTTTACTAATCAGCAAGAAATCATTTGTGTGGCTTGTGGGCATAATGTCTCTTGTGGTCACGTAATGTTCATTACTGTAGTCGTGCATTATCAGATTTAACAAAATGAGCTACTAGCTACATACACTCAACTGTCACAGATAATCTCTGCTACTTCCTTCTAAGTGATCATCTTACTGCCACACACACTCGAGAGGTCATATATGACCATGGTTATAATTTTTTTCGTCGAACAGTTAATGGGAACTGACCAAGTTTTGAATAAGAAGATAAAGAACTGACCTGCCACAGGATTGGTCCAAGGCATAATTCGAACCATTCATTTGGATTTATTTATTAACGTAATTTACATAGAATCTACATTCAGATGTTGCTTCTGTTGTTGTCACTGAAATTGAACATCGAATATGAATGGTTTCTGTCGTTTTCTTGCTTGCTGGTGTGGATGTAGTGTTGCAGTTGTGCCAAAGGGAGCTTTAAACATTTATGCATTTGGCAGATCCCTTTATTCAAATTGATTTAGGCCTGAGATAGATCCAGAGCTGTTCAGCTGAGAGATCAGGACCGTGGCTCGCTGACGGGTCCAGGATTCAGAACCATACATTTACTATGTTTATCATTCGTGGGTTTTTTTCACGTGTGACTGTTTTCGCAGAGACGCTGGCGATGAAGGGGTTGACACTCAACTGCTTGGGGAAGAAGGAAGAGGCGTACGATCTTGTCCGCCGTGGGCTAAGAAATGACCTCAAGAGCCATGTCTGTATCCTTAACACAAGCAGAGACACATTTTCAATCGAGCACAGGTGATAAAATTGACAGTTGAGCTGTGTGTGTGTGTGTGAGAGAGAGATTGTGAGAGAGACTACTGCTACTGTTGCTGAGAAGGGTGGACATGGGCCAGGATTCCTGCCCTGAGCCTGACCTCAGTTGTACCGACTCAGCTAGCTGATACACACACACACAGATATACAGCAGACCACATTTTTCTCATTATGTACATCCTCTGTGTACAGGCTGAGAAGTCGTTACTAAGTGTTTCTAATTTTAGTGTAGTTAAATATAGGCCCTGTAGTTTGTTTTCAGGGGTTAGTTCCTCTATGTGAGTGTAAGCAGAGCCTCATTAAGGGTCAGGTTGATGAATAAAGCTTCTGAGCCGTGGTTAGTTTTGCCTTAACACCGTTCTCCAGGCTGGCACGTGTACGGTTTGCTTCAGCGCTCTGATAAGAAGTACGACGAGGCCATTAAGTGCTACAGGAACGCTCTGAAATGGGACAAAGACAACCTGCAGATCCTGAGAGACCTTTCCCTGCTGCAGATCCAAATGAGGGACCTAGAGGGCTACAGGGTAGGTGTGTGTGTGTGTGTATAAGAGAGTGTGCTGTGAATGTTTTTCTTTGATAACTGGCAAAAGTTCTTTAAGGTAACCCTGGTAAGTCTAGTTGCGGTGTCATCAAATTCACGTAAGCAGTATGTTGAGTCGAGTTAATTAATTTAACACAACAGGTTTGCTGACTAAATTTCAGTTATTATCGTCAGATTTCATTCCTTCACATTGATTTTGTTCTATATCAGCAAAGTATTATTGACAAGTCCCTTGGCACATAGCCCGATAGCCTCAGCAAGACTGAAATAGACTCTTTTTGTAAAAATGAAGCAGCTTTGATATTGAAGGTGATATTAATTTTGGAAACAGAGACCTGACCTTGTATTGGACTTTGTGATTAGATAATCGTATTTTAAGGCATTCATATGCAATTGCAATGGGAAATATTAAGCACTACTTTACTCCGAAACACCAGCTGCACGAATAAGAAATATCTACAGCTCACCTCGTGCAGCAGGATAGATTCATTCAACGCTTTTGCTTTGGCAGCGTCGTAGCATTATTCCTAACGCTGTCAAATCTCCAGCAGCTTCCAAGCTGAATGGATCTGCAATGTGTTTTCTTTATCCTTTATCTTTATCAGGAGTGATGTGTTCGAGCCCCGTTTGTAGCTGTTTTAGAATAACCTGGAGGTCTGCAAACCTTAATAATCATGCAAGAGAAAGGGATGCATCTGTCTGCTGCAGATATGCATTACAGAGCTTTAAGGCTGTAAAGCAGAACATGTTTATACACAATCTGTGTAATGTAAGACGCTAGGGAGAAGAATTAAAATGAACTAGACCACTAGTGGTGCAATGTTGTCAAAGAACAACACTTTCTTAGTCGTAACATGAAATGAAAAGGATTAGACTGAAATTAAGGAATAAACCTTAAACCTTAAACTTATCCAAGAAACAAAATTTTTCCCAGTCCTGTTTCCTTAACACTGAAACCTGCTTACAATGGAAGTCTATATCCACACTCACCAGCCACATATATGAGAACAACTGTACCCTGTAGGAGAGAACAGCCAGACTGACAGGAACCACTTTTTTGCAACTTTGGTGGTTGGAAAAACATCTGAATGCACAAAATGCTTGAGAGACCTCTCCTGTTTTTCTCTCCTGTCAGGACACCTAGGACAGGGCTCTGAGGCGACAGCTGGACCATTAAAGACTGGAAAAATACCAGCGATGTTTATTATTCTTACATATTAATTATATCTGGGATGCTGCCTCTTTAAGAGCATATTCTGGTTCTGAGGTCAAGTTTAATCTCACAGAAATAACAAAGCTTTAGTCATTTTCTGATGATTTTACACAAGGTTGGATTCTCAAATCTCTTGGCACCCAGTTGCAACTAGCACTGAAAAGCAAATAAACAACCTACCTGAGGTTTCATGTCCTGCCAGGAGCTGCCGTAACATGCCTCAACTTTTAATGTTGAGTGACATTAAGAGGAAACCTTTCATTTGTGAAATGAATCATTCTAAAAATTCTTGATTATCACTGTACAACACCATGCTTCTTATTAATAGTCACTATTAGGAAAGGAAGAGCTTTTTTTCAACTGTGTGTGTGTGTGTGTGTGTGTGTGTATAGGAGACCCGGTACCAGCTGCTGCAGTTACGACCTGCTCAGCGGGCATCATGGATCGGTTACGCCATTGCATACCACCTACTGGAGGACTACGAGATGGCCGCCAAGATTATCGAAGAGTTTCGGAAAACGCAGCAGGTAACTGTCAGACACTCACACACACAAACAGCATGGTGAAGTGAGTAGTTACAGCAGGGGAGCTTTTGAGGTGGAGGTGATGATTTTCAGATTATTAAATGATTCTGAACACTAATTTGAATTGAATGGAGGCCTGAACAAAGGAATATCACTGATCGAGGTCAGGAGTTTGGTAGAATACATAACGTCTGCGCTATAACCTGGACGTCACTGTGGCGGGTTGCCTGGCAGCACAGTTCTCTCAGGCACTCCCATTTCCTGACTTTGTCCCAGCATCCATCTCCATGTTCACAGGAAGTTGTGTGCCGGTATGCAGAAACACACTTGAACACTTGTTAACAAATCAGTCAGCAACTAATATACCGTTATATACCAAAAAATATGACTTGTGAATTGGAAGTGTCATTTTATCACAAGGGTTTGTATGTTATTTAGTTGCTTTAAATTGTAGCTTGTGAATGTATTATCTACCGTGACTTTATAAATCAGTTGCAAAGTTAGTTCGCATATGTTTTTCTACATTTTTTTTGTTTAACCACAAAAATGGGAACCTTTGTACTGCAGCCAGCCACTTCATCTACAGCCATGAAGTAGTATTACTGTTAAAAAATAGAATTGCATTCAACATGCATTAACAGTATCTCTCTCTCTCTCTTTCTCTCTCTCATACACACACTGTCTATCTGTGTGTACATAAATATGCAGACTTCTCCAGATAAAGTGGATTATGAATACAGTGAGCTGTTGCTGTATCAGAATCAGGTGCTAAGAGAGGCTGGGCTCCTCAAAGAGGCTCTAGAGCACCTCACTACCTACGAGAAACAGATCTGTGACAAGCTGGCTGTGGAAGAGACCAGAGGTACACACGCTTGCACCTTTTCTACAGATTCGACCTGTGTCCAATCTGTTTTATTTTTCCTTTTGCCACATTAGGAGTGTGAAGAACTGGTTTGCCCTTTTGTGTATATACATGTCAGTAAATACTGAGGGTGATGGTGAGGTATAACACCGAAGACAAACCCATTCAGGGAAGGAAAAAACTAGAAAGCAGTAATCCAGTTTCTCTCCCCTAAAAGAAAATTAATAAAGGAAATGTTTGTTTTAATATCATTTTGGTCCTGAGGATATTGTTCACTTTATTGCTCTTGCATGTGAGCGTTGTTGTGAATGTTCATTCAGATGTTTTGTCAGCGATGGCCACTGTGACCATCTCAGTTTGCTCTGATGCTGTTAGAGGAAAAGTAAGAATATATACACTATATTGCCAAAAGTATTCGCTCACCTGCCTTGACAAGTGACATCCCATTCCTAATCCATAGGGTTCAATATGACGTCGGTCCACCCTTTGCAGCTATAACAGCTTCAACTCTTCTGGGAAGGCTGTCCACAAGGTTTAGGAGTGTGTTTATGGGAATTTTTGACCATTCTTCCAGAAGCGCATTTGTGAGGTCACACACTGATGTTGGACGAGAAGGCCTGGCTCTCAGTCTCTGCTCTAATTCATCCCAAAGGTGTTCTATGGGGTTGAGGTCAGGACTCTGTGCAGGCCAGTCAAGTTCATCCACACCAGACTCGGTCATCCATGTCTTTATGGACCTTGCTTTGTGCACTGGTGCACAGTCATGTTGGAAGAGGAAGGGGCCAGCTCCAAACTGTTCCCACAAAGTTGGGAGCATGGAATTGTCCAAAATGTCTTGGTATGCTGAAGCATTCAGAGTTCCTTTCACTGGAACTAAGGGGCCAAGCCCAGCTCCTGAAAAACAACCCCACACCATAATCCCCCCTCCACCAAACTTTACACTTGGCACAATGCAGTCAGACAAGTACCGTTCTCCTGGCAACCTCCAAACCCAGACTGGTCCATCAGATTGCCAGATGGAGAAGCGCGATTCGTCACTCCAGAGAACGCGTCTCCACTGCTCTAGAGTCCAGTGGCGGCGTGCTTTACACCACTGCATCCGACGCTTTGCATTGCACTTGGTGATGTATGGCTTGGATGCAGCTGCTCGGCCATGGAAACCCATTCCATGAAGCTCTCTGCGCACTGTTCTTGAGCTAATCTGAAGGCCACATGAAGTTTGGAGGTCTGTAGCGATTGACTCTGCAGAAAGTTGGCGACCTCTTCGCACTATGCGCCTCAGCATCCGCTGACCCCGCTCCGTCAGTTTACGTGGCCTACCACTTCGTGGCCGAGTTGCTGTCGTTCCCAAACACTTCCACGTTCTTATAATACAGCTGACAGTTGACTGTGGAATATTTAGGAGTGAGGAAATTTCACGACTGGATTTGTTGCACAGGTGGCATCCTATCACAGTTCCACGCTGGAATTCACTGAGCTCCTGAGAGCGACCCATTCTTTCACAAATGTTTGTAAAAACAGTCTGCATGCCTAGGTGCTTGATTTTATACACCTGTGGCCATGGAAGTGATTGGAACACCTGATTCTGATTATTTGGATGGGTGAGCGAATACTTTTGGCAATATAGTGTATTTGCACTATTTAATGGTAGCGTGTGTATGTAGGGGAGCTACTGCTGAGCCTGGGCCGTTTCGAGGAATCAGCAGACGTGTACAGAAGACTACAAGAGAGGAACCCCGAGAACTGGTCTTATTACCATGGCCTGGAAAAAGCCCTCAAACCTGGTACTTGCATCTCATACAGTGATAAATGGAGAGGCATGCTGAAAACTGTAAACATACAACCTGTATCTCAGTTGTGTCTGTGTGTGTTACAGCCACTACAGAGGAGAAGCTGAAGATATATGAGGAGGCCTGGGTGAAGTTTCCGAAAGGCTTGGTGCCTCGCAGGCTACCGCTCAACTTCCTTTCTGGTAAGTAATGCCAGCTGTAAAACCTTCAGCTGTTGTTGCGTGTGTGTGTGTTATGTTTTGTTCAAAAAAACATCACCCACTTGCTGCTGAGAGAGTATTAAAAATGGCTTTCTTATTTAGGTGAGAAGTTTCGGGAGTGTCTGGATAAGTATTTAAGAATGAACTTTAGCAAAGGCTGCCCTCCGGTCTTCACTACACTCAAACCATTATACCAAGACAAAGACAAGGTGAGAAAATGTTAGATTTTGAAAGTGCTCGTACTTTTGACGTTTTGACACGTGCCCTTATGCTGGGTAACTTGTGAAAAGTCCAAACAGCTGAAGGTGGTGAAAAATCTCAGGGGAATCATCATGTCAAAGAGCCTCAGAACTAAAAATATGTTCACACTGAACATGCTCTGTCACATACGGCAGAATGTATGGCAAGGTCCTCTAGTTCAATAAGCAAACGAATAAAGTAAATTACACCGTACAGGCCTTAGTACTCATATTCGTCACTATGCACTTGGAGTATCGCTGCCCTTTATTTGAAAAAAATAAATAACTGGATGTTTTCATTTGTTTGTTTAGGGGCAAGCATGACAACCTCCTTGCTATTGTTGCTGTGAACATTTTTCCTGACTAAACGACTCCATACAAAGGGCAAGGGGGATAAACAGATGTGATGAAATAGTTTGTGACTTGATTTGCACTTCTGTGGCATGAAGTTGCATGGTGTTGGGTGTAGATACTGTAGGTTTTAATTCAGGGAAAGGTAGAGTTATGGATTTTACTCATCACTCAGGAAAGTACTCTTGCTAAAGAAGACATCTACACACATTTACAGATATTTACACATCTTTATACACACAGCTGCTTAAATCCAGACACTCTCTCTCTCTCTCTCTCTCTCTCTCTCTCTCTCTAAACAGAGAAGGTGGTGGTAAAATGGAAGCAGTTAAATGAATAAAAAAATCTGACGTGTGTCTTCTGTTTCCTTTATTTGCAGGTGGCAATAATTGAAGAATTAGTAGTAGGTTTTGAAACGTCTTTAAATAGCTGCAGAATGTTTAATCAAAACGGTAAGTTCAACATTACAGCTTTTTTTCCCCTTTTGTCAACTGTTCATGTTTCCTGGTGTCTGATTTGGTGTTTTGTTGTCATTCAGATGATGGAAAGGAGGAGCCGCCCACCACGTTACTCTGGGTGCAGTACTTCCTGGCACAGCACTACGATCAGATTGGGCAGCAGACGCTTGCACTAGAGTACATCAATGCCGCAATAGAGAGCACGCCAACGCTCATCGAGCTCTTCCTAGTCAAAGCCAAGATATATAAGGTTTTTGCGAACACACGTTTTCTGTACTAATAGTGATTTGATCAAGTGTAGAAAATTTGTAAAAATTTAAATGTGTTTCTGGCGAAGTTTAATCTGGGACGGGGGAAAAAAGGTTATTGTATTGGTAATTAGTAGGGCTGGGCAACAATTAAAATTTTTAATTGCGATTAATCGCATGATTGTCATGAGTTAACGCACGTCAGACGCGTCATTACGTTTATCCCAAGCCTTTCTCACATTTTGGGTCTCTTCTACCCACAGCATGCTGGGAACATCCGGGAAGCAGCTCGCTGGATGGATGAGGCTCAGGCTCTGGACACCGCTGACCGCTTCATTAACTCAAAATGCGCCAAGTACTTGCTCAAAGCAGGCCTGGTTAAAGAAGCAGAGGAGATGTGCTCAAAGTTCACACGGGTACGGGTTTGTTTGTTTTTAAAAACATTTTTATTATATTTGTCTATTAAATGTAAACTGTAAATGTTTATTTGAAAATAATATAACATTTCTCATTTTCTCTTCTCCAGGAGGGGGCGTCGGCGGTAGAGAACCTGAACGAGATGCAATGCATGTGGTTTCAGACAGAGTGTGCGCTGGCATATAAATCTATGAAGAAATATGGGGACGCACTCAAAAAATGCCACGAGATCGAGAGGGTGAGTTCCTGTATTTCTTCATACTCTTTCTGGCGACATGTTATTAATACAGTCTGTTTTAATCGTCCAGAAGATTTGTTTATCCGTACAAGTGAAATGCTGCTGGTTTCTCACAGACTTAGTAAGCATTGCTAGTGTGAATTTATAGTGTGCACTGTCCTGCAAATTTGTAATACTTTGAGCCCTCTGCTGCCTGCAAGATGAACTGCAAAAAAATAAAAGCTTGACAAGCCTTCCTCTTTTACTGATCCAAGTTGTTTATTAGTGTCATATATGCCTCATGAGTTGCCTTTTAAGGAAAAGGGGCAGTGATGACGACATTATATCAGCTGAGTGTTTATAAATAATACACAATGTGCTGTAATGGAGTAACAATCCAAATAAGGGGAAAATTGACAGTTTTTAGAGAAAAAGGAAAATCAGTAGCTTTGATATAGCTGATTGATATCTAATATTTGCTGTTATAATGTGTGTGCTAACATTTTTGTAGCGAAGATGATCATGTTAATGTTGCCTTTGTGCATCTTCCCTGCTGTAGCACTTTGTGGAGATAACAGACGATCAGTTTGACTTCCATACGTACTGCATGCGGAAGATGACGCTTCGCTCGTATGTAGACCTGTTAAAGCTGGAGGACGTGCTGCGCATGCACCCGTTCTACTACAAAGCTGCAAGCACCGCCATCCAAATCTACCTCAACCTGCATGATAACCCTCTGACCGATGACAGCAAGGAGCTACAGGCTGATACCGGTAACGGAAACACGTACACACAAACACACAAGCTTAATCTTAAGAAATACAGGCTGATATTGATATCACAATACATACCTAAAACACTCGTGGGAATGGAGGTTGAAATGATAGCAAGGAGCTTTAGGTTGTTATTGAACACACAGAGAGAGAGAGAGAGAGAGTCAGACATTAACCTGAGGGATTGCATATAATTGCTGCACACATTTTAACAGAGAACTAATACAGAGGATGCTCCCTGTGTGTGTGTTCTCATAGGTAACCTTACGGACAAAGAGCTGAAGAAGCTGCGGAACAAGCAGAGGCGAGCACAGAAGAAAGCTCAGCTGGAGGAAGAAAAGAAGAATGCTGAGAAAGAGAAGCAGCTCAAGAACCAGAAAAAGAAAAAAGAAGATGATGACGAGGAGATCGGAGGCCCCAAAGAGGAACTTATACCAGAAAAGCTGGCTAAGGTGTGTGTGTGTGTGTGTTTATGTAGTGGTTTAAGTAGAGACCATAGTGTGGACCTTAAAGTGTCTGTATGTGCATGAGCTTTTTTTATAAAAAATAAAAAAAACCCAAAGAGGAACTCTGTGTGAACTCCAGTTTTTTGTTTTTTTTGGGGAAAGAAAACTGATTTGGTTTTATTTTTAGTAACCAAATCTACATCTCTGTTCTGTTTTTACTTTCTCTGTTCAGGTGGAAAACCCATTAGATGAGGCCGTAAAGTTTCTGATTCCTTTGAAAAACCTGGTGAAGAATAAGATCGAGACTCACCTCCTGGCCTTTGAGATCTACTTCAGAAAAGGTAGAGGAAATGCTTTTAATAAAGCAAATTATTACTACATTAAACACATTGTTGGTAAAAAAAAAACACAACTGGCAATACATTAGATTTTTTTTTTTTTTTTTTTTTTATCAAACAGACCATCTCACATTTAACATCAGGGTTTTTTTGTTATTATTTAATAAGCTTTAGGTTAAACTATTGCATGTATTACACCTTGCTGTATTAGTTTGAGCAGAGCATCTCCAAAACTGCAGCTCTTGTGGGGTTTTCCCGGTCTGCAGTGGTCAGTATCTATCAAAAGTGGTCCAAGAAAGGAACAGTGGTGAACCGGCGGACAGGGTGATGGGCGGCCAGATCCGATCCAACAGACGAGCTACTGTTGCTCAAATTGCTGAAGAAGTTGATAGAAAGATATAAAGGTCTGAGAATACACCCAGTGCATGATGGGTCAGGGCTGTTTTGGCAGCAAAAGGGGGACCAATACGATATTAGGCTGAATGTTATGCCTGGTCAGAGTATTTAGTAACTGGTACTTTCATTCACTCTCTCTCACACACCCCAGGTTTCTGGTGTCTATATTCTTTTGGATGACTGATAAATAAGAAGAATTTTCAGTCATTTATGAATCAACAACAATATCAGTACTCTTCAGATCAGAAGATTCTATGATTAGCCTTCCACACTACAAGATCATTTGTGGTTGAACTCCTGGTGTGGAAATCTGCACCTTTTTATTTTTTAAATAGGAAATCTGCTTTAAAACAAGACGTTTGTCGAATGCGCCTTTTTTTTTTTTTGCCGAATGCGAGGTTTTTTTTCTCTTTGGTAATTCAGTGTTCTATTAATAAGAAGGTATACAGAACACATTGCAATAAAAGAACAAGAAACATATCTGACAGCCATTACCCCATAGCCTTCTCCTTCCCTTAGCCAATCCATCACACATCAGGACTTAGGGAGAGGTATATATTTGAAACATAAGACAAAATAAATATGTACCTGTAGATAAACAACAAAAAAATAGTACTAATAATAACAGATGTAACAGCAGTAAATTAAACAGCCAGGATCTCCCTGACTGTAGATATTCACTTCTTGTACATGGATAAAGTTACCGGTTTACAGTGATTAGTCTGCACAGATGACAGTTCCAGATAAAGTATCTGATAAATGAGATAAATTTAATGTTTTTATCTGCTGTTTGGTTTTCAGACAAGTTCTTGTTAATGCTGCAGTCGGTGAAGAGGGCTTACGCTATAGATCCAGATCACCCCTGGCTTCATCAGTGTCTAGTGCGCTTCTTCAAAAGAGGTAAAAACATTAATGCCATTATTACACTTCCTTTGTTTTAAACATGTTCTCTCTAATCGGTCGTCTTTTATTGACTTGTTATTCACAGTATCGGAGGCTAAAGATTTGGCAGAGCCGGTGCGCATAGTTCTCAAGCAGGAAATCTCTCGGTTGTTCGGTGACAGCAATGCCAAGAGCTTCAACCAAGCCTTCCTTAGCAAGCACTCAAACTCAATCCCTCACCGATTTGCAGGTGCGTAAACACGAACAAACTCGGGTTTAAATTACATAGACGCGCTTAACGTGACGTGCAATGTACAGGACTAACTTTCTATGTCTCCTCTGTCACCTTTTGAAGCTGCCAAAGGCATGTTCTACTTAGACCCTTCGACTCAGAAGAAGGCAGTGGAGCTTGCTGCAGCACTGGACGAATCGCTTAATAACAGAAACATTCAGGTAAATCCAGTTAAAGTTAAAGATAAGCTACTGTAGCTGAGCAAAGTCCCAGGGCTCCGTGCCTCAGAACCATCCTGTACTGAACTGGCCGCTTCATTTCTTTTACTTCTGTAACATCTGCTGCTTTTGGGTTATCCTGTCTGTGTATTTCATATAAATATAACAAAATAATCATGAGCATTAAGAATATCAGTTACACCGACAGCAAGTATCCTGTATTAGCTAAAAATGGATTTTCCAAACACCAGATGCTCAAAAGAAGAAATAGAATGTTTTGTGGGAAAGAAACGGCTATAAAAAACTACTAACCTGGCAGCAAATTTATATGCCACAGCTTATATATGCCACATAAGCATTTAGCTTATCATGTGCCTGGCTTGAAACACACACTCTTTACTGATATATTTTATTAGTATTATTATTGTTGTTATTATTTTAAAATGCCCTTTTTTTGGTGTCTTAAAATACAGAATGAACAGTTGTGTAAGAAATGCACCACTTTTGCCAGAGCAAATCAGCTAAAGCTCTATGACACCATAGTTTAATTTGCTTCTTAATTGATTTATTATGATCAGATTTTTAGTTTGGACATGACCTAATGGAGTTATAAAGGGTCGTTGTTGGTCATGGCACCACAAAGTAAAATGTACACATTTACAAAAAACCAAAGTGTAAACAAAAAGATTCTGTGACAGTGAGTAGGTGAGAACGGTGTGTAGTTCTGGAGGAGGAAATTGTTACTCGCTTTTATTGCTTGTAAGAGAGACCTGTTGTGTCCAGTGCTGAATATGTGGGATTTGGGGGTGGGTGGGGAGTCTTTATTGGTCACATTTTCATTATAGCTTTTCATGATAACCTTGTTAGGAAGTTGGGGTCAGAACACATGGTCAGCCATGTCATAGCATCCCTGGAGCAGAGAGGGACCTTGCTCAAGGGCCTAACAGTGGCAGCTTGGCAGTGCTGGGGATTGAACCCCTAACTTCTGATCAAGAACCACTGCCACCAGTCCACCATTACTGTGTACCTATAACTTGCCAAAATGTGGACTTTTCTAGCTTGACCTTGACATAGTGATTTTCCTGTTTCAAAAACATTTGCATTAGACACCATATTCTGGTACAATGGCTGTACTCTTGGTACTGGCTTAACAGTAATTCTCAGAATATCACTGTATTGAAATGATCCGGTAATACAGAAGTTTTTGTAGTTTTCCATCCAATTTCCGACAGAATGGTAACCAAATGTGGTTGTTATCTTTCCAGGGGAAGTTCACGGTTAGTTTACTTGCTTCAGAAGTCGAAATCCCCGTAGTTCCTTTGCACATGCGTCCAACTGTAGTGTTTAGTCCTGTGACTAAGTGCAGTGTGTGTGACTTGTAATCCTGTTATTGCTCCAACTCCAGACGTTACACAATATTATTTCCTGTAAAAGTACTGACATGCAAACAACCCTACTGAGCGCAGAAACTGAACTTCTCAAATTGAAAGGTCACTAAGAATGTCAGTTTATTTAATTCTGTTTTGTATTTTAATTTGTTTGACATTACCTGAGTTTTTAAGTAGTCAGCACTCTGCCAGACTTTTGATTCAGAGGAATGAAAACACAATAATGACTGAAACGGAAATGCTTTAATGGACTGAGTTCTGATTTGACTGTGTGACACGACCCTGAATAATCTCGGCATGCTTTTCTTTTTCTACATAGATCTGCACAGAGGTGTTGGAGAGCCTGCGTGACGGCAGGCTGGGAGAAGCCACAGAGACGGCCGAGTCGTACCGGGCAGAGTGTCACAAGATCTACCCGTACACGCTGGCCTTCATGCCTCCCGGCTATGAGGAAAACACGAAGATTGCCGTAAATGGGGACCTCTCCACGGAAACCGAGGAGCTAGCCAATGACATGTGAACACCTGAAAAAGGGGATGGGGCTAAGGGAGCAAGGGGGCAGAGAAGGAGGAGGTGTAACGGCGCCATTTTTCAAACACCCAAGATGACATGTTGCTGAATTTCCCACGTCCTGTTCACCCCCTGAAATCGGGATCGGGACCGAGAGGCGACGAGGGCGTCTGCAGAGAGGAGGACGTGAGGGGAGGGGGGAGGAGGAGGAGGAAGAAGAAGAATAAAATGGCCATTTTACTTTTTTAACCTTGCTGATGACTACTCTCTAACTGAAACCTAGACGACACGCAAACGCTCTGTTGTGAACCGTGTCTGAAGGCGGCGAGCTACAAAGTGTGGGTTAATTAACTGTGCAAAAACAAAAGGCGAATCCCATAGTCAACCAACCGAGCTCACTCAAACCCATCTTTCCCCCCTCTGTTTTAAAGAGTAATTTATATGAAAAATAAAAACGGCATAAAACGAGTTTTGGCGCGCCGAGTTGGTTTTGTGTTGGCGTGAAATGGCACTGAAGTCTGTAGTAATGAGTAAGGAGCGGGTTTGGCATGTGGGGAGGTGAAGAGGGGGGTTGTAACCAAGGGGGTGGAGTCTAAGTATTCTGCTTGGTTTTTTTTTTTGTTTTTTGTTTTTTGTTTTTTTTTTTTAATATTAATATGCTGATGTGACTCGTATCTCATCTTTTTATACTTCGTTATCGTTGAGGTTTGGCTGAGTGGGAGCTAATTTGAAGGTAGTTTCTAGGACCTCAAATCAAAGTCTCAATCAGCAAGTGCTCCCTGTTCTTCATTTAAAGCGATTAGAACAGCGGCGATGGTAGAGCGTAATCAGCAACCTTGGGTAAACCGTAAAGGTAAATCTGCTCTCTTCTCTCTCCGCCTTGATCGCTCTCCTTAAAGGGATACTCCAGCATTTTCAACCCATCTACCACCATCAGTAGCAAATGTTTGATTACCACAGGCAAGAATTCTGACGTTTACTTGCAAGAATGGAAAACCTGTTGACTCAAAAACCCAAGTCTAATGGGAAACAGTTGAATTCCGGCCGTAATTCAAGAGGTGCCAGCATATTTACAGGTTAGCTGCACCATTTGCTTTATTTAACTCCTTGCTGTGGTGATTTTGCCCAGATAAAATCCCCTAATGATTAAAAGACAGTTCACTTGAAGTAGAAAGGAAAAAATGCATGGCAGCGCTTTATTTTGCGCCAAAACAAGTATGCAGGACTGTAGTCTCTTCAGTTGGCTAAAACATGGAGGTCTGCTTATTATTAAGTTGCTCAAATGCCAGAATTTTGCCTTGCTGTTTTCTTCTGAAAATTTTAGCCTTCTCATATATCAACCACTCCGTCCAGGGTGTATCCTGCCTTGATGCCCGATGATGCCGGAGATAGGCAAAGGCTCCCCGTGACCCGAGGATAGATCGGATAAGCGAACATTTACTATGTGACTGAGGGGGGAAAAAAATCATTCAAAACAACATTTATACTTGAGACAGGCGTGAGGAAAATATTTCCAACACTGGAGCAATCAGATAATGCTTACTTCTCTAAAGGTATTGTTTAATTCATACAGCATTCTCTGTGTGCCTGTGGTAACAACTAATCACACATTTTCTCTGAAAATTCTAGCTTTATTACTAAATACACTTTCATGAAAACACTCCTCAGTTTCTTAAATGACTACCTTTAGTCTTTCCTTACCGATGAGTATCAAATCAGCAGGTTCTGAGCTTCACACGTTGAAATCCTTGGCTGTGACGATCGCACGTATGATACTGGAGTATCCCTTTAACCCGCTCTCTCTTGCCCCTACTTCGTTTTCAATGTGGAATGATGAGTTTGTTGTATGATAATGAATTTTTTGTAATAAAAAAAAAACAACACAAAGAATGAAAAACCATAAATTTGGTACTAGTCTATGTACATTTCGGATTGTACACTTTTTTGCCTTTTTTAGTGTATAGTCAAAGGGGTGAGAACATTTTTTTTAATTTATCGTTTATGTATTATATATACACCATCGATAAAAGACATAATTGGCGTTATGAAGTGAACTCTTGTCAGGGACACAAGATATACTACGTAAAACTTTGTATGAATTTAAAAAAGCTGTGATAAATCCCTAAGAATCACCAAATATCTTTCTTTGGATCCATCACAACTCTTTTCATTTGTACCCTTGACGTTTCAGGTAGTATTTCTCTAGGCATGTCCCATCTGAAAACACACTCCTTTTTTCAGATCTGAAGAGCGTATCCGTAAGCATGTCCGGTTTCCAGCTGTCCACGTCTGTCCTCTGGTTATAGACGGGGTACCAAAAAAAAAAAAAAAGCAATACAATAAATGGTCTCAAATCAGTGAGGTGTCTAAACTGTGTGCCTTTAAATCCTTGATATCCACAGCGCAGTGGTTTAGGAAGAGCTGTGTGTGGCCACGTGGGAGTGATGTTGCTTTGAGGGGATTTTAAGAGCAGTTGAACCGTAACATCTTAGCAGCTTCAGTATGGAATATTTTAAAATGCAAAAAATATATTTTAAAGCAGTGGAACGTCAAAGATGACACCAAAATATCTTTTTCTTATAATAAAATTTAAACCAAATCACTGTTTTTGGGACAGAAGTGAAATCACAAACCAGCTTGCTGTATGATCTGCTACCAACATGTCGGATTCATCTAATCAGCTCATTAACAGACCTTCCTGTGTAGAAATGTGTGTTGGATCATCCCTGTGCCATTGATTAATGGCATACATGCTAATGAAATGTTTTTTTTTTCAAGAAATATCTACGCCAAGTTCCAAGTGGTGGTGTGTCTCTTTCTTTCTGTCTGCCTGCCTGTTTGTCTTTCTTTCTTTCTTTCTTTCTGTCTGTCTGTCTGTCCTTCTTTTTTTCTGCCTGCTTGCCTCTCTGTCCTTCTTTTTTTCTGCCTGCCTTCCTGCCTGTCTGTCTTTCTTTTGGTCTTACTCTGTTTCTCTCTTTCTTTCTGACTGTCTTTCTTTCTGTCTGTCATTCTTTTTCTTTCTCTGTCTTTTCTCTGTCTTTCTCTTCCCCTTTCCTTTTTCCTTTTTCTGGTCACTTGCCTTCCCTTTCCTTCCTTCCCCTCCCAAAATTATGACCACTTCTGCAGTCATTATTTAGGTTTCCAATTAACTTGTCTGGTTTGCTTTTCTTAAAATATAAACAAAACTATACTTGAAACCACATCCACCCTGACCAGGATACAGTAATTACGGTTGATGGGTAAGTAAATGTGGTAAATACATCACGAATGTCCAGTATGCTCGCATGTGCTTTCATTTCCTGTAAGTTTCAGACCTGGCAGCTTGGTTCTGCTGTCAGGGATAAGAGGAAAACAACACTATGTTTGAGTCTGTGACAGTACTGAAGTTAGAATCATAAAATAACTGAACGTTTTCTAGGTCTTCCTGTCATAAAAGGTGTATAGAAATATTGTAGACAATTACTGAACCATAAAATAAGTTGGTGATTTTGTTAGTGTTAATTAGAAATGTAACATTTATGTTAGCTAGCTTGGTAAATTGGTGGCGAGGCTGCTGATGTGCAATGTTACAAAAGCCACAATCCTTGGTGGTAACTCTCTAGTGTCAAGGAAATGCAGTTATATTCATAACTGAGAGTGAAATTTGGTTAGGCACTATTGCTAGTTTTGCCAATAGCTAGTGCATTCTGGATTGAATGTGAGCTAAATATAAGCATGTACAATGGAGGTCTTAATTGTATTTGAAATCTCAGACATAAATCCATTTGAAATGTGCTTGGAGATTCAGTCCACAGCAGTATATATGCCAGTTTATTTTCCAAGTTATAAGAGCCAGAACATGTAAAGCCATGGATAAACACCACCAGCAAGAGATTTTTGTTGCTGCCTCAGCTCCAGCTCCAGTGTTCCCAGTTTGATTATGAGTTTAGGTAACTATCAGCATGACGTTTCTCGGAATGTTCTCCCTGTGTTTTTCTGTTCTCCAGTTTCCTTCTATAAAAACATGCTGGTAGGTGGACTGGTTGTGTGTGATGGACATGGTGTCATATTCTGGGTGTGTTCCCTTATTCAGGGAGCTACAGCTGATCTGTCTTCACTGAACATTACTATCTATAGTAGTCTATGAAGTGCATCTAGTCTCGCGAGATTTGAGTCTCGTCTCGTACAATCTAGGGGCAGTTCCCTGAGCAGCGCGAGAAATAAAACACTAAGGGCACGCGCGCTCGGGGTGAAGAACAGGCGGTGATGCTCCGGGTTTAAACATTCTGACTCGAGTCAAGTGAGTTAGAGTTTTACAGATGGACTCGTGTGAGTTTTGGATCCCGGCTATATGTCGCACCTGTAAAATAATCGTGCTGGGAGACGCCGGTGTGGGAAAAACGAGCCTCACTCACCTCTACTGCAGCGGAAAGTTCCCCGAGAAAACCGACTCCACCATCGGCGTGGACTTCCGAGAGAGACTGCTGCACGTGGGGGGCGAGAAGGTCAAGGTAAAGGCGTAGAGGTGTGTGTGTGTGTGTGTGTGTGTGTGTGTGTGAGACATGCAAACCAAATCAAACAGACTGCTTTAGGATGAGTAACAAAGTTGCAAGAAGTGAAATCATGCTGAAATGGATTTATCATTATTTATCATTTTTATGCGAATAAGCGGAAACATAATTAGGATTATATAAATAAAAATAAATGTGAAGAAGTAATCTAATAATTAGAATAATATTGATACTGTGTGTAGTGAAGTAAAAATAAATAAATATAAAAAATAATAAAAAAATACATCACGTAAAAATCAGAACCATTTTTAAATTTATATATATATATAAATTATTTATTAATTATTTATTTTATTTAACACATGATTTTAATAATATTAACGTTAACCAAATGCATATTGATGCATTTAAATTGATAGAATTAAATACATTGTAAAATATAAGGAATAGGAAATGCTAATAAAATACAAATAAGAAGTTGTAAAATAATAGAATTATGTGCACATTCAAATATTTTGTCTCATGTTTCTCTTTAACGTAAGAGACAATAATCAGTTTGTGTTTTTTAGGGAGAATCCAGCATGAGGTCTGTGTTTCCCTGGGATTTTTAAAAATGTCGTTACAGACTGATGTTGCTGTTAATGAAGGGACTTTTGTGGCCTACAGAAAAAAGGGAAATGAAATTGCTGAAAAGCTGCCTGTTGCTACGTACATGAATCATCTTCCCCTTAAATGGAAAACATTTAAAACATGCTCACTTTTTTTTCAAACAATGGCTCTTTGTCCAACCCAGCCTCACACACACACACAAACCTTATGTGTTCAAGTGAATGTGTGTGTGTGGGTTGCTAAGACACTCTGTGTATGTACAGTTGAAACAGTCAAATGCAACCAAAGGCGTGACAACAAAGCACACTGGCTAGACATTTGCTTATCTGAAAAATGTAAAAATCAGTAAATGTGGCCATTATTGTATTGTTATGCCATTAGAATTGTTCTAAAGTTGCATCATATCTTTTTTGCTTTTTTTCCCCCCATCTCTGTCCAGGTGCAGTTGTGGGACACGGCTGGTCAGGAGCGTTTTCGGAAGTGCATGGTACAACACTACTACCGCAATGTACACGCGGTCGTTTTTGTCTACGACGTCACTAACGTGGCTTCATTCCGCAGTCTGCCCCTCTGGATGGAGGAGTGTCAGCAACACTTACTTGGACCAGACGTGCCCCGTGTGCTCGTGGCTAACAAGGCTGACTTGGTGACCTTGAGCACAGCCTCGACCATCGAGCAAGCACGGCACTTAGCTGAGGTCCACTCTATGCCCTTCTACCTCTTTTCAGCTAAAGGTGGCAGCAGAGAGCAGGTGGATGCTATCTTCAGCAAACTGGTACAGCAGATAAGTAGGCACAGAACAAAAAAAACAGAGGTGGTCAGGTGTATTAAACTTTGTCCAAAAGCCAACACTGTGGAAGAGAAAAAGGAGAAAGGGATCTGCAACTGCTGATGGAGGGATGACGGGTAAAATGAGGACAGACTGAAAGTCTTTGGCTGTCTTTTATTCCAGACTTCTTTTGCACTTCAAGACTGTTATTTTGCACATCGTTGTTGATTTCTCATCAAGACTCTGAAGTGCATTCCACCAGAGGAAAAAGAATTAGCAACAAGGAGAGTGTAGATGAACTGATGTCTTTTGCAGTTTGCACAATCATTTCAGCCCAAATCAGTCTATACGTATGATGAATTATACTTTGCTACAAATATGTGCATCAGGATTTTGATGTCATTGTACCCTACAAAAACATTTCATGTCTGTGGGTGCGGGTGATGAGGTGTAAAGCTCACAGGACAAAGAAAAGCCATGATGTTGAATACAGGAGGGTGCTGGTTGCTTATGCGGCATTGTATGATGCTTTGTGGATACATCCGTCTTTAGTTGACTGAGTGAGATCGGTTAATTATGTACAAGAGTGAGCGGGTTGGTCAAATTTGTAGGTCTTATTTCTGATTTAAAGCCACTTTCTGAGGGACTTTTTTTGGTATCCGTTTAGAAATGCACCACTGCTGTCATGTCACCTGTTCAAAATGTTTGCCATATTTGTACTTTTAAAGGAATGTACGCTGACACATACGTGCATCAGCAAACAGGAAGGGTCACTCAGATACAGTCAGTATTTCCCCTTCAGTGAACTGGCTTTTTCAGCACAAATGTTGGTTTAAAAAAACATGTCTGATTGATCAGTTGAAAATTGAGTTGATTTTATTTTTAGCCAAATCATTGTTGTGATCTGAATTAGTTGTATAAATGCCAAATATCTACTGATCATGCTGGACATCATATTGTGTCACTGACCCTTTAAACCTTAAAAATGATCTCAGTATTAATTATGCACCAGGTTGTTGCTCAATATACTTGTGAGCTTCTAATATGTTTATTTTCTAACACAGAATGTTTTGTCTTAGTGTCTAATTGAGTAATTTATTCTGATATTTCTCACTGAGTCTTCTCACTGAAGTTGAAATTCTGGACCTTAAACTCATGATCAACATTTCATTTTAAATCCAGTTCCTTCTATCACATTACAGCTTAAATAAACAGATCTAAACAATTGTGTGTTTCATTTCAACCTGCTGCACTGTGCGTCTGTGTGTGAACACAACATATGTGTGTGTATCATTAATATGATTGTGTGAGTTCCTGTGAATGCTTCTCACCTTCATGGAGTTGATGAGTGTAAGAGTTTACTGGAAATTACACTCACCTGTCAGTTTGGTGTCACATTCAACACATTGCTGTAGCTAGAGACAGTGGAGGCATGGAAGAACAAACTAAGATTTAAGATGCGCTAACACTGGAGTTTCGTATTTTTGGAGCAATATCCTGTAATTATGATCGGCCCTGGTGTGATGTCTTACTGGAGGGAAAGTACTGGATTAGTAAAGAGCTAAACTTCAGCTGGTTTATTGTTTGTAAGAGATATGAAATGCTATGCTGTCTCACTGATTTGTTCCACTAGCTTGCTTGTTTCTTAAATGGAATATCATTAGCAGGTTTCTTTAACTAATATGTATATGTACACTGACCAGACATAACATTATGACTGTATTGTGTTGGCCCCCATTCTGCTGCCAAAACAGCCCTGACCCATCCTGCACTGTGTTTTCTGTCACCTTTCTATCAGAACCAGCATTAACTTCTTCAGCAATTTGAGCAACAGTAGCTCATCTATTGGATCGGATCACACGGGCCAGCCTTCACTCCCCACATGCGTCAGTGAGCCTTGGCCGCCCAAGACCCTGTCGCCAGTTCACCACTGTTCCTTCCTTGGACCACTTTTGATAGATACTGACCACTGCAGACCGGGAACACCCCACAAGAGCTGCAGTTTTGGAGATGCTCTGATCCAGTCGTCTAGCCATCACAATTTTGCCCTTCATCAAACTCACTCAAATCCTTGCACTTGTCCATTTTTCCTGATTCTAACACATCAACTTTGAGGACAAAATGTTCACTTGCTGCCTAATATATCCCACCCACTAACAGGTGCCATGATGAGGAGATAATCAGTGTTATTCACTTCACCTCTCAGTGGTCATAATGTTACGGATGATCTGTGTATGTACATATTGCTCTTTTATAGAACAGGGTTCCCTGAAATGATAATAATTAAAGAAAAGCTCATCTGTGCCTTTCAGCCCTATCGTCTTGTTTTTCACAGACCCTTTCTTTCAAGACTGAAGGGGTTTAAATCTTTGAAGAATTTCATGCAAAAATATGAGGAAGTAGATGCAAAGTTCCTTTTTTGAAGACCACTTCTTCTTCCACTCCACGGAATGGACTTTTTCTCTAGGTGGGTTTAATTATTAGCATAGGGTGTGACTGTTTTCAGTGTAACGTAAACAAATATAAAATTTGACTGTTCAAATGTGTTTAAAACGTGAATGTACATTCTGAACATATCAGTCAAAAATTCAAGGGGAAGAATAACAGGGAAACAGAATTCATCTGAATGAATGAGCCAGGAACAGGAAATAGCAGCTGTGCCATAATCTAAAAAAAATATTGAGAGTATTTTGTGTAAATTTCAGACTAGAAGAAACAAGTGGCCTATTATTAGAAATTTATAGTTAGCATTTATTTTGGAGCAATGTTGCCATAGTGAAACAGGCTGAAAGAATTAACGATAAATTGAAATGAAAAAATCTTGGGAAGACGTTTCCTGAAAAATCTCAGGTTGGAAGAATGTGGAAAGCACTGCTAAATGACATTTTAACTCAAACAAACTTAACTAGAGCCTTTTTAAAAAATTTAGAGTACCTGCCTTGTACAAATTGTCATCATGATTTGACAAGAAATCTGTCTACACCAAATCAAACATGAAGCTCAATACATATTGGTCCCTGGGATGTTTTGAGAAGGAAATGTTAGCATGCCTGTGGTAGGAAATTCATTTTTCTTTATTAATTGTTTTATTCTGGTCAGGGTTGTGATAGGACTGGAGCCAGAAATACACTATAAGTGGGATACCGGTCATACAGAGCACCATACTCACATACTCATAAGTTCATATGTTCACAGTTCTCAATTTATCACCAGCATGTTTTTGGAAAAGGGGAGGAAGTTTGATAACCCAGAGAAAACTGTCATAGTCATAGGATTAAACCAGAGGCACTATTTGTTTCTTGATATTAGAAACATCATAAACTATTCAAAATATTGAGCATAGATTTTTTTTTTTTTTACAATGACGCATTTAGGGGTGAATTAATTTGGGTAATGGACACTAGATGGTGTTCCACAGTTTGTGTGTGTGTATGTGAGAGAGAGGGGTGTGTGTGTGTGTGTGTGAGTGTGTGTGTGAGTGTGTGTGTGAGAGAGAGAGAGGTGTGTGTGTGTGTGTGTGTGTGAGTGTGTGAGAGAGAGAGAGAGAGAGAGAGAGAGAGTTGACCACTTGAGAAGGAAAGAAGAAACAGCTTCATACTGTATGAGCGCTGGTGTATAACTGCGATTTTAACCGTGATCATGAATGCTTTGTGAAAGTGATCCAGTTTCAGTCATTTCTCGCTCTGTCAAAATGACTGTGCACGCGCTGAATTGAGGAAATGTAATTACATCACGGACTTTTCACCATATCACCTTAGTTCACTGGTCGAACCGCAGGATGTACATGTTGCTTTTCGCCGTGTTTGTGCTTTTCACACATGCTCTAGCAGGACCCGAGTCGCGCGCGCCCTGTCCGGCCAACTGCGACATGACCAAGTGCCCGGCGCCGCGTGCTGCATGCCAGGGAGGACGCGTGCTGGACCGGTGCGGCTGCTGCACGGTGTGTGCTTCGGTGGAGGAGGGCGCAACCTGCGGCCGCAAGCGCGATCTTCCCTGCGCCGCTGGGTTGGAGTGTGTGCACCCTGGGGGAAAGAAATCTTCTAAAGGGGTTTGTCGGTGTAAGAGCAGACACCCGGTGTGCGGCAGCGATGGTAAGACTTATGAAAACCCCTGCAAGCTGGAGGCGGCCAGTCGCAGAGCGCGGCAGCGGGGGAACGCTCCAGTCACCAAGATGCACAAAGATAGGTGCGCATCTGCAGCTCCAGGTAGGGCACCGCAGACTAACATTATCATATACGGTGCAAATGAACTGAATTGGATTGAATTATTTAATATATAATGCAAATGTGTCACACCAAGCATCACCAAGCGTCATATAGCACATCCCATGATGCTTGGTGTGACCCATTTGCGTTATATATATTAAATATTGGTTTATATCAGAGCTATGATGTACGCATATAAAAGTAGAGCATTGTATTCTAAACATCTGAATAAGGATTTCTACCTTTAAAGAGATACATAGGCACTGGAAACCGCCCCCCCCCATTTCAGATGGCTGCTGAAATCATTAACATACCAGAACTCAGGAACAATTTAATTGAAGACTAGACAACAGTTTATTTTCCATCCAGACTTCCTGCATTAAAATCTCACAATCTTATGAGAAGAGTTTTTCTTTGTTTTTCTTTTCAGTTAAATTACTGTTGCAAAGATCAAAACTATATATTAATATATTATAAAAAAAAAAAAGATTCCTGCCACTGCACTTCATCAACAATGTGTAAAATACCATCTGAGAAGTCAATCAAATTATTTATAATGTATAAACCCAAAGAAAATCTCCAAAAGCACCCACAAATGTAAAAGTCTATCAATACATCCATCCATTTTCTGTACCACACAAAGCAGGAGGGAACCTGATGTCTATCCCAGAAGTGGGGGTCACCCTGGATGTGGTGCCAACCCATCACAAGGCACAATCACCCACATACTCTCACACCCATTCACACACTGTGGACAATGTAGAGATACCAGTCAGCCTACAACACATGTCTTTAGACTGGGGGAGGAAACCCCTGAAGCACTGGGAGAACATTAAAACGCTGCACAATAAATTACATGACACATATCAGTATCTTCGTTTACACTAAAGTTACAAGGCAATAATTTGTTCATGAAACAATGTGGATAGGATATCCTTGGTATTTAAAATGTACTGAAATTAAATTGCACAAAACACATATTGCCAAAACTTTGAGATGAGAGAGAGAGAGAGTCTTTCCATTTAAATTAATAATTTGCATTCATAGAGATGTACATTATGTACAGATGTATAAAGAGTCACACTATTTGCACTTAATGTAAACAGTTTTTGTGTATATGGGATATATTTGCATAAGGATAAAAATAAAACTCGAACTTAGCATTTTTATGGAAATAAACTGAAATGGCCAGACTAGAATATTCTTTATCATTTGTTGCTATATTTAACTCTGTGTTATTTTTACCCCATTTTCTCCCTATTGTCTGATTGCCACTAGCTAGTTCTTCCCTGATCATATGAACAGCATAGCTAGTAATCAGGGAGGGCCAGGTAGAGTGCATGCTTTACATGAGACACGAAGTCAGCCATTGCAGCTTTTCACACTGCTAATGCTAATACAGCCCATGATAGGCCAACTGAACACAGCTGAAAGAAAATGTTAACTGCCCTCTTCCATATACCCACAATTTGTTAGTGTTACCCTGATTGACACTGAACCAAAGAGCCAGGCTCTTGTCAAGCCATAGATGACTTTAATATCAAGAGTCAATCTCCCAAACATGACATTCATTTTTTTAGTATCTTGTTTAATAGAATGTGTAAATCTAGGAGAAACGTTTTAACATTGCTTTCTTTAGTGACTGTTGAATATTATTAACATGCATAATTCTTTCTGCTAGTATAGGTTCTACACACCACAGCAGCCCCAGGTACAAGTTTAACTTCATCGCTGATGTTGTGGAAAAAATTGTCCCTTCTGTGGTCCATATCGAGCTTTTTCTCAGGTAAAGACCACTTCTGTGCTTATTGATTTGGTGATGTTGTGCTAAATGTTGCGTCATATGACATGGCTCGCACAAGTGCTAGAAAACTAGAAAACTCTGCTTTATGCTGTAGCACTTATAATAACCTAGCAATATAACAGTCTCTCCATCACCAAGAAAAAAGTGCAATGTAGGTTATGTTCCCCCGAAATTCTGACCCTTACAAAATTTCTAACACCAGAGACTCCATCAAAAACTGCTGAATTGTCCCTGTGAAGGAATTCTTACTATAATAATATCACATTAGAACAAGTGCATTAATATAGATCTGTGATTTAAATTACAGCCAGCACTAACGTCATAGCTGCTGTTAGAAAATGAATCAACACCTTCTGGCCAATCAGAACTGAGAATATTACAGGGCTGAGGAATAAAATAAAGTACTGACCTACTTCTTCCCCTGCCCTAGTTTACATTACTTGTCTAAGTGATGAATCCAGACTGACCAAAAAATTGTTGAGGCATTGCTCAATGGACATCTGGTTTGGTTTCTGGTTATGGTTCCAGTTTAGTTTGATGGTTGAGCAAAACAACTATTATACCAATAAATGTGAAATATGTGAAAAATAGCCAAGCATTAAAAGTTTAAATAGGACAAGATGACTGTTTTGATGATACAGCTGTCGTCCTGCTTAATGCCATGTGTTTCTCTGGATTGCTGCACTACTTAAAAACTACTTTTAAGTAGGGCAGAATTATTTATGTCCACAATGCCAGCTAATCATTAATTGTCTTGTTTCATTCACTACTTGGATAGATACAGTGATCTCTCACTGACCTACCTGGTGACATTCATTTTAAATACCCAATATTTCATATATTTACCTCAGGTGTCTGTTTATGGACACAGAAATATGCTTGGAGATCTTCCTGATGGGAGTGTATAAAAGTGTACAAGAGACTAAAATCAACTGTTTCATAAATCATGTTTAGAATGAGCTATCATGTTTTACCACCTTTGTTAGCCTCAGATTAAAATAATCTACTGTAGATCTACCGTACATCTCTGACTTTGAACATGACTGGGGAAAAAAAGCATGGAAAGTTTTATTTTGTAAAAAAAACTTTCAGTACAGATTTTAAATTGGTCTTTTTGCCCCAAACATGTACATGCTGTTACAGGAAAATAATCAACAACTGGGTTGCATGATCTATTACCCCACAGCAAAGCTAATTATTTTCCTTTAACAATATGCTCCTGCCATGTTTTATTACTCTTACACCACTGCAATTTGACAGTAATTATATATTTTCTTACACAAATGAGTTCCATTTAATGCTGTTGAACGTCCATGGAACAAGATAGTTTCCATTACCATTTACATTCCAGCAGCTAAAACAGATGTCCCCTCATATTTTCATGAAGTTCATCAGACAGGGAAAGGAAAATGCAACTTGTGATGTTGCCCAGAAATTGTTATGTCCTGAAGCCTTCTCGTAATGAAAAAAGTAAAAGCTATTGCGTTACCTTAGTTACATTTACAAAACACTAAAACTGGGGACAATATCCATAAATGTTGAAAATCTCCTTACTGAAAACCTTAACCATTTTAACAAATAATTGATGTTTGTTGTTAAACAAATGTTGAACATGTTTAAAGTACTGTATCTTAAATATGTGGAGCAACAAGTCCCTTTGAATGTGTTGTTACTATAGAACTGATAATGTATTAGAATGAGTGCATTAATATAAACCCGAGAGTTGAATAACAGACAGCACTGTTGTCAGAAATGGAACGAGTACATCAGAGGGACAGCTCATGTTGGACGTTTGGGGGAGGCCAGATTAAGATGGTTTGGACATGTTCAGAGGAGCGAGAGTGACTATATTGGTAGGAGAATGTTGGACATGGAGCTGCCAGGAAGGAGGCAAAGAGGAAGGCCAAAGAGGAGGTATATGGATGTAATAAATGAGGATATGAAGCTAATGGGTGCAAGTGTTGAGGATGGAGAAGATAGGGATAGGTGGAGAGAGATGATTCGCTGTGGCGACCCCTGAAGGGAAAAGCCGAAAGAAGAAGAAGAAGAAGAAGAAGGAGACAGAAATACTGTTATAGAAAACTAACCAACACCTTCTGCTAATCAGTGCTGTGGTATAGAAGCATTCATCTAACTTTCCTTACTTTCATGTTAAAATATAACATGCTTAGAATTAATTTTGTACAAATACAGTCACTTCTTCAATGTTTGTGTCTAGTCATCCACTGTTTGGCCACCACGTGCCGTTGTCCAGCGGATCAGGATTCATCGTGAAAGATTCCGGTGTGATCGTGACCAACGCTCATGTGGTGAGCAGCAGCGCCAGTACAGTGGGCCGACAGCAGCTTCGGGTGCAGCTTCACGATGGCAAAAAATACGAAGCCTCCATAACAGACATCGACAAGAAGTCTGACATCGCCACTATCAAAGTCAACACACGGGTATTAAAGCAGCGTATTTACAGTAGGGATGAACCTATGGATGGACCAAGCATTTACGACTGACTAGTTGTGAAAACACATCATTGTACTCAATCAGTCCTTGAAAATAGACGAATACTAATTTGCTGGAGATAAATTGCTATTAATACTATTGAATGAATATTTAGTAGAATATGCCTTGTAGTTTATCAAATCCTGAATAAAAAATTTTCTGGGCTTGTTCTTTAAAACTAGATCACCAATTTTATTGTTAAAGAAAAATGTTAAAAATAGTTTCACATTAACATCTAAACTATACCATTAAAGTACAGTATGACAGGTATACTACCGCTCAAAAGTTTGGGATCGCTCAAAAAAGATTTATTGTTTTCCAATGAAACATACACGAAATTAGTCTGAATAGAAAATATAGCAAAATAACAGGACATGCAGACATGTCAGAGTTAGAAATAATGATTTTGATGGAAATGATAAATATTTTCTTCCAGCTTTCCTTCAAACCTTCATAAAAAAAACACACCTTTCGCAGCAATTACAGCCTGGGCATTCTAGCTGTCAATTTTTCTGTCAATGAGATTTCACCCCATGCTTCCTGGGGCATCTCCCATAAGATGGATTGGCTGATGGAGTCTTCCTCCGTAGCTGAAATCAAGCTGAAATATGCAAGTGATCCCAAACCTGTATGTCATGATAAGACTATAGATACTGATATCTTCATGACCCCACACAATATGGCTGTCTATACCAAACACACTCATTATGACCATCTTAAATCATAATTTGACTACACTACATGTAAGTCAAGCTAAGCAAGGCTAGGCTGTGAACCAGAAATTCACACTTCCTAAAAAGGCTTTACTTTACAAGACTGTAAGGTTTCCTGGCACAGCCTAGTCCTTTCCCTTGAGACATTTATGGGTGTTAATGAGCTTTCCACATTCACTGTATATTAATCATCTATTATCACCACCTCTGATGGCAATTCTCACATATACACCAGATCTGGCTGTGTGAGTTTACCTCTCATGCTTTATGAGCTGGTTTATATCTCACTATCCAATGAGTCTAGGCTACTTAGACATATTAACGTTGGCCTGCTACAGAGCTAGTACGGGAATTTTAGAAATAAACACTGACTAGTCTGACTGGGAAATGAACTGAATGCTTGGTTTATATGATTGGAGTTGGAAAAGAGATTGTATGAAAGGCTTGGATAAGAAAGGCAGTGGCGTCAGAGAGTGTTTTTGCTTAAGAGTGTTAGCAGACCTCACAGAGAGTTTGTTTCTGTTTTCATCTTTTCTCATCATATCTCTGTGTTATAGCCCTTTTGTTGGTTACAATCAAACTCTTTTTTCTTTGTTACTTTTTTCTTAATTTTAGCCCTTACACTGTGTTTGGGTGACTTTATTTCTTAAGTTTTAAGACATACAGAGCGTTGTGCTGAATAGAATATTTTATCATTTTATTTATCCTTTAAGACCTAATTTACACTACCAGTCAAAAGTTTGGACACACCTTTTTATTCAGTGTTTTTTGTTTAGGGATTTATTTTCTACATTCTAGAACAATACTGGAGATTTCAAAACTATGAAATAACACACATGGACTTAAGTAATCCATATGTAACGACAACAAAAAACAGTCAGTTGTTATTTTAAGACACGGAGGTCAGGTGATCTGGAATAGTTCTTGCAAGAACAGTATTGTCAAGTGCATTTCCAAAACCCATCAAGCACCATGATGAAACTGGCTCACATGAAGACCATCCCAGGAAAGCAAGACCAAAACTTACCTCTGCTGCAGAGCAGAAGTTCATTTAGAGTTACCAGCCTCAGAAATCACCAATTAACAGCACCTCAGATTAGAGCCATTATGAAGGCTTTACAGAGCATCAGTAGCAGACATATATCAACTGTTCAAAGGACATTATTGTGTATTTCGGCCGCCTTCAGCATTGTTTTACAATGTAGAAAGAAATAAACATCAGGAAAGACCATGGAATTAGAAGATGTGTCCAAACTTTTGACTGGTAGTGTATTTGAGGAGACACAGAGAATGAATGAGAGCGTGGCATAACATGTTATAATAATTATGAATCATATTGATTTGTAATCTGAATTTCATAATAAGAAACTTTCTTTGGAAGTCAAAAAGTCAAAAATGTCTCATCTTTGCTAAAACGCATATTTACAAAATATTGTAAATGATAAAAATTTAAATTGCACCCATATAGAGAATTCTAACAGTCTCCTTTTGTATATGTCTATTTTTCCACATCAGAAAAAGCTTCCAGTTCTTCCTCTGGGCCACTCAGCTGACCTGCGCCCGGGTGAGTTCGTGGTGGCCATCGGCAGCCCGTTCGCTCTGCAGAACACTGTGACTACAGGCATTGTGAGCACGGCACAGAGAGACGGCAAAGAGCTCGGCATCCGGGACTCAGACATGGACTATATTCAGACTGACGCCATCATCAATGTGAGACTTTAGTCTAAATGCCATCTCTAATGTCAGCGCCTAAATTTTGGACATTTTTAACCTTCTCTTTTTCTCACACCAATCTCTTGAGTAGTACGGAAACTCAGGTGGTCCACTCGTTAACCTCGTAAGTATTAGACTTGTATCAATTTTCCATTTATCAGAAATATAGTTTACCATCACTACAGAAGTGATGCTCCAGGACATTTCACTCATATTGTTACATGTTTTACCTCAGGATGGTGAGGTTATTGGGATAAACACACTGAAGGTGACAGCTGGGATCTCCTTTGCCATTCCGGCAGACCGTATTAACAGATTTCTAGACAATTCCTATGACAAGCAGTACAAAGGTAAGAGCTCTGGCATAACTCCAGTGTAAGTAAGCAGAATTGTTATTTACTCAGTCATTAAGAAGAAAATCATGCAAATCAGTAGAGTGAAGACTTTGAAGTAAATCCCAGGTATCTGTTTCAGATAAACACAGACTAGTTAGGTTGCAGTACATGCCATCTCAGCCTGTGGCGTCTGACTCAGGTGAGAATTGATCCTATATATTTGATTTGATATTTGATTTTCAGTGCATTTCAGTAGGTATGTCTTTTTTTTTTTTATTATAAATGTAGAAAATGTGGGAAAGAATGTTGATAGTTGCTGTAATGTGATTACATGAACTAACTTGTTTCAATAATAATGTAATATCAAAAAGCATGGTATTAATTTATTAATTAAAAGCTGTAATTGTTGGAACATAACTATCTAATCTTATCTCTGGTACAAGAGATTGCTATATCAGCACACCCCATTTTGTATTATTCCACACATCTTTGTGTTTTGTTCTGTACATATTTCCCTGTCTTTCTTGTTGAGATTGTTAGTACTATGCTATTTGAAAGCAATGCAACATCAATTAACATAAAAATTCCCCAACTCAATTTTCAGATGTTCAATGAAGTATCAGTTCAATAAAACTGACAGTTTTTCACTTACGGCAAATAAAGTTGACTAGATATAACATGTTCAGTGCCTGGCATTTGCTGCTGTAGCGTTGTACTTGAGCTACAAAACTAACATACTGTATCTAACAACAGAGAGACATTTGCAACTAAAACATTTTTGGTTTCATTACTTCGTCTTTACAGTATATACTGGTTTCAAATGACGTTGTTAAACTATTTTAAAGCCATTTTTAAACAATCGAATGTTGGATTTATTCCATTGCCCATGACACACCTTCTGAACTTTTTGCTAGTTTTATTTGTAACATTCTTAACTAAGATAACTATTGGCCTTAATTTCAGATGTAAAAGGCACAAAGAAAAGATATCTTGGAATCAGAATGATCACCCTCACAAAGGAGTAAGTAAAACTGCTAGTCATGATAGAATTTGCATGATTTGATCTGATTGGCTAGAAGGTGTGTATCTGTAAATGGGTTAAATGTACAATAATTCAGTGGGTTAAATGTACACCATCTCTGCTATATGTTGGGCCACATCACCTTCCCCATTATTGATTATTTTCCTACAGCAGCAACACATGGAGTGCTTTATTATGTACAGCTTCATTCAATTCATTTAAATTCATACAACATGCATGGACATATTAATAGGTACATATGAACAAATGTTAATAAATGTATAATACTTGTGTTAGTCACTGTAAGAGCATATGTCAAATGCTACATATGTGAGCATATGAGCATATGTGAAAAAATTAGGACGCCAAATGAAAGCCTGTGTGTGTTTTTTTAACACAGTTAAACATATTTGATCAATATTTTAATAATACTGAACGATCCAAGTAATATACCTAAACAAATAGAACCAAAGAAAAGTCTTTTTTAAATGATCTGTAAAATGTCATTTAAAAAAAACCAAATTCTTGCGAGGAAAAAGTAAGGACACCCTCATATTTATTTGTGCTTAAAATGACCTACAGGTGTATCACATCAGGTGCAAGTTATTAGAACATTGTTACAGAGCATTTTGAAGGAGGCCTGCCTTATTTAAACCTCGGACATTTAGCTTGGTTTGCTCTTAATTGTTGAAGTGAGAGGTTCTGAGTGAGAAGACTAAAGTTTCCCAAAGAACACAGAGATAAAAGCCAAGACTTCTGGAATAATGTGCTTCGGACAGATGAGTCTGAAATTGAATTATTTGGACACCATAACAGGGCATGTTTGGCGTAAACCAAATACAGCATTTCAGCAAATGAACCTCATACCAACTGTGAAACATGGAGGTGGAAGTGTTCTGGTTTAGGGATGCTTTGCTGCAGCAGGACCTAGCCAGCTCACAATCATAGAATCCATTATGAATTCTACATTGTATCAGGAGGTGCTTGAGGAACATCTCAAAGACCATCTGTCTGAATTAAAGATAAAGCGGAAGTGAACCTTGCAACATGACAATGACCCAAAACAATGACCAGTAAATCCACCAAGGACTGGCTGAAATGTAAAAAAAATGGAGAATTTTGGAATGGCCAAGTCAAAGCCCAGATCTAAATCCTATGGTGATCCTGTGGGGTGATTTGAAATGGACTGTGCATGCAAGGAACCCCCTAAACATTACACAGCTGAAAGAATTCTGTGTGGAGGAGTGGGGGAAAGTTTCTTTCAGTCGATGTCAGAAACTGGTAGATGGCTACAAGAAACATCTCCTTGAGGTTTTTTGAGACAATGGGGGAAACACTAGCTATTAGGGCATAGGGTGTCCTGACTTTTTCCTCAGGTGAAATACTCATTTTTTGTTGATTTCTTTTGAAAAACAAAGTGATATTTTGTTGTTTACATGCAATTACATCACTTTCATCTACAGGTACAAATTAAAACAAGATCAGAAATTGACATTTCTTAATAAACTGAAGAACTGAATATTCAGTGGGGTGTCCTAATTTTTTCATATGACTGTATGTAAATAAAAGATATTTTGCTATGTTTGGAAATTCGATATGTAATTGTATTCTTTTGTTTCATCTCTTTCATTTAAAAAAAAACAAACAATTTAGCCTGGTTAAAGAGATGAAACAGCGTGATCCATATTTCCCAGATATCAGCAGTGGAATTCTTGTCCATGAGGTCATTCCGGATTCCCCTGCACAAAAGTATGTCCCAGTCACGATGCTAATTAGGATTACATTTTAAATCACAATAAACCAAACTGTGAGAAATCTCTCATATACTGTATTTGTCCTTGCTTTCTGTATTCAGGGGTGGACTTGAAGCAGGTGATGTCATTGTGAAGCTAAATGGTCGATCGTTGGTCAGCACTGATGATATACAGTTGGCGCTTCATGGAAACACGGCACTTCTCTTGGAAATTCTTCGAGGCAGCAATAGTCTACTATTCAACATTGAACCACGTGTCCTTGAGCAGTAAAAAATAAAAGGTTGCAAGAAAACTGAGGTAGATTTAGATGACAGATGTTCTCAATATTACAAAAGTGCAGTTAAGATATGTCATGTATTATTGACCAGAGGACATCAGTACATTGTAAATGATGACTACGATTTTACAATTGCTTCTGATTTTAAGTGAAAACACAGATTTTACATTGTTTTATATTCAGATTTTGACATACAGTCACTGGAGCCAAATGTCTGTCTTTAAATCCTAGTTACCTCACTGTATTCACTTTACAAACTACTTGAGATGAAAATGTTCTATGTTCTACTTTACACTACATTTTCTTAATGACTGGCTGAGATATGTTCCTGGCTTCATACTGTAGCATTCTAGTACAGTGTTCATTATTTAAGTGTTGTTTATCACACCAGTGCAAGCAGGTCTTTCTATATACTCTAGCATGTACATTTTTTATACATGATATATATTTTACAAATAAAACCTTCTTAATAAAATTTATTTGTATTGTAACATATTATTTAATCATTTATCACCTTCCTAAACAGAGCAAACAAGTACTAAAACAACTAAAAATGGTTTGGTACAGCTTATCGTTTTGCCCGGATATTTTTGGAGTAATCTTTACACTTCACTGAGAGCAAAGACATCTTAAAACTTGTGTTAAGGTACTTGGAAAGAATGCAGTTAGAGGCTGCTTAGACATATAACCTCAAACCAGCTGAGCTATGCTAGAAGGGTCAAAATTTTCCAGAGAAATACCCAATCTTCTCCACATACTGGGCAAAAGGCAGATGCCCTGATTTAATACAGGTTTGTCTGGGCAAAAACAGATGCAAACTAGAACAAGCTGATTTACTAAGAGTGTCTAAAGTAGATTGCTTCTTTCACTTGAGTACATCATATTTTGTTTGTTTGTCATAATAAATATGAAATTAATAGGATGAATGGACTAGTACTGGATTTATTAAATCCACTAAAGTAAACAAGCAGTTGCTAGGCAATGCTAGGCAATACTCAGAATCACAAGACAGGCAAATGGCAAAAACAAGGCCAAAGTAACAAAGTAATGTGAAGCAGGCAGTGGTCAAGACACTAATCAAAGCAGTTGCATTGCTAAAGCTTGGACTCACAACAGACACAGTGCTGGAGAGAGACTTCACAGAGCAACACAGACAGTCTGGATTATTTAAGGGGAGGACTGTGATTTCAAAGTGTCATTAGTAATAAGGAGATCCTGAGCAGGGATGGGAGATGATGAGATCCATCAAGCGGCCCCAGTCATATTCACATTCCTATACAGGGGTTATTAATCTTAAACAATCAGCCTACCTGTATGTTTTTGGACAGTGGGAGGAGGTCTTGATAATTATTGCTATTTGTGGCAGTGAAAATGTTCTTCTCTCTCTCTCTCTCTCTCTCTCTCTCTCTCTCAATCTCATACTGAAATCCTCTAATACCTCCTATGGAGTACAAGACCTACTTAGATTTATTGTTCTTAAATTCCATAGTGCTATGATTTTACATTATTACTGTCTCTCTCTGAGATACAAAAAGAATGCACAGATTATTGTTATTATAATATAGCAATCTCCTTTTTGGCTGTTACATATATTATTAGGAACATTACTCATTAAATTTCAGGAACCACTGGGACAGTTCCCTGCCAGACCACTGGAGGGGGTGCTGGCAGGTGAATCGGCGAGCATCTTGTCATTTGTTTTCCCCATGTACTTTGTGCCATGCCCTTCCCTATTGTTCTGCCTTCCCGCCTTGTCACCTGTTCCCCATTTACCTTGATGTTTTGCCCTATATATATATATACAGCTCTGGAAAAAAAATAAGAGACCACTGCCTAATCTCCAGATTTGAACCCTACTGAAAACCTCTGGACTGTCATCAAGAGGAAAATGGATGGTCACTACCCATCAAGAAAAGCTGAGCTGTTTGCTTTTTTGCAAAAAGAGTGGTATAAAGTTCCCCAACAGCAATGTGAAAAACTGGTGGAGAGCATGGAGCCAAAACGCATGCAAATCGGAAATTCCACCAAATACTGATTTCTTAATTTTATTTAGCCAAAACATTAACACAATTTGTTTACAAATTATTTGCATTTTGTTTTATTTGAGTTACTAAAGCTCTGCAAATACTGCATGATCTTGGGTTATTTTTAAGTGTTGTCATTTCCTTAAAATATACACTCTAAATAACAATAGTTATATTTTGAATTTAGGAGAAATATTGTCAGCAGTTCACAAAAAATGAAACAAAACTGTTCATCTCACCAATACATGAACCTGGAAGAAAAAAAAAAATAAGAAAGATTATTTTGCGGAGCTGTATATATGAGCCCTTGTCTGCCTGTCTTTGCCCCACGTGTTGTGGGGGACCCGGGTGTTACAATAAGATATTTTTATCATAAGCTTTTCCATTGAAAGTTCTATGAAGAGTGCGTTAAATTGGACACTTTTTACCATGACTGTGTGGTGTATGGCGCCCCTTGGTGGCACAAGTAGTGACAGAATAAATCGATTGGTGTAACTGGTGTGCACAAGTAAAAGCATATTTAATGTAAGTGTTTAAGAGTGTTTTTTTATGGAATAAATGGAATAATTTAATAATTATGACCAAAGTAAATAAAGGGAGTAAAATGGACACTAAAAGTGACTCTCAAAGAGCACCATAAATCATGCCTTCATTGCAGAGTATCAAGATGTAAGCCACTGTTGAGCAAAACGCCTTGTTAAATGGCATGTAAAGGAATCTGGCAGCATGTGGAAAAGATTCTTTAATCTGATAAGACAAAAATCGAACTTTTCAGGCAGAACAGCAAAAATTATGTCTGGCAAAATCAGGAACAGCATATCCCCTGGTGTCACGGGCACGCCGGTCCCAGCACTACCTCGCTCACAGTCACCTGAGCTGTAATTACTACACCTGCACCTAATTCACCCAGGGCCTATTTAAAGCCCTCACTCGTCAGTGACAACGGCGAGTATTAAGACTGCAATAGTGACGGCCACTAGTCTCTTCTTTTGCCTAAAAGCATATTATTCTGCCTGTTCGTCTGCTTGCCTTTTTTTTTCCCTTTTTGCCGGCCCATTTGTGTTTTGCATACATCCTGAGTTACGTTTTGCTTTCTGACTACCTCTGTTGTATTAAAGTGGCACTAAACCTGCTCTCTGCTTCCAGTGTGTGTGTGTGACCTGACACCTGGCTAGTTTCATCTCTATGGTGAAACATGCTGGTAAGCTTCAGGACAAGTCTGAAGATGGCAGTTCACAGAACCTTGCCATTCATCTTATGGAGCTTGAGAAAGAGCAGTTTTTCTGCTATTATTAAATACAGTATAGGAGACCAAACATAATGGCTAGGTAATTCTCAGAAATGTTGGGCAGGCTTATGGGCAATCGGCAAACATGGGCATACTAGACAATACTAAACAGGTAAAAGTGAAGCAGGCTACAAATAAAAAAAAGCAAGTAAATATAAGTGTCTACATGGACTACATAAAAATAGCTCAGTAAGGATGGTACATTTAGCTGATTGCACCACCCTCTGGAGAGCTCATCTGTCCCGCTTGGTGCTGTTCTCAAACCAGGCTGTGATGCATCTTGTCAGGATGCTCTCAGTAGTGCAGGTGTAAAATGTCCTTAGCATAATTTAAAGTCCTTTAAGCATCTGATGGTTTCCACATGGAACAGTCCCACACGAAAGGTACACAAAGGTTTGAAAGGTAATATTGCCATCCCCTGTGGGATGAATATCACCAGTGGAGATTCTGAGGACCAAGATGCATAGAACATTAGGTATAGCAAGTTTGCTCACCAGTTGGTAATCGATTAGGTTTAGGACTGACCCCGATTCCACCAGAGCTGAGCCATAGTAAGAAAAAGACAGTATTGTTCCAACTGCTTTCTGCGGCCAGAGTTAGAAAATGGATGGCGCAGTCAGCTGCTGTACTGTTCCGCTCAAAGTAGCTAATGAAGCTCCTGATTTGAGATTACTGTTCCACATGGCCAACACCCACTTGAGAGCTTTCCCTGTTAGCAATGTCATAACACTGTAAAATGTCTGTAGCATAGTTTAAAGTCCTAAGCATCTAAGGTAGTAAATACACCGCTGGTCCTTCTTCACCAGGGTGTTGATGTGAAAGAAACATGACAGGTCCTGCATGCTACACTGATCAGGCATAACATTATGACTACCTGCCTAATATTGTGTTGGTCCCCCAACACAAGAGATATAGTTTTGGAGATGCTCTGATCCAGTTTGGCCCTCGCCAACTCGCTCAAATCTTTATGCTTGCCCATTTTTTCTGCATCTAACATCAAATTTGAGGACAAAATGTTCACCTGCCGCCTAATATATCCCAACCACTAACAGGTGCCATGATGAGGAGATAATCAGTGTTATTCACGTCATCTGTCAGAGGTCATAATGTTAAGCCTGATTGGTGTATGAACACCTTGGTTCCGTAAACTGTCCACTCTGTTCACTGGGGTCCTGTTGATCAGAAGTGGTTGGCATTTCCTCTCCTGCTTTTCTTTTTAGGAAAGAAGAACCGTGGTCAGGGAGGTAAGAAAGAATCCAACAGTGACTTTCAAAGACTGTGTTTCAGGGAGACCAAACAAACAGTCTAGTTAATTCTCAGAAATGTGAGGAAGCCATATGGTCAATTGGCAAGCATTAGCATACTAGACAATACTTAACAGGTAAAAGTGAAGCAGTCTACAAATAAAACAGATAAAGTTTAACCTCACCACAGACATAACGCTGAATTGAATGGAGCTTATGTACTGATATTCACTGAGAGTTGTAGCATCTTCTGGAGTTGCAGACACCTGCATGACAAAAGACAGCCTTTAATCACTATACCTTAAATTATCACTGAAATAAAACTCACTTACAGGTACATCTAAAAAAATTAGAATATCATGAAAAAGGTCAATATTTTTTGTCACTCAGTTCAAAAAGTGAAACCCATATATTATATAGAATCATTACACATAGAGTGAAATATTTCAAGCCTTCATTTCTTGAAATTGTGATGATTATGGCTTACAGATAAGGAAAACCCAAAATTCTGTGTCTCAGAAAATTAGAATATTGTGAAAAAGTTCAATATTAGAAAGTCATGGTGTCGCACCCTAATCAGCTAATTACCTCAAAACATCTGCAAAGGTTTCCTTAGCTTTTAAATGGACTCTCAGTCTGGGTCAGTAGGCTACACAATCATGGGGAAGACTGCTGACTTGACAGTTGTCCAGAAGACAGTCATTGACACCCTCCACAAAGAGGGTAAGCCACAAAAGGTCATTGCTAAAGAAGCTGGTTGTTCACAGAGTGCTGTATCCAAGCATATTCATAGAAAGTTGAGTGGAAGAAAAAAGTGCGGTAGGAAAAGGTTCACCAGCAAGAGTGATAACTGCAGCCTTGAGAGGATTGTCAGGCAAAATCCATTCAAGAATTTGGGGGAGCTTCACAAGAAGTGGACTAAGGCTGGAGTCAGCGCATCAAGAGCCAGTACGCGCAGACGAATCCTAGACATGGTCTAAAAATGTTGCATTCCTCGTGTCAAGCCACTCCTGAACCAGAGACAACGTCAGAAGTCAGTGGTCCAAAGTCCTCTTTTCAGATGAAAGTAAGTTTGGCATTTCATTTGGAAATCAAGGTCCCAGAGTCTGGAGTAAGAGGGGAGAGGCACAGAATCCATGTTGCTTGAGGTCCATTGTGAAGTTTCTACAGTCAGTGATGATTTGGGCTGCCATGTCAACTGCTGGTGTTGGTCCACTGTGTTTTCTGAAGTCCACAGTCAACGCAGCCATCCACCAGGAAATTTTAGAGCACTTCATGCTTCCTTCTGCTGACAAGCTTTATGGAGATGCTGATTTCATTTTCCAGCAAGACTTGGCACCTGCCCACACTTCCAAAGGTACCAAAAGCTGGTTCATTGACCATGGTGTTACTGTGCTTGATTGGCCAGCAAACTCGCCTGACCTGAACACATATAAAAATAGACAAACACAATATGCAGTAGTATAGTGGGTTAATATGTGATGAGTAGAGCATTGTCAACACTTGCAGCACTGAAGTCCATGTGTGACTGTATGAGAGGTAATGCTGTTGTAATCATAAGGTAATAATATGGGGTGCTTATTGATTAAAGTACCAAACACCTGCTGCGTCTGTGTTATTATGTAGGGTCCTGAGACCTTGTTCCAGAACCTGGTGGACTTGGCCTGGACATTTTGGTGTCTTCTGTTCGATGATAGAAGTACACAGAGTTTATGTGAGGGATGGGGAAAGCCATAACCCTAACCCTCACATGTATATATATATATATGTGTATATATATATATGTCCAGCACCCTGGACAGCGGCGCGGAAGCAGATCAGCACCACGGCCAGCGTCGCTAAATTAGCGCGCAGGGCGGAGTGGGAGAAAGCATGCCGAAATGCTCTGGGCCAATCAGAAGTGCCCTTAAACCCTTCACCCTTTGGCAGAGCCACACAGCAGAGTGGTTGGCTCTGCCAGCCACACAAGGTGGGAAGGGCCCCCTACTGGACTAACAGGTACCCTATGTGTTGTTTCCAGGCAGTTCAGACTGAGAGAAGCCCCGTGTGGATTTGCTGACGCCCAGCCTACCTCCTGGATCTGCACCAGCCTCCTGCTGCCGCCCCCAGGCCTGGCCAGGACCCTGCTGCTGCCCACAGCTTCTTCACTCAGTTTCAGGGAAGGAATTGCCTTAACTGACTCTCCTCTTTTATGCTCCTTTTTTCCTTCTCTTCAAGCTTCATGTTTCTTCCTTCCTTGCCTTTTTTTGTTGTTAGTGATTAAAAGCTGGTATTAACATGCTACCTGGCTCTGTGTGGTGTTCTCTGTCCCCACTCAGCACGCTACACTGGTGGAGGATGCAGGCAGAGGACGCCGAACAGGCCTCAGGGGTCAGCCTGGAGCATATCCTAAAGCACCTGCTGGAGACAAGCATCCACCAGCAGGAGGCCATGAGGGAGCTGACCCGGGGCCTGACAGTTGCCACTGAAGAGCTAAGGGAGCTCCGGAGACGGCCCCAAGTGGCGGCAATCCCGCTTCAGGCCACGCAGCCCAGCCCCTCCTCACAAAGATGACCATGGAGGATGACGTGGAGGCCTTCCTCAAGACCTTCGAGCATACCTCTGAACAGGTAGGCTGGCCGCGAGGGGACTGGGCCGATGTGCTAGCCCCTCTCCTCACAGGGGCTGCCCAACTGGCTTATCATGCCCTCGAGCTGGATGAAGCGCATGACTGAGCTGGTGAAGGTGGAAATCCTTGCCCAGTGCTGCCGGTCTCCAGTCAACGTGGCAAGGGATTTCCATAGGTGGCGGTATGACCCCAGCACCAACCCGCGGGCCCAGATGGATGACCGCCTCCACTGCTGCTGCCGGTGGCTCCAACCTGACCAGCTGTCAGCCAAGGAAGTCACAGAGCGGGTGGCCATGGATTGGTTCCTGCAGGCCCTCCCTCCCGAAGAGCACAAGGCCGTGGGGCTCCGTAGCCCCACCTCCCCAAGAGAGCTCCTCGATGGACTGGAGTACGCACTGGTGACCCTGGAGATCAGCCGGGACCTGCGGAAGGCAAGCAGCCCCCTCGCGGCCCCGTCGATGAACCCATGCCCACCTAGCCGGAACTCGCACCACCGGCCCCGACTCTCAAACCCTGGCTGGCGGGATGCGTTCTGCACGCGACCACCCTGCTGGATTCCCCTCAGGTCATGGTAGAGTTTGAGGGCCACCCTGTGCAGGCCCTGCAGGACTCAGGAAGTACCATCACCCTGGTCCGACCCGGCGTCCTCCCCAAGACTGCAAAGCCAGTGGGGACTATACCCATCTCCTGCATTTACGGGGATGTCCGGTCCGTCCCAGCTGTCCAGGTCCTCATCTGGAGCCCAGCCGGTGAGTGGCCCATCATCATGGGAGTCGTTCTGAATCTCCCCATTCCTGCACTGCTCGGTTGTGACTGGCCAGGGTTCAACGCCGCCTTGAAGGCCCCCGCCCAGGCGAGATGGCCCCGGAAGCCCAGAGCCCGGGCAAAGCCGGTGTGCATGGCCGGAGGGGCCCTGGACCTGGTGCCTTCCTCCCCAGGTGAGTCTGAGAAACAAGCTAATCCCCTGTCTTCCCTATCTCAGCAGGTCACCAAGGAAGGGAGCTTCGGATAGGAGGAGGATGACAAGCTGAAGCACTGCTGCGGCCAAGTTCTGCAGGTGGAGGGGGTAAATACCCACCCAGGGGACCAGCTGCCCACGGTGTTCTTCCTCGTTAAGGGGGGGTTGCTATACTACCGCTCCGAGCACTGCGGCAAGCTGTGTGACCTTCTAGTGGTTCCTTGCTCCTGCACCACCCTCCTCCTACAGCTGGCCCACACTCACCCACTGGGGGGCCACCTGGGCCCATGGAACACTCTAGAGAAGCTGAAGGACCACTTCACGTGGCCCGGTATGCAGGCAGAGGTCCAAGCCTTCTGCTGGGCCTGCCCCCCAGTGCCAACAGACAGCACCCCAGAAGCCCGTGCCGGCTCCTGTCATACTGCTCCCTATCATCGGCGTCCCCTTTGAGTGCGTCGGCATGGACCTTGTCGGGCCACTACCAAAGTCAGCCCGGGGGCACGAGTATATAATTGTGATGATGGACTATGCCACCAGATATCCTAAGGCAGTCCCCCACCAGAAGGCCACCTCCCGCAACATCGCCAGACAGCTTCTTGCACTCTTTAGCTGTGTGGGAATCCCGAAGGACATCCTCCATGACCAAGGTACGCCCTTCACCTCACGGCTAATGGCAGATCTGTGTCGGCTCTTACAGGTCAAACACCTGAGGACATCCGTCTATCACATGCAGATGGATGGGCTGGTGGAGCGGTTTAACCAGACCCTCAAAAGGATGCTGCGCCGGGTGGTGGACAAGAAAAGTAGGAACTGGGATCTCCTCCTCCCCTACGTCCTCTTCGCCGTCCACGAAATGCCCCAGGCCTCGAAAAGGTTCACACCGTTTGAACTCCTGTTCGGGAGGTGACCCCGAGGACTGCTCGATGTGGCCCGCAAAGCTTGGGAGGGTCAACACTCTCTGTTTCGCTCAGTGATTGACTACGTCCAGGACATGCAGGCCAGAATAGACCGGGTAGGGCCTATCGTATGGGAACATATGGAGACAGCCCAAAGAGACCAGCAGCAGGTCTACAACCGACCAGCCCAGTCCCGGGAATTCCACCCCAGGGACCAGGTGATGCTCCTAGTCCCCAACACCGCCTGCAAGTTCCTGGCCAAGTGGCGGGGCCCCTACACAGTCCTCGAACGGGTTGGGCCTGTATACTACCACCTCCAACAACCAGGTAAGTGCGCAGACACACAGCTGTACCACATCAACATCCTAAAAAGATGGTTGCCAGCCCAGCCGGTTGTGTCTGCATTTGCTTCTGCTGCCACAGATCCCCAGGAGCACCCCCTAGTCGGGAGGGGAGAGGAGCTCTCACCAGCCCAACAGCAAGACCTCACAGAGCTTGTTGACCAGTTCACTGACGTGTTCTCAACCACCCCGGGACTCACGCAGTTGGTACAGCACGAAGTGAACACCTCTCCCGGGGTAGTGGTCCATCAGTGGCCTTACCGGGTCCCCGAGGCCCGGCGCCAGGCTATAGAGGAGGAAGTGGAGTGGATGCTGAGAGACAGGGTCATTGAAGAATCCACCAGCCCCTGGTCCAGCCCCATCATGGTGGTGCCCAAACCTGATGGGTCCCTTCGTCTGTGCAATGACTTCTGGAGGCTCAACCAGATCTCAGAGTTCGACTCCTACCCCCTGCCCCGGGTGGACGACCTCGTGGAGAGACTGGGAAGAGCTCGGTTTGTCTCCACCCTGGACCTCACCAAAGGTTACTGGCAGGTAGCCCTAGCCCCAGATGCTCGGCCCAAGACTGCCTTCACCACCTCCGGCAGCCATTGGCAGTATCGGGTCCTACCCTTCAGTCTTGACGGGGCCCCAGCGACATTCCAGCACCTTATGGACATCGTCAAAGCCTTCGCTACCGCCTATCTGGACGACATCCTCATCCACTCCTCCACTTGGTCAGACCACCTCTTCCAGCTGAGGAAGGTACTGGGTGGACTCCGGAAGGCAGGGCTAACGGCCAACCCCAGTAAGTGCCATCTGGGGCTGACCGAGGCACAGTACTTGGGCTACTGCATTGGGCAGGGGTTGCTACGACCCCAGGAAAAGAAGGTCGAGGCCATCAGGGAGTATCCCCAACCCACCACCAAGAAACAGGTACGAGCATTCTTGGGGCTGGCGGGATACTATCAGCGGTTCATCCCTAACTTTTTCTCTGTAGCTTCCCCCCTTTCAGAAGGGCCAACGGGACCGGGTGCTCTGGACGGAAGACACCGAGCAGGCCTTCCAGCAGCTGAAAGCGGCACTCACCAGCCGCCCGGTGCTCCGAAACCCTGATTTCCAGCTCCCCTTCACCCTCCACACAGACGCCTCCGAGACAGGGAACTGTGCTACTACCTGGCAGGGTGCCACTTCACCCTGGTCACCGACCACTCACCCTTGCAGTGGATGGCCAAAGCCAAAGATGCTCATGCGTGGATGACTAGGTGGTTCCTCTCGTTGCAGGGCTTCTCGTTCCAGATCCAGCACAGAGCCGGGAGCCAATGGGAACGCAGATGGTCTGTCTCACACCCACTCCCTTTGAGCCCGAAGATCACCAGGGAAAAGGGTCTCGGAGCTAAGGGGGGGGCCTGTGACCACGCTGCACCCGCCGCCGCACACACACAGAAAAGAGCCGCTCCTCGCCTCCCTCCTTTCCCGGAAAAACACGCACAGCGGCACTTCAGCACCCTGGACAGCGGCGTTGGCGCAGCGTGAAAGCAGATCAGCACCATGGCCAGTGCCACTAAATTAGCGTGCAGGACGGAGCGGGAGAAAGCGCGCCGAAATGCTCTGGGCCAATCGGAAGCGCCCTTAAACCCTTCACCATCCAGCAGAGCCACACAGCAGAGAGGTTGGCTCTGCCAGACACACAAGGTGGGAAGGGCAAGTTTGCCCACTGACAAAGAAATGATCAGTCTGTAATTTTAATGGTAGGTGTATTTGAACAGTCCAGAAAAATGCATTTCAGAAAAGTTATACATTGATTTGCATTTTAATGAGTGAAATAAGTATTTGATCCCCTATCAATCAGAAAGATTTCTGGCCCCTGGGTGTCTTTTATACAGGTAATGAGCTGAAATTACAGTAGAAGCACTCTCGGGGAGTGCTCCTACAATCTCATCTCGTTAACTGTATGAAAGACATCTGTCCAGAGAAGGAAGCAATCAATCAGATTCCAAACTCTCCATCATGGCCAAGACCAAAGAGCTGTCCATGGATGTCAGGGACAAGATTGTAGACCTACACAAGGCTGGAATGAGCTACTAGACCATCGCCAAGCAGCTTGGTGAGAAGGTGACAACAGTTGGTGCGATTATTCCCAAATGGAAGAAACACAAAAGGACTGTCAATCTTCCTCGGTCTGGGGCTCCATGCAAGATCTCACCTCATGGAGTTTCAATGATCATGAGAACGGTGAGGAATCAGCCCAGAATTACACTGGAGGATTTTGTCAGTGATCTCAAGGCAGCTGGGACCATAGTCACCAAGAAAACAATTGGTAACACACTACGTCGTGAAATCCAGTAGCGCCCACAAGGTCCCCCTGCTAAAGAAAGCACATGTAAAGGCTCATCTGAAGTTTGCCAGTGAACATCTGAATGATTCAGAGGAGAACTGGGTGAAAGTGTTGTGAGAGACCAAAATCCAGCTCTTTGGCATCAACTCAACTCACCGTTTTTGGAGGAGGAGGAATGCTGCCTATGACCCCAAGTACACCATCCCCAGGTGACAGGACAACGATGGACGGGGCCATGTACCGTTAAATCTTGGATGAGAACCTCCTTTCCTCAGCCAGTGCATTGAAAATGGGTCGTGGATGGATATTCCAGCCTGACGATGACCCAAAACACACGGCCAAGGCAACAAAGGAGTGGTTTAAAAAGAAGCACATTAAGGTCCTGTAGTGGCCTAGCCAGTCTCCAGACCTTAATCCCATAGAAAATCTGTGGAGGGAGCTGAACGGTCAGTCACAAAACCTTAATGACTTGGAGAGGATCTGCAAAGAGGAGTGGGCCCAAATTCCTTCAGATGTGAGATGTGTGCAAACCTGGTGGCCAACTACAAGAGATGTCTGATGTCTGTGATTGCCAACATTGGCACCAAGTACTAAGTCATGTTTTGCAAAGGGGTCAAATAATTATTTCACTCAATAAAATGCAAATCAATGTATAACTTTTTTCAAATGTGTTTTTCTGGATTTTTTTTGTTGTTATTCTGTCTCTCACTGTTCAGATAAACCTACCATTAAAATTACAGACTGATCATTTCTTTGTCAGTGGGCAAACGTACAAAATCAGCAGGGGATCAAATAATCTTTTCCCTCACTGTAGTTGCAATGTTACTTAACTTTAACAGGGGACAACAACTACAACTGCTTCATGGTATTTCTTCAAGGTATTTCTCACACACACACACACACATATATATATATATATATATACATACATATATATATATATATATATATATATATATATATATTTGAACTACCTACTCCTGATATTATTGTGAGCTGTGTGTTTTCAACCCATATAGTTAATAGTATGTATGCCTGTAGTGGCTAATTAGGTTTCCCAAAAATAGAGTAGTCAGTGCAGATATTCAATTCAATTCAATTTATTTTGTATAGCGCCTTTTACAATGAACATTGTCTCAAAGCAACTTTACAAAAGAAGAAAACAGAGAAAGGGGAGGGGAAAATGAAAAATAATAATAAAAAATAAAAAATAACTAATTAACTAGAAATAAGAATAAATTATTAAATTCTATAATCAGACTATTTTATCCCTAATGAGCAAGCCTGTGGCAATGGTGGCAAGGAAAAACTCCCTAGGATGGAAAGGAAGAAACCTTGAGAGGAACCAGGCTCAGAAGGGAACCCATCCTCATTTGGGTGACACTAAACAGAAAATAATGTAACTGTAGCTGATTAATGTCCTTTCTACAACAGCAATCAATGACCCATGAGGAACTATTAGGTCATTGTAGTTTCTAAGGTCATTATAAACACTAGTTCTTTGCTGTCACGGGCTGACAGATATGCTATGCATGTTTATGAATGCTATTAACAACATGGTCATTAATCAAAAGCGTTGGTTTGACTAGAACATTAGGTCATGGTTCAAAAACTATCAGTAGACAGGTCTTCAATGTGTAGTGTAATTCTGTGAAATTAGAAAGTTAAATGAGAAGCACCCATTCCCCAGCAAAAACAATTGCAATAATAAAATATCACACATTTCTGTATACACCAAATGATTTTTAGGGCAATAAGAATTCCCCTGTTAAGTGGCAGTAGACGTACACTGAACAAAATTATAAACACAACACTTTTGTTTTTGCCCCCATTTTTCATGAGCTGAACTCAAAGATCTAAGACTTTTTTTATGTACACAAAAGGCCTATTTCTCTCAAATATTGTTCACAAATCTGTCTATATCTGTGTTAGTGAGCACTTCTCCTTTGCCGAGATAATTCACCCACCTCACAGGTGTGGCATATCAAGATGCTGATTAGACAGCATGATTATTGCACGGGTGTGCCTTAGGCTGGCCACAATAAAAGGCCACTCTAAAATGTGCAGTTTTATCACACAGCACAATGCCACAGATGTCGCAAATTTTGAGGGAGTGTGCAATTGGTATGATGACTGCAGGAATGTCCACCAGAGCTTTTTCCCTGTGAATTGAATGTTCATTTCTCTACCATAGGCTGTCTCCAAAGGTGTTTCAGAGAATTTTGCAGTACATCCAACCGGCCTCACAACCGCAGACCACATGTAACCACACCAGCCCAGGACCTCCACATCCAGCATCTTCACCTCCAAGATCGTCTGAGACCAGCCACCCGGACAGCTGCTGCAACAATCGGTTTGCATAACCAAAGAATTTCTGCACAAACTGTCAGAAACCATCTCAGGGAAGCTCATCTGCATGCTCGTCGTCCTCATCGGGGTCTCGACCTGACTGCAGTTTGTCGTCGTAACTGACTTGAGTGGGCAAATGCTCACATTCGTGTGACATGGTGTCTGGCACTTTGGAGAGGTGTTCTCTTCACGGATGAATCCCGGTTTTCACTGTACAGGGCAGATGGCAGACAGCGTGTATGCCGTCGTGTGGGTGAGCGGTTTGTTGATGTTGTGGATTGAGTGGTCCATGGTGGCGGTGGGGTTATGGTATGGGCAGGCGTATGTTATGGACAACAAACACAGGTGCATTTTATTGATGGCATTTTGAATGCACAGAGATACCGTGATGAAATCCTGAGGCCCATTGCTGTGCCATTCTTCCATGACCATCACCTCATGTTGCAGCATGATAATGCATGGCTCCATGTTTCAAGGATCTGTACACAATTCCTGGAAGCTGAAAACATCCCAGTTCTTGCATGGCCAGCATACTCACCGGACATGTCACCCATTGAGCATGTTTGGGATGCTCTGGATCGGCATATATGACAGCGTGTTCCAGTTCCTGCCAATATCCAGCAACTTCGCACAGCCATTGAAGAGGAGTGGACCAACATTCCACAGGCCACAATCAACAACCTGATCAACTCTATGCGAAGGAGATGTGTTGCACTTTGTGGGGCAAATGGTGGTCACACCAGATATTGACTAGTTTTCAGACCCCCCCAAAGATGGTATGTTAGCAGCACGTTTCTGGCTTGTTCCAGTTAAGAGAAGGCAGTGCATTTGTCCAAACTATTTATCCACATATTTAAACATACAGCTTAACATAGCTAGGGTGTACATTTAGATTGATGACAGAAAACAAAGCAAGTAATGTAGCTCATATTACATTAGCCAGGTTGCAGCTCAGTTTTCAGTTTTAACGTTACCTAAACAGTGTTAAGCACCTTAGAAATGTTGGCTCTAATATACTAAAAATCACATAAACAAGCCACAGAAGTTTTGTGATTCTGTTTTGTGGTGAAATGAAACAAAACTGGAACTTTTCTGCCCAGTGGATCAGCAGAATATCTGGAGGAAGAACAATGAAGCCTGCACTGAATAGAACTAACAATGTGTGTGATAAAAATTAAATAAAGATTTAAATTGTATATTAATGGATGGATTATTGTCAGGAACAGCTGGACAGGTCACTGCCAGGCCTGGAGAGGGCGCTGACAGGTGAAACTTGGAAGCCTGCTTCTTTGTTTGCATTTTGTGCCACGCCTTTCCCATTGTTCTCCTACCCTGTTGTCACCTGTTCCCAATTAACCATAATGTGTAGCCCTATAAATAGGGATCTGTCACTGTTTATTGTTCAGTGTTTTACGTACTATGTTCTGTTTCAAATCATGTCCTAGTTTATGTTTAAGGTTTTGTTTGTTTTAGTTTAGTTACTGTTAGGTAATGCCTAGTTCGCACTACAGGATTTTAAGCCCAGTTTAAGCACGATTTGCAAATTAACAAGCTCGCCGACAGATCGGGCTTTGATCGTGGGAAAATCAGCGGGTGATCAGCGGTCGGCAATCTTTATGTGTGAACTACTCAACGACGCATCAGAGAGGTTCGCTGATGTGTTGCTGACACCTTGCAGACAAAATCCAGATATCTGACATGTTAAATATCTGGGACGGTCGGCCGACTCGACATCACGTGGTGTCAATTGTAGCTATGACCTCCAGCCAATGAGAGAGCAAGTCAACAGGTTGAGAGTTGTTGTCAGATCGTGTGGTGTGCAACCCCCTCTTGTGGATCATTTACAAAGCGTTGCATAGTGTGAACACCACGAGGACAAAAAGACATACAGTGAAGTCATGTAGTCTGAACAGCAATGCGATCTGCTGACGGTTAAAGTCTTTTAGTGTGAACTAGCCTTTAGTCTACATGATTAGGCTAGTCTTCCCCATGTCCGTCTGTCTGTGTGAATAAAAGCTGTGCTTCTTGGAATCCTGCATATGGGTCTGTCTCCGTGGCATAGGGTGGGGGTGTCCAGAAGTGACAATTTTCCACAGAATTGATAATTATCAAATTATTATTGAAATTATTATTGTCTGTAGTAGTACATTCAAGTTTACTTCTGTCTTCACAGGTGCCATTTCAGGATAAATCCAGACATTAAGGACGCCACCCTCAAATGCTTTTTTTATTGTTTAAGCTGTAAATGACCCCCCCCACACTCTTTAAACACTCACAGAAAACATTTGCTAGCATATAGCGGGATGAATTTGGGGTAAATTGGTAGAAATATCACATTTATAGTGAGTACTCTATGTATGTATGTTCCTTGCCAGAAGCCTTAGAAGGTGCAGAGTGTTTGGGTGGCATAATAGGGCTTACAGAAAAACCGTAAAAATACAGCATACACAGAACAAACCCTTGGGACAGTGACATGCGAAGAATTGGGATGCTGGAGAATTCTGCTTCCCTTACCCCAACTGCATGTGTCACGGACATGCAAAAACACACACTCACACACAGGGATTTCTTCAAATCTCTTTTTTCTAGAAAAAACAGAAATAATTCAGCTTGGCTGAAGGATGTACAGTATTGCAACTAGAAAACAGAAAATACATTTTACCCAACTCGTATAACAATTAATTATAAAAAACTAGCAAACACACTGACCATGCAGCATGAACATGTTTCACTCACGTCGCACGAGAAATTTACACACCAACCAACCTGCTCAGGAATAAACCTAAGTTGTTGTCCTGGACACCTGAGGCCACAAAAGCCATGACAGAACTCCAAAGGATTTTCACATCTGCACCCCTCCTGCCCCATCCAGACCCGAACAAGCCCTTTATGGTGAAGGTAGATGCATCCACCTCGGGAGTAGGGGCAGTGTTATCACAGTATCAAGGCAATCCTCCTCGTCTCCATCCATGTGCCTTCTTCTCAAGGAAGATCAACCCTGCCAAACAAAATTATGATATTGGAAAAAGAGAATTACTGGCCATGAAACTAGCTCTTGAGGAGTGGAGACATTGGCTAAAAGAGGCCCGCCATCTGTTTGTGGTACTCACTGACCACCGCAATCTAGAATACTTACGGGACACAAAGAGGCTTAACCCCAGGCAGACCAGATGGGCCCTCTTCTTTACCCAATTCAATTTCACCATCTCTTACCGTCCTGGGACCAGAAATACCAAAACAGACTCCCTTTCCTGTCTCCACACTCCAGAAGCACCTCCCAAACAGCCTGAACCTATCATTCCTCCCGAATTACTTATCTCCCCTATCCAGTGGTCCTTGGATGAAGACATTGAAGCTGCCAGGGGCTGCCAAGAGTGTGCTATGGCCAAGACATACTGCCATCTCCCATCAAGAAAGTTGCTTCCACTACCCACTCCTCAGCACCCCTGGTCACACCTAGGAGTGGATTTCCTAACTGACCTACCACCCTCTGAGGGGAACACTTGTATCCTGGTGCCGGTAAACAGATTCTCCAAAGCCTGCTATCTCATACCCCTCAAGGGCCTACCCACCACAATGGAAACTACTGAGACACTTTTCCAACATGTCTTCAGAAACTTTGGTTTACCTAAGGACATTGTCTCGGACAGAGCCCCAGTTTGTTTCCAGAGTCTGGAAAGCTTTCTTCTTTCTTCTAGGTGTGACACTCCAGCTACCACCCTCAGTCTAATGGCCAAACTGAAAGGAAGATTCAGGAAATTGGCCGTTACCTCCGTACCTTCTGCCATAGGCACCAGAACTCCTGGCATCGGTACATTGCATGGGCCGAGTACGCACAAAACTCCCTCCATCAGCCAGTCACAGACCTCACACCATTCCAGTGCATACTCGGCTATCAACCACCTCTGTTTCCCTGATCTGGAGAACCTTCAGAGGTGCCATCAGTGACTCACTGGTTCCAGGAGAGCGAGAGGGTTTGGGAATCAGCACATCAGCACCTCCAACGGGCGGTAAGATGGCAGAAATTTCACGCCGATGCTCACAGAGCCGCCACTCCCACATATCGACCAGGGCAAAAGGTTTGGCTCTCCCCCAGAGACATTCGACTATGCCTCCCATGCAAAAAGTAAACAGATTCATTGGTTCCTTCCTTATCACTAGACAGATCAACCCAGTCACATATGAACTCAAACTACCACCACAATACAGAATTCAACCCACTTTCCACGTATCCTTACTCAAACCATATGTCTCACTTGTCTCTTCTCTTTCCACAGAGTCTGGTGTGGATGATGATCCCCCTCTCCCGTTGGTGCTAGATGATGGCACCATGAAGAGCACATTCAGCCAGAGACTGATCACTGCCAAGTGTAGCACTGAGTGCTTTAGGAAATCTTTCATCCCTGTGGCAATAAAACTGTACAATTCCTCCTTTTATGTGTTGGGACATTTTCTTTTTCATGTGCAATTTCATGTGCAATAGAGCTTTAGTAATTATAGGCCTTTTCATGCACATTACAATTTCACCATTTTTTCCAATAATGTACAAACAACTGTACCATTATTACCTAATTACAATCCTTGTGTGCAATATTACAGCTCTACACTAGTATTTGTACAGAATTTGTATTTATTTATTCTTTTTTTTACAATTTAAAACATAGTATATATTTCTTTCTTTTTCTCTTATATTTTATTTTCATATTTTATGTTTCCTTCTTTTTCTCTTATATTTTTATTTTCATTAGAGCAACTGTAACATGGCAAAGGAATTTCCCCCTGGGATTACTAAAGTTCTTTGAATCTTGAATCTTGAATATATGCTGTCAAAGAAATCCTGCTCTCCCGGTGCTGTGGTTATCGTTTGGAGTATCTTGTGGACTGGGAGGGCTACAGGCCAGAGGAAAGGTCATGGGTTCCCCGAGAGGACATTCTGGACCCCAACCTACTCTCAGAGTTCCACACAGCTCACCCTGAGTGTCCGGCACCACGCGGCAGAGGCTGCCCACCACGACGTCAGGGTCTTTGGCCCTCAGGAGCAGGCCGTGGACAGGGGGGTTCTTCCCGAATACTAATCCAGCACACCTGCACCTAGTTGCATAATCACCTCCACTCTTCTATTTAAGTGCACTCTTTCCACTCAGTCACTGTCTCATGTTGAAGACTCCGAGACTCTCTACATTATGCTACACTACGCTACTCCACACCAGCTGATCTTCTTAGTTCTGGTATTTACTTCTTCTGTCTCTCTACCCATTTTGTGAAGTTCAATAAACATACCCATTTGGGTTTTGCAATAAGTCTGTGTCCAGTCTGGTTAGCGTTACAGACTTAGAGATACAGATGTTTTCATACCAGTAATTATCTGTATTTTTAGCACTGTTTATATAATGAGTTTGCATACAATTTATTGTCTTTTTCTGTCTTATATGTAAAAATAAGCCTCTTCAAATGGGGTATGTGTACATTTTGCTTTCTGTCATTAAAGAAACAATACATGGAAAATAATAATCCAAAACTACATCCTGTATGAAACAAAACCTTCTCTTTAGTGTACTTGAAAACATGTGCTTTTCCTCCACTGACATTCTTGTTGAACTTTGATGACAGTTGAATTCCCAAATAAAATGACAAATAAAGATATTACTCTTGTTAAGCATCTGTACTGGTTTATAAATTTGGGAGGTCTGTTGCCTTCATTCACTGATAAACACTAGCAGAGTTAGGGAATATTATTGATTATTAATTGAAAGTGTTAGTTTGTGTAGATTTGAAATGTCTAAAATATAATTAATTTTATAGAGGTTTTCTTTTATACACATTAAATTAACTTACCCCTTTTATCAGCAGATAAAATGTATGAGCAGTATTTACCTTTATATCACAAGGGTCATTGTGGTAAGAATATCCTGATGGGATAAAATATTTTAAAAACTTATTGCATGTATTGAAACAAACATCATGTCCAGTTTTAAACCAGCATATCTCATTACTTCTCAGTGAACAGTGTGGGACATTTACAATATTTTCTTTGTTTTTTGTTTTTGTTTATAGGTATTGTCTCACCTTTGTAGCTGTGTACATATGACAGTGCATACTGCTTGAAGCATTTCAAGCAATTCAAGTTTGCTATGAAGGTCTCTGTGTATATTATTATAAGTAGTACTGTATATCTGGTGAACTTAATTGATGTTCTTGAAGACAATATTTGAAATACTGCTATTCTGAGTGTAGTGAAAAAACTAAAAATATGGAGAGCATTATCAAAAAATACATGCAGTGAGCCCAAAACATTCTTACAGTCTTCCGTAGTTGAATGGATTTTTTCTTATTACTTTGCAATGGTGATTAAAATATATATGTTATGAACTTTAATATTTTATTTTTCGTAACTCTAAGATAATTTTATTTATCTTAACTCAAAGTAAGGGTAATAAGACTAAATGATTCTAAATGACTATCATCACTAAATGAAGTACTGTTACAGTAGACTTTGTACATCAGTACAAAATGTCAGAACTGTATTCTTTGTTGCGCCTGTGTAGATTTGGATGTACTTGTGACAACTGTCTATATACTGTATGCTTGTATGTTATGTAAGCCAAAGTAAAATCCTTTATCTATATTTTTCCTCTCCAGTAACATGAAGTCAACTATGGCATCTGGGATAATCCATGGGTGTATGGTTCACAATGGTACTAATTTTGCACCTTGGATATGGTGCCAACCTGTCTTTTTTATTGTTCCAGTCTTTTTCTGGATGCTCTTTCAGGGTGGCATCTGTCACAGGTGTATCAACCACAGCCACAGTTCCTACCACTCAACCATGCCCCCAATCACCGGAGTACTGATCCACTGCACTTGCACCCCATTCACTAGAAACTATAAGGCACAGTCAACCCGCTAGCTCATCGGCTGGAATCAAGGTTACTCTCCCTGTGTTCCTGCCTTCAGTCTGTGGATTTACCCACGCTGTGTTTGATTATATCAGATTACCTGAGTTATTCCTACCAAACTTCCACTACGGCTGTGGAATATTGAACTGTGCACCTTCACCGGGAGTTCCTGTATTGACTGGCTTGGTTAAGTCTCCTCATTTGCCTTACTTCTCTCTTTTAGTTAATCGCTTTTTCTCCACAGTGTGTGTTTGTGCAGAAATAAAGAACGTTTCACTTTATCTGCTTCCTCCTGGTCTTCATCCTTGTTGAACTGTGACAGAATACCAGCCTGCTCAAGAAATAGATGGAGACCGAAAACCCCACAGCACCGGACCCGTTCGCGGGACTCGTTGATGCACTTCGCACCGTGCCCCCCCCTCCACCACCTCGTCGGCCACCGCCTGTCCCATGGCCAAACCGACAGCGTATTCGGGTGAGGTGTCTGAGTGTAATGGCTTCCTGTTACAATGCCAGCTATATTTTGAAATGCTTCCCCACCAGTTCGCTGGAGACCACGCGAAGGTATCATTTATTATTTCTCTGCTGTCTGGTAAAGCACGTCAATGGGCGGAAGCTTTGTGGAACTTTGAGAGCCCGGTAACTGAGTTTCTTGATTCCTTCATAACCCATTTTAAAGTTGTTTTTGGCACCTGTACCTCCACTCTTTCTATGCATGATGAACTGTTTAGATTAGGGCAAGCTGAACTGACCATTCACGAATACACCCTCCAATTCCGTACTTTGGTGGCCTCCAGCGGCTGGAATGAGATTGCACTCCTCTTGGCATATCGACATGGTTTAAACCCTAGGATTGACTCAGTGGGACTTGAAAACTTCATGCAAAGGGCCCAAAATGTTTCCAGCACCTTTTTGCAGTCTCCATCAAGGAAAAAGCTCCTGACTCCTCATCTTCCAGAAGCTCCTTTACACCAGAGCCCTTGGAAACCGATTCATACCACCTATCTGCCGACGAACGTCAACAGCGTGTCCGACAAAAGTTGTGCCCGTACTGTGGGGAAGATGGCCATCTCCTCCAAACCTGCCCAGTCCGTCCTCCATGTCCAGTGGTGAGTTTGATCTTTCTAAACTCCTTAGTCAATAACCCATGTTATCATGATGCTGTGTTCATCTATGCCCTACGATCTCTCTCAGTCAAAGTCCTCTTCGACTCTGGCTCGGCAGGAAATTTCATCTCTTCCCGTCCATTACCCATTTGTGATATTCCACGCCAAAGGAGCGCCACACGCTACCAGATTACTACCGCTGCTGGACAACGGACTGGTACAGTGGAGGACTCCTGAGGTGACACTCTGTATTGGCTGCCTTCATAAGGAAGCCATATCTCCACTACTGCTGGAGGAATCCACTGTCGATATCATCCTGGGATGCCCTTGGTTGGCCAAACACCAGCCTAACATCAGGGGGAGCTCGGGGAGCATAGATTAATGGAGCAGTTACTGCATTCAACACTGCCTACAACCACAGAAATGGCCATTCTGGGATCTACCACCATCGAGAGCCCTACAACTACCACCCATGTCAACCTCCCCAAGGAATATCGAGCGTTCCAGGATATCTTCAGTAAAACCGCTGCCACGAAACTTCCACCACATCGGCCATGGGACTGCGCCATAGACCTCCTGGAAGGTGGAAGCCATGAAGAAGTGACTGCAACCCCTTACCATCAAGGGTCTTCAATGCTTCCTAGGGTTTGCAAACTTCTATTGTCAGTTCATCTCTGGTTACAGTGACCTGTCCGCCTAAAAATCTCAGTTGGACATGAAATGTGGTAGAAGCCTTCCAGAAGCTAAAAGCTGCCTTCTGCTCTGCTCCTCCACCCAGACCCTATGTGGCCTTTCATAGTGGAAGTAGATGCTTCCTCCCTTGGAGTTGGAGCAGTGTTATCACAGTGGAGAGGGCAACCCCCAGTACTTCATCCCTGTGCCTTCCTCTCAAAGAAATTGTCCCTGGCAGAGCAGAATTATGACATTGGGAACTGTGAACTGCTGGCCATCAAACTGGCTCTCGAAGAGTGGCGGCACTGGCTGGAGGGAGCCAATCACCCATTTGAAGTAATCAGTGATCATAAGAACTTGCAATATCTCATAGAGGCTAAACGTTTAAGCCCCAGAGAAGCTCATTGGGCATTATTCTTCACCTGGTTCCATTTCAGTGTCACCTATTGTCCCGGACCTAAGAATACCAAAGCTAATGCCCTCTCCAGAATCCACTCACCAGACACAATGCCTGAAGAGTCGGTAACTGTTCTCCCTCCAGACCTTTTCATAGGCCCCATTACCTGGTCTCTGGACAACAACATTCGTGCTGCCACCAAAAGAAGAGCCCAATCCGCGAGGAGGCCTAGAAGGTAGGACATACGTACCCACATCCTTGCGTACCTCCCTTCCGGACTCATGGAGACTCATTCTGGATACATGCGTCTCTGGGATCTGGACACCCAAGCAGGCAGTGAACCCTCTCTCTCCTCGAGGGAAGGTATTGGTGGCCCAAAATGGCCCAGGACGTTGCCCGATTTGTGAGGGGATGCTCGGTCTGTGCCACAATCTCGACACCACGTTGTCTGCCTGAGGGCAAACTCATTCCACTCTCCATTCTGCACTGGCCTTGAATCAACTCCACCTTGGAGTTGATTTCGCCACTGACTTACCTGCTTCCAACGGTTTCACCATCATCTTGGTGGTAGTAGACCGATTCTCAAAGGCATGCAAACTCATTCCGCTCAAAGGACTACCTACCGCCCTTGAAACAGCAGAGACCCTCTTCAACCACATCTTCAGGCTTTTCAGGATTCCTGAGGATATTGTGTCAGATAGAGGACCTCAATTCATTTCTCGGGTATGGCATGGCTTTTTCCGACTACTGGGAGTGTCAGTAAGTCTATCCTCTGGATACCACCCACAGACAAACGGCCAGACTGAGCGGAAAATTCAAGAGATAGGGCACTACCTCAGGGCCTACTGCCACAACCGCCAGGACAGCTGGAGTCAATACCTTCCTTGGGCTGAGTATGCACAAAACTCCCTGCGTCAGGAATCTACTGGACTCACGTCTTCAGTACCTCATTGACTGGGAGGGATACAGCCCTGAAGAGAGATCTTGGGTGGACCGTGATGATGTTCTTGACCCTTTGTTACTCACTGAATATCACCAGCTACACCCAGGCCGTCCCACTCCCAGAGGACGTGGCCAGCCTTGTCGTCATTTCCGGACGTCTGGAGATGCCCGTGAGGGAGGGGGTACTGTCACGGGTGTATCAACCACAGCCACAGTTCCTACCACTTAACCATGACCCCAATTACCAGAGTACTGATCACCTGCACCTGCACCCCATTCACTAGAAACTATAAGGCACAGTCAACCCATTAGCTCATCGGCTGGTATCAAGGTTACTCTCCCTGTGTTCCTGCCTTCAGTCTGTGGATTTACCCGTGCTGGATTATATCGGATGTTCCCGTGCTGGATTATATCGGATGTTCCCGTGCTGGATTATATCGGATGTTCCCGTACTGGATTATATCTGATTTACCCGTGTTTGATTATATCGGATTACCTGAGTTATTCCTACTGAACTCCCTGGTTGTGGAACATTGAATTGTGCACCTTCATCGGGAGTTCCTGTTTTGACTGGTTTGGTTAAGTCTCCTCATTTGCCTTACTTCCCTCTTTTAGTTAATCGCTACTTCTCCACAGTATGTGTTTGTGCAGAAATTAAGAACACTTCACTTTACCTGCTTCCTCCTGGTCTTCATCCTTGTCAAACTGTGACAGCATCCATGTGATGTGGTTTCAGTAACAGACTTACCCACAAATATCAACATATTAATGCATGCTGTGACATGTAACACACATAAAAACATTGCAGAAGAATAGGGAAAAACACCAGGACATACAGATTCATTAAATTATTAATTTGACTTGAGCATAAACATTGACAGTGATGACATTAAATACAAAAACAGCATTTGTAATAAAATGAGAATTTCTCCAGACAATTATACATGCTCCATATGCTGTGTATGTTTCTCTGTCACCTGAAACAGCTGATGTTTTGTTTCTAGACACACTACAAAAAAACACCTCTTATTTATTTAGATTTTACCACAATACAGTATTCATTATGCTACATGACATACATTATCTACCACATAAAAATAGCAGTCCTTGATGAACGATTGTTCTCTGGCTATGTTATAGAAACTAGTAAATAATTTCAAAATTTATAAGTTTTCCACTATATCTTTATAATCTGACCTTAAACATTTTATAACTATGTGGTACTAACTTTCATTGTTAGATGAAACAGAAACAGAAAACAGATCATCAATGATTAAAGGAGCACTTGACATCAAATACATTCAGACCCTCCTAATAATTCCCTCATAATAAATTCCTGTTCCATTCCTATTTTAAGGTCATCTCATTGTTGTCCATCTTGCACTACATGGACAACAATGAGATGACCCTCAAAACAGGAATGGTTTTACAGGTGGAGGTCCCTGACCTTTTTCATTACAATTTCATTAACACCAAAGCAGCTGAAACTGATTAACAACCACCTCTGCTACTTAACTGACCAGATCAATATCCCAAGAGTTTAGTTGACTTGATGCTATACTCTGATTAAAAAGTGTTCCTTTATTTTTTTTAGCAGTATATATAAAAGAAGATTATTGCAGTCTGGGTGCACCCTTACTGCACGTTCCAAACAACTCCAACTAATATATATATATATATATATATATATATATATATATATATACACTATATTGCCAAAAGTATTCGCTCTCCTGCCTTGACTTGCATATGAACTTAAGTGACATCCCATTCCTAATCCATAGGGTTCAATATGACATCGGTCCACCCTTTGCAGCTATAACAGCTTCAACTCTTCTGGAAAGGCTGTCCACAAGGTTTAGGAGTGTGTTTATGGGAATTTTTGACCATTCTTCCAGAAGCGCATTTGTGAGGTCACACACTGATGTTGGATGAGAAGGCCTGGCTCTCAGTCTCCACTCTAATTCATCCCAAAGGTGTTCTATCGGGTTGAGGTCAGGACTCTGTGCAGGCCAGTCAAGTTCATCCACACCAGACTCTGTCATCCATGTCTTTATGGACCTTGCTTTGTGCACTGGTGCACAGTCATGTTGGAAGAGGAAGGGGCCAGCTCCAAACTGTTCCCACAAAGTTGGGAGCATGGAATTGTCCAAAATGTCTTGGTATGCTGAAGCATTCAGAGTTCCTTTCACTGGAACTAAGGGGCCAAGCCCAGCTCCTGAAAAACAACCCCACACCATAATCCCCCCTCCACCAAACTTTACACTTGGCAAAATGCAGTCAGACAAGTACCGTTCTCCTGGCAACCGCCAAACCCAGACTCAGATTGCCAGATGGAGAAGCACGATTGGTCACTCCAGAGAACGCGTCTCCACTGCTCTAGAGTCCAGTGGCGGCGTGCTTTACACCACTGCATCCGACGCTTTGCATTGCACTTGGTGATGTATGACTTGGATGCAGCTGCTCGGCCATGGAAACCCATTCCATGAAGCTCTCTGCGCACTGTTCTTGAGCTAATCTGAAGGCCACATGAAGTTTGGAGGTCTGTAGCGATTGACTCTGCAGAAAGTTGGCGACCTCTTCGCACTATGCGCCTCAGCATCCGCTGACCCCGCTCCGTCAGTTTACGTGGCCTATCACTTTGTGGCTGAGTTGCTGTCGTTCCCAAACACTTCCACATTCTTATAATACAGCTGACAGTTGACTGTGGAATATTTAGGAGCGAGGAAATTTCACGACTGGATTTGTTGCACAGGTGGCATCCTATCACAGTTCCACGCTGGAATTCACTGAGCTCCTGAGAGCGACCCATTCTTTCACAAATGTTTGTAAAAACAGTCTGCATGCCTAGGTGCTTGATTTTATACACCTGTGGCCATGGAAGTGATTGGAACACCTGATTCTGATTATTTGGATGGGTGAGCGAATACTTTTGGCAATATAGTGTATATATATATATATATATATATACATATATATATATATATATATATATATATTTAGGTTTGACATGTCAGTCATTACAGTTTCAGTGTTCAAACATTTGTTTTGAAATGTCTACATCAATTCTGGTACATCAATACATCAATGTTTGATTCTGTTTAGGAAATAAAATCATTACAATCCCCACTAGGAAAAATAGATTCATTAAATGATTTATTTGTCTTAAGCTTTAACATTGACAGTGATGACATTAGATCAATAATTATCATTTGTAATAAAATCAGAATTTCTCCAGACAATTATACATGCTCCATGTATGTTCCTCTGTCACCTGTAGCTGTTGACATTTGGTATCTATGCAAACTACAAAACAACACCACTTATATACAATGTATATTTTACTACATTCCAATATGCATTATGCTAAATGACATACATAATCTACCTAAAAATAGCTGTATTGGACCAATGATTGCCCTCTTGGTATGCTATTGAAACTAGTAATTAGTTTTAAATGAATAATTGTTCCCCTTTATCTTTATAATGTGACTTAAAACATTTTGTAACTATGTGTTATTAACTTCAATTGCTAGAAGAAACAGAAACAGAAAAGAGATTCTTAATGCTTAAAGAAAGACTTACAAATACAAATACAAAGAAAATTCCCAACACAAAAAAGTTGTCATTATGTATTAGATAGATAAATATGCTACACCATTCCTTAACAAATTAAAAGTCACGTACTAATATTTCTTTCATATTCACTGCTTTTGTCTTGCTATTATATTATAATGCATAGATTGCTTTTACTCTGCAGTTTCTGCACTTGATTCTTTAAATAGCTTAATTCTGCATTTGCCTTTTTCACCTCCTTTGCAAGTGTAAACAGTTCATAGTTATAGTAACTATGATTGTTTTTTTTCAGCATCTTGTTAAGTATGTGCATGAATTGGAGCACCTGGTTGCGGTCTGTTGACCTGTTGTTAAAAGCATGGTATCTATGTTCACATGATGCCACCAGCTGATGAAGGTCAGGTCCAGCCTCTCTGATGTAGTCATGTATGGTTTTATTATCAAACTCAAGATCATCTCCATGAGTGAAGAGTATAATCATATGCTTGCACACATCTTTACCAAAGATTTCTTTAAATTTCTTAACAGTATTTCTCTCTTCTTCAGTGTGACGCCTTACATCAAGCAGTAGAAGAAATGCATGAGGGCCAGGAGCTACCAGCTGAATGCCTTTTACAGTTTCTTCCACAATAGTTTCAAGAGGACGTTCTGTGTCGTATAAGCCAGGTGTGTCAATGATTGTAATCGGTTGGTCATTGACTTCTCCTGTTTGAAGACTCCTGTCTGTTAAAATTAAACTAAAAAATTAAGCTATACTTAAGGTGCAGTCTTTAAGAACTAAACATACAACAGAAGTGCACAGGAAGACAAGACAAGACAAGACAAGACAGTGCAGACAAACAACATATAGGCTGACTTTGTGCAATGAACAAGACAATGTGCAAAGAACAGTGTATACAGCGACACATGTAAACAGGATTAATATAAATATATATAAATGTAAAGTGGCATGTGCATGCAAACAGGACAATTTAGTGTGTGTCTGACTACGTCCAGCACAGTTCAGTTCTTTTTTTTGTGTGTGTGTGTCCGTGTCCAGCACAGTTCAGTTCTCCTCTGAGATCAGATCTTGACTGTACGTGTGTGTGTGTGTGTGCGTGTGTCCAGTTCAGCTCAGTTCTCTGTTGAGATACCTGATTGCCTGAGGGAAGAAACTGTTCAACAGTCTGGTTGTGCGAGTCCGAATGCTTCGGTACCTCTTCCCGGATGGCAGGAGGGTGAAGTGTGTGTGAGGGGTGTGTGGGGTCATCCACAATGCTGTTAGCTTTGTGGATGCAGCGTGTGGAGTAAATGTCTGTGATAGAGGGAAGAGAGACTCCGAAGATCTTCTCAGCTGTCCTCACTATACGTTGAAGGGTCTTGCGGTCTGAGACAGTGCAGTTCCCAAACCAGGCAGTGATGCAGCTGCTCAGGATGCTCTCGATGGTCCCTCTGTAGAAGGTGGTCAGGATGGGAGGTGGAAGATGAGCCTTCCTCAGCCTTTGCAGGAAGTAGAGATGCTGCTGGGCTTTCCTGGTGATGGAGCTGGTGTTGAGTGACCAGGTGAGGTCCTCCGCCAGGTGAACACCAAGGAATTTGGTGCTCTTGATGATCTCCACGATGGACCCATCGATGTTCAGTGGAGAATGGTCACTCTTTGCTCTCCTGATGTCAACAACCATCTCTTTAGTCTTGTCAATGTTCAGAGATAGGTTATTGACTTTACACCAGGCTGCTAGTTGTTGCACCTCCTCTCTATACGCTGACTTGTCATTCTTGCTGATGAGACCCACCACGGTCGTGTCATCGGCGAACTTGATGATATGATTAGAGCTGTGCATTGCTGCACAGTCATGAATCAGCAGAGTGAACAGCAGTGGACTGAGCACACAGCCCTGAGGAGCTCCAGTGTTCAGTGTGGTGGTGCTGGAGATGCTGTCCCCGATCCGGACTGACTGAGGTCTCCCAGTCAGGAAATCCAGGATCCAATTGCAGAGGGAGGTGTTGATGCCCAGCAGACTCAGCTTCATCAGGTGCTGAGGAATGATCGTGTTGAATGCTGAACTGAAGTCAGTGAACAGCATTCGTAGGTAAGTGTCTTTATTGTCCAGGTGTGTGAGGGCCAGATGGAGGGTTGAGTGATTTGGATGATACGCAAACTGCATGGGGTCAAGTGAAGGTGGCAGCAGGTTCTTGATGTGCCTCATGACGAGCCTCTCGAAGCACTTCATGATGATGGGAGTGAGTGCAACGGGACGGTAGTCATTGAGACAGGACACTGGAGACTTCTTCGGCACAGTGATGATGGTGGTAGACTTTAGGCACTTTGGGACGACGGTGCTGCTCAGGGAGATGTTGAAGATGTCTGTGAAGACATCCGCTAGCTGTTCTGCACACTCCCTGAGCACTCTGCCAGGAATGTTGTCTGGTCCAGCAGCTTTCCGTGGGTTAACTCTGCATAGAGTTTTCCTCACGTCAGCCGTGGTGAGACAGAGCACCTCGTCCTCTGAAGAAGGGATGGTCTTCCTCGCTGTCACGTATCTGGGGTTATTAATCAGTTTGTTCAGAGAAAATAGGGAGCAATAAAGTCATTAGCTGCATGTTGTATCAGTTCCAAGCCTCAAAAGAATCACTTGGAGGATATACAGTTGAATCCATTTGTTTGTGGGGTATTGGTTTCAATTTAGTGAACTAAAACAAACTTCTAGTTTGTCTATTTTACCAGCTCATAAATAGTAAATTCTTTTTGTCACTTTGTAGAGAATATTTGGAATTTGCTTTTGATGTTTGCCAGCATTTTAAAACAGACACTCAAATACACATAGGTTCATCAGACCTTTCTGAACTGAAAGTGTCTGTCAGGAGAAAATGCTTAATATTCAGAAATTACTTAAGATATTCAGTACCCACAACTAAACAAGAGAGTTGTGTTTGGGTGTTGTCAATAGGCACTGCAACACATGGTCTACAATATGCCGTGGGTGCTGAGTTAGGTCTTCGGCAAACAATCCAGCAGTTGGCCCTACATAATCTATTATGCATATAAAAGAAAGCATATTCAGCATTGATATCATTTAAATGGGCTTCAGCATACTTTAGCTTGGTTAGATTAGTATGGATGTATATATCAAATACGAGCGCTACAGAAACATGTATACTGTATATCAACTCTTAGTAAAAATATCCTCTCAAGGGTAAGTTCTCTGATGCCCCCTAGTGACTGCTCTCATAGTCAAATTAATAAACAAAGCACACGAGACATATTCCAGAAGTCTTGCAGCTGAAATTCCCAATAAAGCCTATTTTGATTAGATGTTATACTGCAAAACATGTAAAAATTAAAAATTCAGGATGGGTTAAAACTTCTGCAAACCAATATAAATAAAGATGTCTTCTTTCTCTATTGTAAAAGTGTACTTTGACCAGTGGCAGGCTGTGCATTTCACACCTAGGCCTTCACTGGTGTCCTTCCTGAATTAATCCACCTCTATAGCATCATGACACCACGGCAATAGATAGTAATCAACCGTTAAATAGCAAAGTAAAAAAGAAATTAGGCTACAGTATTTCACACCTCACAAGGAATAGTCAATTTTATTACGGTTACTTTTCTCAAAAAAGAAATTCCTGAGGACGTATGCAGCAAACTGCAATCTCCGGAGGACGCAGCATCCGAAATGAGACGCAGCGAATATAGAAACACTGTATAACAGTGCATTGTGTCACAGGCTCTTGTAGTGAACATGAATAAAATTACATTACATATAGCAAAAAAACAAATTAACACAATTCAGTCTCACAAGTCTCCTTTCACTGCAGAAAAAAAATAACCCACAGTCCACCACAGGGATCTGGAATTTGTTTTGTGCAAAAGAAAACCCAAAAGCATAAATGGTTATTGGAAAAGCTCACCAACTATTTTGAAAAATCAAAATGATTTTCTTAAAAAGTTCGCCTTGAAAATGCATTTGTAAGGATGTCTGCGATCAAATCGATTTCTTCTCCTCTGTCAGCCATTGTGAGTTAAAATATATATATTTTATTTACTTTGTGCGGTTCACTGCTTCTGACTACTCCAATTATCCAATCAAAAGATGTGAAATTGCTGACATAATCGTATGCCTACTAGATGGCCCCAGTGACGCCAACTCAAAATCTGATTAATGGAACAATTTCATCGCCACTTATTTTAAGCTACGGGCGCCTGCAATATTGATTCTGAAGGCCGTACGGCCGGGCAACACATGATGGCAGCCACTGGCTGAAATATGATTGGATAAATACTCTTATCATAAATATACACTACTGGAAGCAGCGCAACTGAGAGAAAAGCTATGAAATGTAGAGAATAGACTATTGGGAATAATTTAATACACATTCATGGAAAATGAATAAAATATATTAAATATATTAAAATGCAAGTCAGTGATTGAGATCACTGCTGTTTAGGCCAGCAGAGAAGGCCTTGCTGGCCCTGACGGTCCACCACTGGTGTGAACACAATTCAGCAGCAAACTCCATTCAAATAAAGACTGGAGTCAGGGTATAGTTTCCAAAACTCTTGATTTTTACTCCAATGGGCATTAAATGTGAGTAAAACTATCAAAAAAACAACAGGAATAAAGTGCTTTTAGTAAACAGAATGCAAAACATATTCACATATAAAGGCTGAAAGGGCAGAATTAACCGTTTAACCAATTAGAAGCATTAGTGTATATAACAACACTTAATTGTTACAAATACAGCATAGGAAATAAAGAAAACGTTCTCAATTTACACATTTTGCAAAAGTTACTTTACTGCCAATGAGCTTTTGAGCACAATACTTGGGAGATCTGAGTAAAAAACTGAACTAAGATCGCTGCTTTCTTCATTAGACAGGTCATTTTGAGTCCCAAGCGAACTCAAAGTACATAACTCGATGAGCAGAACAATTATTATTATTTACTTTAACAGTAACGCTGTCTGGAAATGGAATTAGGAATGCAGATGTAAAATGTGGAGCTTCCAAGAGCACTGTTTGCCCAATACATTGACAGAAAAATCATACATCTTACAAGATCTTAAAAGAACGATCAGGATTCATACAGGGAAGTATGTATCAACTTTTGATTTCTTTTGACTATTATAATTATATGCTGTTGTTTTTTGTTGTTTTACATTACCCTTAATATGACTACATTTAACAAAACATTAGGTAAACATTGAGGTAACTTGGCTCCATCATGTACATAATAAGTAGAAGTGCAGTTACATCATGCAAGTGATCCCCTTGTGAGACCCTTGTTAAAATCACTTTTTTGACAATTTTATCCAGAGACCACCTGATGAACATGTAAAATGACAATCAGCTCAGTCCTTCTGTGTGTGTGTGTGTGTGTGGTTAATGTACTACACTGTATATTGCTATCCACCCCTGTACTTTTTTGCTGTACAATTTATATTTCAATTTAATTTATAGCATAACTATATAGAGATTAAGATATTAAGTGTGTATAAATCATTTAATCCAGGTGCTGTGTTTAATTCTGGCAGTGTTTACCCAATTTATTAATTTATAAATTAATAAATAAAAATGAATAAATAAATAAAAATAAATAAATTAATTAATTTCACCCAAGCTATTTTGCATTTGCTTGTACTTGCATGTAAACATAACTTTTTAACCACTGATAATATTTCATTTACTTATAGTCATTTGTTTTACATCATATTTTAAAATGGAGCTTGGATATATGATCCAGTAAATCCCTATCTAGATTTGGAGATATATTTGATGATGGTGGGTTTTTTTTATTAATAATTATCATAGTTATAAAATTTTTGATTTAAATTGTTTGTACTGTGTCAGATTTGCACAGTGCAGAAGGAAAAGAAAACAATCTATGATTGTTCTCTTAAACATTATATGTATATTGTGTATATCACTGTATAAGCTCTACAATGTTAAAATATTTTAAAAACTTCTTTTGCTTCTGGAGTTCAACAGTAGATGGAGTCCTGAAATTAGGCTCCTGATGTGGCTGTTTTTTTTTTTTCAGAGATGTGACATAGATAATTTTGTCTGGCAGTAATATGTCTCACTTTGAAGTTTTCTTATTTTTTAAAAGTTGTTTTATTTTATTTCATTCATAAACTCACTCTGGACGACATAGTATATTGCTTTATTGCAACAATTGCTATTTCCCAGCATAAGGAGTAAAAAAATGCTCTTGGCTTATTGGCTAACAATTCAATTAAAACATATTGAAGGATCAGATGTGAATCAACTGCCACTAATTAAAACAAGGCAATATAAACTGACATCAAAAAATCAGTTGTCAATCAAGTCTTTTAAATTATAATAAGATAGAATATACTAAAACAATGCATTTACACGGGCATGGTCTGACAGCACCTTAGTAGTGGTTAGGCTTTCTACACATCCCCTTCCTGGACCTAAAAGGTCACCCTTTTGCATGCACTCGGTAACAACCTGGTCTTCTAAGTGAGTGTGTGCTCTACATTTAATGACAACAATAACAAGGTGACATCATCAATAATTAATAAATGAAATGCAAAATAAGAAAAAAGTGTCTGATATATTTTGTGTGCAGTGTATGATTTAGATCAAACCTAAACTGCTGTAGGTTTGAAAATGGGACTAATCACATGGAACTGAGTATTGTTAGTCACAGTCATAACACCATCAACTGGCAGCAGGAAGTGTGATTTACTTGAGAAGTTTGAAGTCTTTGAAATAGCTCTATTATATTTATGTGAAATGCATTGGTTTCCTAAAGCCACTAGGCAGCAGTGGCACCATAGTGCTTGGGCTCATAATCGCTGAAACTACAGTATTTTTTCTTCTTCAAGTCAAGTCAAAAGTCAAGTCAAAGAAGCTTTATTGTCACTTCAACCATATATAGCTGATGCAGTACACAGTGAAGTGAAACAATGTTCCTCCTAGACCAAAGGTGCTACACATAACACAGACAAAGTACAGTGACGCAGACAAACATAGAACTAAACATAGAGATAAAACTAAACTATACTTATAAGCTATATAAACTATAATTATATACTATATACTTATAAACTATACTATAAGGTGCAAGAAAAACTAGACATACAGCAGAAGTGCACAGGATGACAAGACAGGACAGTGCAGACAAACAACATGTAGACCAACTCTGTGCAAAAGTGAGTGCAAATATTAAAGTTAACATGTAAACAGGATCAATATAAAGTGTAAGTGTAATGTAAAGTGACATGCATGCAAACAGGACAATTTGTGTGTATGTGTGTGTGTGTGTGTGTGTGTGTGTGTGAGTGTGTGTGTCTGTGTCCAGGACAATTATTATCAATTCTTGATAATAATAATAATTATCATATAATTTTTGCTTAAAGGTCTAGCAAACCCCCCCCCCTCAAAAAAAACCCCACAACAACAATAATAATAATATCAACAATAATAATAATAATAAAAACAAAAACATATCATCATGACACGTGAGCAGATCATTGAAGACAGCTCAATATGAGGTATAAACAGGGTCTGAAAAATAATGTTAATGAGGGATTGTCACAAGGCAGCCTGGGCGTGAACACCAGAGGGAGCCCTCGCCTGAGTATTAACCCTCTCTGCCCTACTTCCGGTACAGAGGGGTATTTAAGCAGTGCGCCACCTTCACCCCAGTGCGAAGCATTGTTTCCATTTAGTGTCACTTGCCAAGCCTTTATTCTATTCTCGTTAGTTACATTGTGTATGAACTTGCCTGTTTATTCTCTCCTACGAGTTTCGGATTTGCGATTTTGTCTAGTTTGCTTAGTGTTAGTCTTTCTGGTATTTTGACCTTTTGCTTTCGTTTTCCTGACCTCGATTACCTACCTGCTGTTACTCAATAAATCTGCTAATGGATTCTAATACACTGGCGCCTGACGATTCCTTACAGAATGCTTCGCCTGAGATGAATCCAGCGGATATGCAAGCGGCGTTGTGGCGACAGCGAGTCCTCATCCGTGCTTATCAAGAGGAAGTCGACTCTCTGCGAGCCGCTAACCAACAGCTCCAGCAACAGCCACGATACCAAGCAGCCGCCGCTGCACTGGCATTCTATGCGCGCAGCGAACTTCCCCGTTTCGCCCTGCCGGAAAAGTTTGACGGATCCACCGATCGCTGCCGGGGATTTCTGTGTCAGTGTGACAACTACTTTGCTCATCAGCCAGAGGCATACGGCGATGAGAGAACCAGGTGTGCGTTTATTCTATCCCTGCTTACCGGAAGAGCGCTAGACTGGGCTGCAGCAGTTTGGGACTCCGATCCTCAAGTCAAAACATCCGCTGATTATTTCGCGAACTTAATTAAGGAGGTATTCGAATACCCAGCTGGAGGCAAGGATGTTTCTGTACAGCTGCTGGAGTTGCGCCAGGGAACGGATTCGGCAGCGGATTACGCCATAAAATTCCGCACACTAGCCGGGCAGTCTGGATGGAATGCGATAGCTCTCATGGCGGTGTTCCGTGAAGGACTTAACCTGGAGTTACAAGCTGGAATGGCATGCCGCGACACCAACGTGACGCTATCTCAATACATCTCTACAGCCATTCGCCTAGACAACCTGCGACGCCAACACCGACCCACAGCCACCGCCCCACGTGTAATGCCGCGCCGCATGATGGAGGCACAACCTCACACAGCGGATCCCTCTGAACCCATGCAACTGGGAAGGGCTCGCGTTACAGAGGAAGAGCGGGAACGACGCATGAGGCTCAACCTCTGCTTCTACTGCGGGAAACCAGGCCACAGAGTGTTCCGTTGCCCAGAAAAACCAGCCACGTCGCAGGTAGAGAACATAGAACGATTTTCCAAGGTTTCTCTTCCTGCTCTCTTGCTTATCGCTAACTCTCAGTTCTCTGTCACAGCGCTAATTGACTCTGGTTCAGCGGTCAATCTCATGGACTGTAATCTGGTGTGCGACCTCCACATCCCCACAGTCCCATGCACGCCTCCACTCTGAGTGACCGCCATTAACGACCAACCCATCGACAGAGGCCTCATCTCTCTTCAAACACAACCCATAGAATTCCAACTTGGATTATTCCATCGTGAACAGTTATCGTTCTTTGTCATCTCCTCCCCATCCAACCCCATAGTCCTGGGCTTACCCTGGCTGCAGCGTCATGACCCTGATATCTCCTGGAGGGAGTAAGTGGGCTCCTTTCTGTATCAATAATTGCTTTCTTAAACACACACCTCGACCATTCCTCGCTACGTCTGTTGAAAGCCCAGGTACAGCCAACCTTAGTTCACTCCCTCAAGAATACCATGATCTGCGAGAGGTTTTCAGTAAAGAAAAGGCGACCAGGCTCCCACTGCACAGACCATGGGATTGCACTATAGAGCTCCTCCCCAACACCACACCACCCAAGAGTAGAATCTATCCCCTCTCCATTCCAGAAAAAAAGGCCATGGAGGATTACATCAAAGAGGCTCTCACAGCTGGATATATACGACCCTCTACATCACCGGCTGCTGCAAGTTTCTTCTTCGTGGAGAAAAAGGACGGAGGTCTCCGGCCATGCATTGCCTACCGAGGTTTGAACGCCATCACCGTGCCGTACCCCTATCCTCTCCCGCTAGTTCCGGCTGCCCTCGAACAACTACAAGGAGTTAAAATATTTACTAAGCTCGATCTGCGCAGCGCCTATAACCTCATCAGGATAAAGGAGGGAGATGAATGGAAGACTGCTTTTCACACGACTAATGGACATTATGAGTATTTGGTCATGCCTTATGGACTTACTAACGCTCCCGCAGTGTTTCAATCCATGATTAATGAAATATTCAGAGATATGTTCCACAGTCACGTCATAGCCTACATCGACGACATACTGATTTACTCATCCGACCATGACCAACACATCTCTCACGTTCGAGCCGTCCTGCACCGTCTTGCAGACCACAACCTCTTTGTGAAACTGGAAAAGTGTGTATTCCACTGCTCCTCCATAACGTTTCTGGGGTATGTGATTTCTTCCAAGGGAGTGGAAATGGACCAGTCTAAGGTGGCAGCTATCACTTCTTGGCCGGAACCTACCACTATTAAGGAATTACAACGATTTCTGGGGTTCGCTAACTTTTACCGCCGTTTCATCTGGAATTATAGCACCATAGCCAGTCCTCTAACCTCGTCGCTGAAAGGAAACCCACGGAGATTAAGATGGACTGATCAAGCCAGGACGGCCTTCAATAGGCTCAAGCAGAGCTTCTCCTCCGCCCCCATACTCCGACATCCACGACCTGACCTGCCTTTCACCGTGGAGGTGGACGCCTCTAACTGCGGGGTAGGAGCAGTTCTTTCTCAACGCCAGCCAGAGTCAGGCAAACTCACACCAGCGGAGATGAATTATGATGTGGGCAACAAGGAGCTGCTAGCCATGAAGTCTGCCTTGGAGGAATGGAGGCATTGGTTGGAGGGGGCCATTCACCCATTTCTCATTCTCACAGAAATTTATAGGCCCTTTCAAGATTGTTCGCCAAATAAATCCGGTCTCTTATCGCCTTGAACTGCCCACCTCTTATCGCATCTCGCCCACCTTTCATGTGTCTCTACTCAAGCCTTATCACGGACCTCAGACTACGAACCCCAACACTCTCGAACCGCCCCCTCCCCTGGACGTAGACGGCTCCCTCGCCTACCGAGTTAACACCATCTTGAACTCACGTCGCCAGGGCAGTCGCCTCCAATACTTGGTAGACTGGGAGGGGTACGGACCCGAAGAGCGCTGCTGGGTCAATGCTCGTGACATCCTGGACCCAGCACTCATAGAGGAGTTTCACCTAAACTTTCCCCACAGACCTGCTCCTTGCCCTAGGGGGCACCCTCGACGACGAACACCTGGAGGTGTTCCTAGACGGGGGGGTTCTGTCACAAGGCAGCCTGGGCGTGAACACCAGAGGGAGCCTTCGCCTGAGTATTAACCCTCTCTGCCCTACTTCCGGTACAGAGGGGTATTTAAGCAGCGCGCCACCTTCACCCCAGTGCGAAGCATTGTTTCCATTTAGTGTCACTTGCCAAGCCTTTATTCTATTCTCGTTAGTTACATTGTGTATGACCTTGCCTGTTTATTCTCTCCTACGAGTTTCGGATTTGCGATTTTGTCTAGTTTGCTTAGTGTTAGTCTTTCTGGTATTTTGACCTTTTGCTTTCGTTTTCCTGACCTCGATTACCTACCTGCTGTTACTCAATAAATCTGCTAATGGATTCTAATACACCGGCGCCTGACGATTCCTTACAGGGATTTTAGTCAATTAGTTAATGCTAATTAATGCTAATGCCTCTTCAGATGGGGTATATATGCACTGTGCTCCTTGTTACTAAAGAAGCAATACATGAAAAAATTAAAATAAGTTTCTTAATCTTCAAAAATTACAAAAATATTTTAACCTCCTCTGTACTGTGCTTAACAAATGTGTTTTTCCTCCACTGACATTCTTGTTGAACTTTGATGAGGGTTGAATTCCCAAATTGACAAATAAGCATCTGTTCTGGTTTACAAATTAATGAACCTTTGGAAGGTCTGTTGCCTTCATTTACTGAAAAATGCTATCAGTGCTTTGGATATTATCTGTTGATTAATTAAAAGTATTCGTAAGTGTAGCTTTTAAATGTTTTTTTTTGTTAGATTTTTTTGTAAAAAAGGGAACTGATGATAAATTATTTAAACTTATTGTATGTTTGAAACAAACATCTTATCCAGTTTTAAATCAGCATTTCACATTGACATCACTACAAACTACTTCTCAGTGAACTGTGTGGGATATTTGATACAATATTTTTTTTAGGCTTTGTTTCTGTTAACAGATATTTAAATTAATATATATTAAGATATAAATTAATCTTTAAAAAGTACTGATGGAGTAAACTTTGTACTTCAGTACGGTAAAAAAACTACGTGTAGTTTATCACTGTGCCCTGGAACTAGGTGCAATATTAATGCTACCAAGCGTAATGTAGCTTTTGTACACTGCCTCACGATTGTGTAACACCTAGAAATCTGAACAACTCTTCTGATAATTCTTTTCATTCCTTGCGAGGAGCACCTGGTCATAGACGGTTTATGGTGAAATCATGTTCTTTCCACTTTCGGATTATGGTCCCAGCAGTGCTCACTGGAACATTAAGAAGTTTTGAAATCCTTCTGTAACCAATGCCATCAATATGTTTTGCAACAATAAGGCTGAGAAGGTCTTGAGAGAGCTCTTTCCTTTTACCCATCATGAGATGTTTCTTGTGTGACACCTTGGTAATGAGGCACCTTTTTACAGGCCATCAGTTGAACCAGCTGAGATTCATTTGCACTGAAAAGGGGCAGGATTGCTTTTTAATTAATGATTGATTTCAGCTGCTGTCTTGGCTTTCCATGCCTTTTTCATATGTTCAATACCTTTTCCCTGTGTCAATTCACATTATTACACACAACTTAATTTATGTACATCTATGATTTCTTTGCATGTGTTGATTGCATGGGTTGTTGCAAACATCTGGTGAAAATTCCATGTCAATAGCACCTTTAGAAATATATTTACAGAGAAAAATGGTGATGTGTTCAATACTTATTTTACATCCTGTATATAGTGCTTGTAACAATGGACACTGGTAACAATGGCAAGCAAAGAAACACTGAGAGGAACTCCAGGACTTGTCTGAGTGACACTGAATACTGAAAATATGAATTATTTTATTATTTCATTATTCTTCCACAACTGTGCCTCAGAGTCCGTTTTTATTTAATTAGTTTTTAGCTTTAAATCTATAGTATGCAAGTTTAGCTATACACTGATAATGGTGTTATGGTGTAGCTCTGCCTGATGAACCCCTACAAACAAGCTGCCATTGAAACCAAATCACAAATGGGGTACGGTTCACTTATGTGTGTCGTCATAGTGGCAAAGAGCCCATCAGCTCCAGTACTTCAGATTTCTTTTACTAATCACTCTCACCTGGTGTCTCATCTAGTGTCTTTATGCGTTGTTAGTACCAAAATTTACCACACACACACACACGCACACACACACGCACACACACGCACACACACACGACAATGTATCTGTAACAAATAAAGTCTCTTTTAAAATTCTACCAATTGATAACATGAATCCACTCTGTTGCTGTTCCAATTTCAATTAAAGTCTCTTTCCTTTTTGGGGTAGCTCAAAAGCATTTTATTTTGTGCCAGCATACAGATAACTGTCTCAAACATGTTCAGAATGATTCTCTGGTTTGATGATACTAAACCTAAACTTTTTATCTTTGGCATAAAGAGGTAATAACTAAACTGTAGAAACTAAACACTTTTCATTACATAAGATCATTTCCATCACAACAATTAAGAAAGCTAAGAATCATGTTAGAATCATGTTGCAGTGCCATTTAAAATAGATACTGCAAAATACTGTAATAGGTCTACACTTACTAGACAAAAAGTACACATCAATATTGAACTATACAATATTATATTCCCTCTAATATTAATATACAGTAAATTAAAAATTTGAAGACACAGCAAGCTACTCTCATGGGGTGAAATTTACTTTAATAAAATCACTCCCCCCTTTTGTCTAGCAGAAGTTGCTCCCCATCAGGCTCTGCCTTGGACTTCTGGAAGTGTCAAAAGGGCACAGAACTATACAACACATCAGCCCCATTACGTGACGTATCTCACTAATCAAAGATCTCAGGCACACTGACATTTTCTCTTTCAATAGTTAAGCTTCAGTTACACTGTACTGTGATGTTTTGTTGCCAGGTGGACTGGTATGAGGTAAGGATCGAGTTGCTTCCAATGCATTTCCTGATAAGAGCACCTTCTGTTAAGAGTTTAGAAGATTTTTTTTATTTAATATTAATTCTTTATGTCTAATTATCAAAGTACTCATGCCATGCTTAGAGAGCTTACAAATCCAGTATCATATGTATTACACAAATAGCTACACAATCTTTCATTGTATTTATTGTGCATATAAGGACAAAAGGCAAGATATAAATCTGCTTTGTAAAAACAAACAAACAAACAAACAAAAACAAATATCAAACAACAGAACTAATTTATTTTTGGCGTTAAATTCTAGTGTTCAGAGTGTTCAGTAAATGGATGTGTTGATAAGTACCATAAATAGGAAGTCTGGTATATTACTTGTCCTGTCTTGGAGGTTCTATATTTTTAGAGTCTAATGATAAACACCAACACACTTTTTACTTTCCTTTTTTTCTGAATCATGTGTTTGAAAGTAAAAGTAAACAAGAACAGGTAGAAAGAGTTCTTTTGAGCAGAAAACAAGTGCAGATCACTAATGTGGTCATCTGATGCACTCACCATGTTAAGTTTGTTTTGGATTAAAAGCCCAAATTAAACTGTCATATATTTCGCTATGTGGTCCACTTGTCTCTAGTCCCCCTTTCTGTGGACCCCTTAAAAATAATCCCCAGCATCACACATAACTGGTTCCTGGCTTGAGACGAGAAACATGTTCAGTGTCCAACACCTTGTTAGTGGAAAAGAAGAGTCAGTGTTATTAATCCTATTTAATTTAATTAATCCAATCGAAATTGTGATTTTGCTTACTTGATTACTAAATCTCACAATGTATTGCTTGAATTAAAAAATATTATCAAAATGTATTTAAAAAATAAGTAAAAATCTTAAAAAGTCTCTTTTTCTCAAATTAACTACATTAAACGCTTATGGGGCTCACACTGATCAGTAGCAAAATGAGAGGCTCAAAAATCATTACCTGGTTTCAGAGGACTCTTTACTTGTCCTGGTGTGAAAGGCCTTTTCTATCATTTTAAAATCTTATAATGGACCTTAATTTATGCCAGAAAACAGCATATACAGCATCTACTGAAGATACTGACCCATTTAATGTATAAACTACACAGTTTATACACATTCAATCATACTATTATTTTTGTACACCTTTACAAACCACTTTTCATAATACACACTTTAACTGTGATGACTGCAATAGTGTCGTAAGGCACAGAACTACACCAATCAGCCATAACTTTATGACCACCTACCTAATACAAAATCTCCTTGATTGTCAACCCATGATCCCCAAATATCCTTAAGACATGGCAAGCTACTCTCATGGGGTGAAATTTACTTTAATAAAATCACTCCCCCCTTTTGTCTAGCAGAAGTTGCTCCCCATCAGGCTCTGCCTTGGACTTCTGGAAGTGTCAAAAGGGCACAGAACTATACAACACATCAGCCCCATTACGTGACATATCTCACTAATTAGAGCCCTCTGGCACACTGACATTTTCTCTTTCAATAGTTAAGCTTCAGTTACACTGTACTGTGATGTTTTGTTGCCAGGTGGACTGGTATGAGGTAAGGATCGAGTTGCTTCCAATGAATTTCCTGATAAAAGCACCTTCTGTTAAGAGTTTAGAAGATTTTTTTTATTTAAGATTAATTCTCTATGTCTAATTATCAAAGTACTCATGCCATGCTTAAAGAGCTTAAAAATCCAACATTATATGTATTACACAAATAGCTACAAAATCTTTCATTATATTTATTGTGCATATAAAGAAAAAAGGCAAGATAAAAAACTGCTTTGTAAAAAACAAACAAACAAACAAAAACAACTAAACAACAGAACTAATTTACTTTTCGCATTAAATTCTAGTATTTTCTACGCAGCTTGAGTGTATTTTCTCAATATATTTGACAGCTTGTTTAGTAAATGGATGTGTTGATAAGTACTATAAATAGGAAGTCTGGTATATTACTTGTCCTGTCTTGGAGGCTCTTTATTTTTAGAGTCTAATGATAAACACCAACACACTTTTTACTTTACTTTACTTTTTTTACTTTACTTTTTTTCTTTGAGCAGAAAACAAGTGCAGATCACTAATGTGGTCATCTGATGCGCTCACCATGTTAAGTTTGTTTTGGATTAAAAGCCCAAATTAAACTGTTATATGTTTCAATTTGTGGTCCACTTGTCTCTAGTCCCCCTTTCTGTGGACCCCTTAAAAATAATCCCCAGCATCCCACATAACTGGTTCCTGGCTTGAGACAAGAAACGTGTTCAGTGTCCAACACCTTGTTAGTGGAAAAGAAGAGTCAGTGTTATTAATCCTATTTAATTTAATTAATCCAATTGAAATTGTGATACTGCTTACTTGATTACTAAATCTCACAATGTATTGCTTGAATTAAAAAATATTGTAAATTTGTTTTGCTCTTTTGATACTTAAGCTTCAGTTACACTGCATGGCTATGTTTTGATGTCAGTTGGACTGTTATTAGGTAACGAGTGAGAAGCTTCCAAAGAATTTTCTGACTTCATAACTGTATAAGGTTAGATTATTCGTCAAAGTACTTTAGGCAGTACCTGCTACCTTCGACTTGACTCTTATAGAAAAAAATAACTTAGGGTTATGAGGCTAAACAAACAGCAGAAAGACGAGAAAATCAAGAGGAGGAACGAACATTTGTTTTTAAAGTGAGTCAAAGGTTTCTACCAGACAACATTCACAGAAACGGACCCATGGTAGATTGCGGAGCAACCTCCCATATCATAACAGTGAGAGACAAATTCACAAGATTTGATGATACGTTTGACCCGACATCACATTACATGGAGCTAGCCGATGGAACAATAGTCTCTGTACAGGCTGCTACAACAAGTGGAGCCAAGGTAATCTTCCAGAGGGGAGGAAATAAACTCAAGCAAAGATGGAACGATTTTCCCCATAGAGCAACATGAGAGATTGTACTATCTGAAAACGGTAAATAACCATGAACAATGTAATGATTCCCTAAATGACATGATGTCTAGTGACAAAGTAAACTTAATTAGTGAAACCTGGCATGAGATTTTAGGACACTGTAATTTTGATGATGTGCTGAAGCTGCCTGAGGTGGTAGAGGGTATGCAGATCATAGACTGTAATATTTGTACTCAAGGAAAATTCACCAACAAAAGAAACAGAAAATCAGATGTAAAAGCTAGTACCCCACTATAACTGGTACATACTGATTTATCTGGTCCCACTGAACCAACTGCTTTGGATGGATATAAGTATGCAATTTCATTTACAGATGATATTTCAGGGGCAATAGCAGTTTACTTCCTTAAAAACAAAACGACACAACATTAGCAACAGAGATGTTTCTCGCAGACAATCAGATGTATAAGATCGGATAACGGTACGGAATACACAAGCGAGACCTTTCAGTCCCTTCTGAGGAATAAAGGAATAAGACATGAAACCCCTTACTCTCCCCATCAAAATGGTACAGCTGAAAGACAGTGGTGAACTATTTTTGAGATGGGAAGATGCTTCTTGTTAGAGAAGGGATTGCCAAAGGTGTTGTGGCCTTACGCTGTCCAGACTGCTGCCTACATTAGAAATAGATACTACAGTGATAGGACAAAGAGTACCCCTTTCTTTATGTTAACGGGTAGAAAACCAAACCTTTCTAAGATGTGGATATTCAGATCAGAATGCTATGCATACAAACATGGTCAAAAGAAACTGGACCCCAGATGTGATAAGGGAATATTTGTGGGGTATAGCAAGAATAGCCCGACATACTTGGTGTACAACCCACAGACAGGAAAAGTGTCTAAACTCAGATTGGTGATATTTATTAAGAAAAACAGAGCCGAACAACAAACACAAACAGACAGTGATGACTTAGAGGTTCAAAAATACATGAGAGAAATGTCCAACAGCACAGATAGTGATGATGCATCCCAAAGTTTAGAAGGTCCTCCGAATAATATCCCGGATGAAAAAGAAAAGGAAGTTATCATTGATGATACTGAAGTATCAAATCAAAGTGAGACTACAGAAATAGTAGGTGCAGATGAAAATGTTAACAGAAAAGATTCAAAACCTGATCATAATCAAAATTACCGTTACCCAAGAAAAGAAAGGAGAGCCCCAAAATATCTAGGAGATTATCTTCCAGATTATGGAACTAATGATGTCATTAATGCAAGTGTTGATTATTGTTACAGGGCAGTATGTGGAGTTCCCCAAACCTATAAAGAGGCCTTAATGTCACCTGAGAGCCCAGAATGGGAGTGTGCAATGAAGGAGGAGATCAACGCACTTAAGGGAAATGATACATTTGAACTGACAACTTTACCAGTAGGTAGGAAGACAGTGGGGGGAAAGTGGGTGTATGCTATCAAGGAAAATGCAGAGACCGGGAAAAATTTTAAAGCAAGATATGTAGCAAAGGGTTACAACCAGACAGAAGGTATAGACTATCATGAAGCGTTTGCTCCAACAGCAAATCTTAAATCCATAAGTGCACTAATGCAAGTAGCAGCCCAAAATAACTTAGTTGTTCATTAGATGGATGTAAATACGGCATACCTACATGCCCCAATACATGAGGAAATATTATATAACTCCTTCATGACCACCTGGTACAAAATGGCTTTGAGAGAAACACATCTGATCACTGCGTGTATAGAAGACAGACAGAAAATGAAACAATGATAGTAATCATCTGGGTAAATGACCTAATAATTGCAGCCAGCAAAAATGATTTGCTCAACAACTTCAAATACAAAATGCATTCCCAATTCAACATGAAAGACCTGGGAAACGTATCCTATTTTTAGGCATTCAGTTTGAACAAAGGAAAGGAGAAATCCAAATGAACCAGACTAGATATATCATAAAGTTACTTGAGAGATTTGCAAGATCTACCCTGTGTGAGCCTAAAATAGGACATGATGTAAATGACAAAGAAGGCAATAGTAATTTAACTGATCCCAAAGAATACAGAGAAATTGTTGGCAGCCTGATATATGCAATGACTTGTACCAGACCAGACCTCAGTTGGGTAGTTAGTAAACTGTCACATAGATTACCAAAACCAAGAGCTCAGGATTTGATAGCAGCAAAACATGTTTTGCTCCAATCCACTATGAGTTGTGCTTCAAGAAAACAGATGAGGACTTTAATCTCATTGCATTCAGTGATGCAGATTGGGCATCCTCTGAAGAGGATAGGTGTAGTACCACAGGATACTGTTTCAGTTTGACAAAGCAAGGTCCTGTTATTTCATGGAAATCTAAGAAACAACTGACGGTTGCACTCTCTACCTGTGAGGCAGAATACATTGGTATGGCAAATACTGCTCAGGAAAGCATGTATCTAACTCAGCTGTTAAATTGTTTGGACAACAAGGATTACAGTTCTACTAAGATATATGCAGATAACCAGGAAGCTATATCATTGACAAGGAATCCAGTAAACAGGCAGAGATCCAAACATATAGATGTAAAGTACCACTTAATTCGTGATGTGCTCAGTGAGGGAAAAATAAGCACTGAGTACTGCCCATCAGAAGACATGGTTGCAGACATACTGACAAAGCCTGCCACAAGGGTTAAAATGGCTAAGTTTGAAAGTTTTCTGTTTGGAAAATAAAGTTTTGTTTGTTTTTCTGATTTGAGATGATGAGGACAAGTGCGGGTGTTGAGTTATGTGTCCTCGTCTGGTGTCGTTTGTATATATGTTAAGTTATATTACTTATATGAGAATAATATGCTCCTATACTGTAGAGTATAAGGTGTAGGTACCAGAGGAAATCAAAAAGTCACAGCGAACAGGTAAGATTAATAAGAGACTTTGAAAGACAGACCAATTTTTCACATTCTGCCTTGCTATGGCAGGACCCATCCACAGTCAGATACAGAGGAATCAAAACAAGCATGTATAATGTAGACAAACAAATAATAAAGACACTATTTGCAGAACCAAAATAAAACTATGCATATCGTAGTGCTGCTGCTCTGTTATGTTCACATAGATTGGCACAAGGTGGTGCAATTTCATGAGAGAACCCACCCTTTAGTGTCTAGCAGGGGCCCCTACATCATGGGATGGCGCACGGTTTTGTATCCTCTATCCAATGTAGTGCTAACTGCATTGCCTGCATTTCCCCTGTGTAAACTAATAGACCACCATTGTTTCCTTTCACCACTACAATATTAAATTCTGGAACATAAAATGCCAGACCAAGCCTGTTAACTACATTCTTTGATGCACCTGTGTAGATTTGGATGTATTTGTCTATATATGTTTGTATGTTAGTCAAAGTTTGGCTTTTTTTGGCTATGCCCTGTTCAGAGTCACAACAGTGGATCATTTGGTCTGCTTGTTTCAATATGGCACAGGTTTTATGCCAGATGCCCTTCCTGACACAACCCTTCCATTTATTGTCAGCTTGGGACTGACACTGAGATTTATCTCTTCAGTGGCTGGGTTAATGCCCTGCCCGGGAATCGAACCTGGACCGTGGCAATAAGAGCGCGGGATCCTGCCACTGGACCACCAGGAGGCTATGTATGTTATGTGAGTCAAAGTAAAACTATTTATTTTTTCTCTCTAGTTACATTAAGCCAAATATGACATATAGTCAAGGTCGACTGATTTTTTCTGCATGCTCTTCTTGGGCGGCACCCATGTGATGTGGTTCCTTGATGGAATTTTCTTTTGGGTTCATTTTTTGAGAAGTCAGATTCATGCTGTCTGCCACTCCAAGCTGATATATCAGGGAAAATTAATGCCAAAAGAACCACACAGTGTCAGGGCTTGAGAAGCAATGCTTTTTCTGAGTTTATTGAGACAGACAGGTAGTATTTAGACAAACCAAAAACATTTATTATCTACTGTATGTGTAATATCCATGGGTAACAAAAAGAGTTCAACAATTGTCATCAAAAATGTTAATAGAGATGGTGGTTGAGGTCACTACAGGTGGGATAAATAGAAAAGGCATTATCCATGGGTTATCAAAGGTGTCAACAGAGGTTGTGGTAGATATCTCTACCAGTGGGCTGATGACAAAGTGTCTGTGCTTGACACATGGTTTATTCAATCAAAACACAGAATTCCTTGGTCTTAAACAAAGGATATTGTATTCATAAGATGGCCTCTTAGGTCACAACGGGACCAGTGCATGCTCTTGAGGAACATTAAAAAAGATCTCACTATTCACTGGACTGTCCCACAACCCCAACCTCAGATGACAGTCACCTTCTAAGGCCACACATGCTAGAGGTCAGAGGAGTAGTCAGGCCCAGGAATAAAGACAACCTTCTTCATTGTGTTGATTGGGACTGCTACATAATTATTACATGGCAACAACAAAAAGACCAAAAACATTATTACAATTGCTATAACAGAATGTAAGTTCCAGTAGTCCTAACCACCCAACAGGGAAGTGAACCATGCAAACCATGACTCATCAGCCAGCAGTGGGGTGTATATAACTTCTCTCATATGTTGAATGATTTCAGTAATGTTGTGATTGTTATCAGGAACAAAGAAACAACATGAGGTCTTAAGCATTGTACAGACACCTCCACACTCTGCAGTCAGTACATGCAATATACTTGCAATATTATTCTATTCTCAAGAACCATTTCTCTCATAGCCTATAATTTGCCGTTGACTAATTGCAGAGCTTGTCAGTATCCTTAGATAAGGATAAGCGCATGTAAGTTAATTATTAAGGGTGACTGCAGAGCCTCTTCCAAGGAACATTGACCATCCTACTGCTGCTCCTGTTGAAGTCCAGGGGTCAGCCATGGTTTACCATTTGAAGTATCTAGAAACATTGCGCCTAATGCGGCACAGATGACCCAGAATTAGAAATTTGCCTTGGGTTGTGGGTGTGAACACTAGGGACAGTCTGGATAGCAGCACCCTATCCAGTTCCAGTATCAAGGAATGTTGGTATAAGCCTTATTGCCACATACCCACAAGACTGTGTTGGAGGGGAAATGATGACCACTGAGTGATGACCAATATGATGACCCACCCAACATGATGCATTATGAACATTTGACAATTTCTAAAGAAAAGGCGAAAGCCAAATTTCCACCAAACTGCTGCTGAGGCGTAAGACTACTTATACAAAAACATAAGGTCCATAGTAAGAATATGACAAAAAAAATTTCTGGATTTCTTATTTTCTTTCTTATAAGTGATGGCTGAGTTAGGGTATAAGGAACCCAACATAAACAAGTTTTGGAATGACCATGTAGTGTCTAGCAGAATAGAATTAGCAGTTCTACTCCCTGACAGATAATCAGAAATGTGTTAACACCAATACAAAAGATTTCTGTATGTGTATGTTAAAAGGTGAGATGAGGCTCCCTAAGGGCTGCTTGATTGCAGATTCTCTCCTTTCTTAGATGTCACTGGAACAGGGCATCTTTTTAGCCTGCTAGCATGGATCCACTGAGGTTGCAAGTTGGTAAGAACAGCAGTGCCTCTGACTGCTGACACTTTAGTGGGAGACTCAAAGACTGATTCCCCAAATTTCCTGGGATTGAGATTTTTCAATTAGTGCTTGAGTGAATTTGCCGACAATCACCTCCAGGTCACATGAAAAGGAAGCAACAGGATTATCTTTAATGCAAGGGGTTGGAAATGGCCTGCCCATAATTATCTCAAATGGAGTTTCGGCTGTTTATTTATTTATTTATTATTTATTTATGGTGTTCCATATCCCAAATCATTTTATTTTAAGCTGCATCTTTAATGCGTCGGTCATATACTTATAATCCCATTGAGGGTCACCATATCCATTAAAGACAATAATTTTAGCTGCATTTAAATAATTTCCTTCAAAAGATCCTTTGTTTCTGTCCCTCAATCCACACTGCTAAATTATCAATTAAAAGTTGCACAAAAACACCAAAACCCCAATCATTGAATGTTTGTTTAGACTGGCCACTTCCACACATTGTTACAAAACACAAAGACAAGATAAAACAATGTCAAAAGAACCACACAGAGTCATGGTTCATGAAGTAATGCTCTGAGTTTTTCTGAGACAGACAGGTAGTATTTATACAAACCAAAGACGCGGTCTTTGTCATTATCTACTGTTTGTGCAATATCCATCGTTAACAAAATGAGTTCAACATCTGGCATCAAAAGTGTCAACAGAGTTGCAGTGATCATTACATGAGGACTAATGACAAAAGGCATTGTCCAAGGGTCAACAAAGATGTCAAGAGAGATGGTGGCAGATTTGTCTACAGGTGGGCTGACAACAGTGTGTCTGTGCTCAACAATTTTTTTTCAATTAAATTTCTTGGTCTTAAACAAAGGACACTGAGGACATAAGATAAGGTAATTTAAAAAAGACATCACAAAATCGGCACAGAGCATGCCAAGATATATTCAAAATATATCATTCCTCCTATCAGTGGCTGGTTATAGGCAAGCGACAGATACAGTGTTACCACAAATAACACCATACGTGCCGTGGCATGTAACAAACAAGACAAGAAGCTTTATTAAATTATTTATTTGGCTTGAGCATGAACATTGACAGTGAGGACATTAAATTAATAATCAGCATTTGTAATAAAATGAGACTTTCTCCAGACAATTATACATGCTCCACCCCCCCCCCCCCAAAAAAAAACACCCCTTACACATGTAGATTTTGCCATTACAGTAAACATTATGCTACATGACATACATAATCTACCACATAAAAATAGCAATATTAGACCAACGATTGTCCTCTGTTATAGAAACTAGTAAATAGTTTTAAAATGAATAAGTTTTCCTCTCTACATTCATTATCTGATCTGGATAATTTTATAACCATGTGTTATGAACTTTCATTGCTAGAAGAAACAAAAACAGAAAACAGATTATCAATGATTAAAGGAGAACTTGACATTAAATACATTCAGACAAAAAGAGATAGATAGATAGATAGATAGATAGATAGATAGATAGATAGATAGATAGATAGATAGATAGATAGATAGATAGATAGATAGATAGATAGATAGATAGATAGATAGATAGATAGATAGATAGATAGATAGATACTTTATTGATAATTCCCTCATAAGAAATTCCCAGAAAAAAAGGTTGTCATTATGCATTACATACAGAAATATGCTACTTCACACCTTAACCTGCTTTTGTCTTGCTATTATATTATAATGCATAAATTGCTTTTTTTCTGCAGTTTCTGCACTAGATTCTTTAAATCACTTAATTCTGCATTTGCCTTTTTCACCTCCTCTGCAAGTGTAAACAGTTCATAGTTATAGTAACTATGATTGTTTTCTTTCAGCATCTTGTTAAGTATGTGCATGAATTGGAGCACCTGGTTGCGGTCTGTTGACATGTTGTTAAAAGCATGGTATCTATGTCCACATGATACCACCAGCTGATGAAGGTCAGGTCCAGCCTCTCTAAAAGCTGCTCTGGAAACACCATATTGGGCAAAATATTGCTGCCATCAGAAGCATCTGCAAAGTCTGTGACATGCGAATGCCAATTAGTTACACAGATAATCAAAGGCTGGCAGATTACAGTAATAGATACTCCAGGCTGGGACTGCACTCAACTCACTAAACATGATGTCATGACCCAACTAAAACAGGCTATACAGAGTCTTAAAGAACCTTACTCCTTTCTCCTGGTCATACGTATTGGCTCTATGGAAACTCTGGAAGAAATTAACCAAATCTATGACCTTAAAAAGGTGCTTGGACCATCCTTTCTGGATCATACCACAATCCTGTTTACACGCAGTGATGACCTTGAGGGGAAACCTTTTAAGGACTGTGTTAAGGAAGGAAGTAAAGAGTTTCGTAATCTGTTAAAGCAATGTGGAAACAGATACTATTGCTGGAACAATAGAGATAACAGACCTGATGATGAAGTGGTAAAGCTGCTAAAGGATTTGAAACAGACAGAGCTGAAAAACAAATGTCTCCAAACGGAACATAAAGAAGAAAACCCTTCTGGTTTTTCCTATTATGGTGACCAGCAAGAAAATGTAGTGACTGCTAGCAAGAGATCAGGAAATGCAATGAAACATCTATGTATGAAAATCAAATCAGAGTTTTATTCCTTGGAAGGAACAGAGTGGGAAAGACCTCAAGCATCAAGACCCTTCTTGGAAAATGTGAACAAAGTGAAAGAAGAAGTTCAGTTTATACATGCACTAGTTCTGGACTGAGTCTGATGCTTGTAGAATCTCCTGGTTTTGATGATAATTTGGAACAGATCCAGAAGGCCATCTCAAAATCACTGTCCGACTGCTATCCTGGACCTCATGTCATTATCATAGTGCTCAACATTGACCGTTTCACTCCAGCGGCAAAGACAGCTATGAAACATGTAGGAAATTGTCTTGGAGAAAATGCCAGAAAACACACAATGATTCTATTCACTGGAGTAGATAATTTGGAAGGTGACCCAATTGAAAACTTCATTCAAGAGAATCAGCATCTCAGTGAATTTGTGAAAATACATCAGCACAGATATCATGGACTAAATAACAGAGACACCAGAAATGAGATTCAAGTGAATGAACTGCTGAAGAAGATTAATTTCTTGTACAACCAAAATTTTACACAAAAGGACAAGAATCTCCAGATTCTGATCACCAAAAAGGTATTAAATCAAATTAAATTAAATGTTATTTAAATAATTTAACAGATATTGCTCATTACATTAATATTATATGTATTTTTTTAACAGGAAAGACATCATTAATGAGTAGTTTGTCTCCTAAACTGAATCCTATAAACTGGTTTACAAAGAACAACAAGAACATACCTGGGAATGTCTGATTAGCCAAAGTGGCTATGAACAAAATGCTTCGTCATCTTCAGGCATGTCATTAGCTTGGCTCCATATTATACAAGCAGAACACGAGGAGATGAAGAGTATTTACAATGTTATATTGCAATTATTTCTTTGACATCATCATAAAAGCACCCAAAGACAAAGCTTTTTCTTTGAATATCTGACATTTGAAGTGATTATGCATAATGTACTATATATTGCAACTCATGCTTGTTCTTTTTTGTTGTATGATTACTTTGTTCATTCTAAACCACTGTATATTACAATTTCTATATTAGCACTCTGAAAATAATTAAGCGTTGTTATTTCTAACACTATATTCTCTACAGCCTTGTATCCATATGTAACATACCAAATGCAAAAGAATTCTCATCTGCTCTTGTCTCTCTCACTCCTTTGTTTTACTCTGATATAAACCATGTAGACATATTAATTACTTTTTTAATTGTAAGCCAATCACTTTTTTTTGTATTATTCTATTATTAGAATTTATTAGATATCATGAAATCATATTGCTTTTTTGCATATTGCTTGTTTTGTGATTAGTGTTTGCAGATTCCCAAAGATAAACAACACGATTCAGTGATTCTTTCAGGATTTGCAGAAATGTTTAACTTATGAGTCTTTTTCTTAATAATCAGTTATAATAAAAATACTCTGAAATAACCTGTTTTGTTTACTGGTGCTGTTATATACACATATGTACATACACATAGCAGAAGCCAATTTATTTTGAACATTTTTCCTTATATTGTTGTATGAGCTCCACCATGTGGATATATTTTAAAATCTTTGCTTCTGGAGTGCATCACTTGATGGAGTCCTTCAATTATTCTCATGAAGTTGCTGCTTCTCTCAGAGAGGTTGCATTGATTGTTTTTTTTTTCCTTAAATTGATGATATTTGTAGGCACACTGAAATTAGGGTAGAGTGATAAGTATACATTATGCAGAATAATAAAACCACTAAAAATAAAAAGCATATTATATAGGTAAAGTCTGTAAATCATTAAAGATTATTAATAGCAAACTAAAGATAGATGATAATGATAATGAAATAATGATAATGATACACAGTGATAAACATTATACATTACATAGACATTTCTATAAGCAGAATGCTACTTTACTGTTGTAAGTTACTGGTCCATTTGGTTAGATGTGTCTCACAGCTGGGTGGGGATCATGTATGCAATCTGTGACTTGGTGAACAGCAAAATTTCTTGTTCATTTCATTACTAGGATCAGTCATATATGTATGTTTACCTTAAAATACTCTCTGTAAAGAACCTATGGCATTACATGAACCATTATTAATCATGAAAACCCACAATGTAGGTATTCAGGAGAAGAATGATTCACAACTTCAAATTCATTCAAAAGACTAAATCCTTAAATCACACTCTTTAAAAATCATTAAGTGTTGTTTATTTTAAACTCTATATTCTCTCCAACTATTGTGCAATCCTCCAAAATCAACAGAAGAGCAGAAACTGTCTCCTCTACTCTTCTGTCTCTCTCACTCCACTCTCCTACTCTGATATAAACCATCTGGGGTTATTAATCACTCTGTTCAGAGAACATAGGGAGCAATAAAGTCATTAGCTGCATGCTCTATCAGTTCCAAGCCTCAAAAGAATCACTTGGAGGACATACAGTTGAATCCATTTGTTTGTGGGGTATTGGTTTCAATTTAGTGAACTAAAACGAACTTCTAGTTTGTCTATTTTAGAAGCTCATAAATAGTAAATTCTTTCTGTCGCTTTGTAGAGAATATTTGGAATTTGCTTTTGATGTTTGCCAGCATTTTAAAACAGACACTCAAATACACATAGGTTCATCAGACCTTTCTGAACTGAAAGTGTCTGTCAGGAGAAAATGCTTAATATTCAGAAATTACTTAAGTTCAGTACCCACAATTTACTCCATTTCAGTACAGACCAGAAATTGACTGTTCACCAACAGTCTCTATTCAATCTGTATAAGCCAGAGCAGACAAACAGGCAAATTTATTAGGAAATAAATGTGCAAAGCTAAACAAGAGAGTTGTGTTTAGGTGCTGTCAATAGGCCCTACATTATATACAATATATTATGCATATAAAAGAAAGCATATTCAACACTGATACAATTTAAATGGGCTTCAGCATACTTTAGCTTGGTTAGATTAGTATGGATGTATATATCATATACGCAGAGCTGCTACAAAAACATGCACACCGTACATCAAATCTTAGTAAAAATATCCTCTCAGGGGTAAGTCCTCTGATGCCCCCTAGTGACTGAGTGCTGCTCTCAAAGTCTATTTAATAAACGCAGCACACGACATATTCCAGAAGTCTTACAGCTGAAATGCCCGATTAAGCCCATTTTGATTAAGTGTTATACTGCAAAATATATAAAAAATTAAAAACTCAAGAGGGGTTAAAACATCTGCAAGCCAGTATAAATAAATATGTCTTCTTTCTCTATTGTGAAGATATTTTCCAAGTATATTTTTCTACAAGTAATTTGACATGTGTATATTGTCCCCTCCAAAAGAAGGCAAATTCCTTTAACACAACTAGATAAATATTAGTATATAAAAGTTGAAATTCTAAAATATTATCTAAAATTCATCTTTTGATCTCAAACCTATTTTTTTTTTTAGTGTACAGTAAAAACAAACAAAAATTATGTTCCAATACTTTTGGAGGAGACTGCATACAGAACGTAGACTCATACCTACATATATGTAGCCACTCTATGTGGACATCTGACCATTATAAACACATGTGGTTTGTCCCCAAACATTTGCTACAAAGTTGGAGGCACCTGATTGTCTAGAACATCTCTCATCTCTGTGTGCTGTAGCAATTAGACTTCCTTCACTGGAACAAAGAGACCCAAAGTCCTTCCAGAATAACAATCCACATTAAACAAAACCAGTTTTATTAAGAAAATTTGGGAAAAAAAAAAATTATAAAGAAAAAATGGAAACACTTGAGTGACCCAAGCCCTGAACTTAACCCCAATGAACACTTTTTGGATGAATTGGAATGCTGACTGTGTGCCAGGCCGTCTCAGAGTCTGTCCTCACTAATGCGTTTTCAGCTGCACACTCCCCACAGCCATGTTCCAAAATGTAGTGGAAAGCCTTCCTAAACTAGTGAATTATAATAGCAAAGGGGAACTATTTTTTGGCCATATAGTATATATGATGGTCAATACACAACAGACAAATACTAGTAAATAGGCTGAGAAATGTAGGCTGAGATACTGTATAACATGGAACAAAACACATTCATCCCACCTGAAGCATTTCACTTTGTTAAAAGTTTATAGATTTATAGATCCAAAAACTACATAGGTATAGGCATAGTCTGTAAATGGCAGAAATCTGATGAAAAGTTTAGCTCTAGTTTCTCAGATGACTTTCATTTTTGACAGAGAGTATAGTAGTTGGCAAGAAGTTTGAAATCTGGGTTAGAAAAGGTTAGAAAAATACATTATCTGAATACTTCTAATAGTTTCCCAGCAGTAGATACATAGCCTGTTGCACTAATCCTGAGTAAGTCTGTTTTTTTATCCTCTGTATCATGCTTGCGCAACCCTGCTTCAGCTTAAGGAGATCTATGGAGTTTCCTTCCAAAATGATTTTAATGCACATAATTTGAACGGTCAATCACTCATGAGCCATTTATTATTCAGCTTAGATGTATCAAATTAAAGTTGAACTCTAAGATGTAGTACATTTGAAGGAGCGTTCATTATTTTAACAATTAGAGACAAATGTGTGCAAATTATAGAGTTTATTTGGATGTAGTGGTTTAGATACAATGTCTAACTTGTATCTGTATAGTGTGGGGTTTTTTCTGTTTGTGATTAAAAATATATGCCCAGATAACCCTATGCATATTCTATTTTAATATGTAGTACAATTTATGCAGAGGGGAAGGCTTCCTATTTAGTCACTTGTGTAACATGATGTATTTTTAAGGCAACAATTTTGAAAGTCTTGGATTTGTGATTTCTCAGTAACGTGACAATCTGTATTTTTTTTTTAATAACTTCAAGAGAGAAAATGAATTTGCTTGTTGTTTATAAAGAGAAAGTACAAACTGTGAAGACGATGTAGAAAAAAACATCTAACAGGTGCTCAGCATGTGTGGGAAACATTTCTGAGATTGTTGGAAATGCTTTCCAGGCTCGTCACTGCTAGCTCATAAAGCTGGTCGAGAGAATTCCAAGTGTGCAAGGCTATCATCAGAGCTACTTTGCAAAATTAGAAATATAAGTGGTTTTCATTTTTTCCACACTGCATGATTCTCAAACCTTTGAAGAACAATTCTAATGTTTTCACTATTTATCTTATGGGTAATTGTAAACATTAATTAATAGGTATAAATAAAGTGTTTCCCAAATTTTGACAAGCAGTTAGCATACTATTATTATTATTATTATTTTGCTCGTTTATCATATCTGCTCATTTAAATTTTGCTACAAAACTATTGTTTTGGATGATATATGTTTAAGTGAAAAAATTGTAATTTGAAATTTAGCATGCATGAATCTATGCTAAGCCTATTTATTTCAGGCAGAAGGTTTAGCTTCTCAAAGCAGATGAAAAAATCCAAAGCTCTATCAGATGCAGTAATATTTCATAGTAAATTTCTCAGTAACTGAGTATTTATTTTCTTGATTACATCACTCGTGATGATTTCCCCAACACCAAAGTTAGGTAGAGGCAGTCCTAAACTGTACTAATCTCTGTAATGTCAAGGACGTACAACACTTTAGTTGTTTATTTTTGTTAAACACTTTAGCAGTCTAGCAGCAATTTTACAGCCAAAATGAACATACCGAGAAGCCATTTAATACACTCAAATGTAGCCTTCAACACCTCTTCTCATGCACCCTAATCATTCTAGTCCAAGTCCAGGTGGATGCTTCTGAATTGGGCCCTGTTTTCTTTTTAGGGAAATCCACTGAAATATTTACCTTGTAAACTGCCTCAGACTGAACAAAGTTACGATATCAGAAATAGGGAGTTACTCTTAATAATGCTTGAAGAATGATTCAGCTTGCTGGAGAGACACACTCACCATTTGTCTATGCTCAGTAACCATAAAAACAAAGAATTTCAATAAGGCAACACCAGTGGACATCAGGGACACTGCAGCATTGATGATCTAAAGGAAAGAATCTAGATATCAGCCAAATATAATGTTACTATTGCTTCATCCTCCATTTCCCAGAAACACAATTCCTCCTCCAGCAACCACAACCACTTCCTTCTGGCAAACCTCCTTATTCAAAATTGACTAACAGAAGTGATTTGTATTCACCATCTAAAAAAATTTCCTCATGTTATTACAAATAAGTCAAGGTTTTTGATTAATATATGACAAAGCCTCTGTATGAAAAGAGCTGGCACAGCTATCCTTTCTAATCACACACACACACACACACACACACACCCCACACACACACACACACCTGTCGCCAATCAACTACCAATCAGTCTTTGTATATGTTCTCCTCTGTCAGTTTGTCTCAAGTCTTAGTGGACAATTCTGCCTTCATTACTATTTTGTTTTTGTCTCCACATTTGTTTTTTTTCTGCATTTCATGCTGCCATTTTCTGCATATCCTGTTGCCATTTTTTTTCTATAACCTGGTTTGTATTTTGTCTCTTTGTTTCGACCCCTTGCTCTGAATTTGAATTGCCCTGACCTTCACTGTGAAATATTTGCTTGTTGTGAAATAAAACCTACCAATTTGATTTTGAAAAAATCCTGAAACAAAAGCCTGTGCAGCATTTACATACCAGCATTGAACACAGAGATAATGAAGTGGTTGTCAGTAAATATAATGCATTATATTTAATTTGACGTATGCTGCATTGGTGTGTGGCTTCAAGCTTGAGGTGTTGTTTGTTTGTGTGTGTGTGTGTGTGTGTGTGTGTGTGTGGCATGGTCGTGTGTGCAGTGGTGTGGGACAGCTAGTTGGTCAACCTGTCTGATCTTATTAATGCAAACACTGCAACAACAAAACTTTCAACCCCCAACCCTTGCCACTAACCTTCTTATGTTCCTGCTACCATTCTTACTGTAGTCTGTGTTTACGGGTGTATCTATTTTCACACTTTCACAGCAAATGGTTATTTATTGGTCTTGTAAAGAAATTATACAGACTGTAAATCACAGACAGCTGAAAATTAGTGGCCATTACCTTCAAACTTGCATAACAATATTTACAAAGCTTGGCTTTTAAATTCACTAAAAAATGATCTTTAATAATGTCTAACCACAGGGTTACTTTCTACCAGCTATATCTTTCAGAGTGTCAAGGAGTTTACCTTGCAACATTAATAATCTTAATAATCATAGAAAAAAGCAACTTGCGTGTTGTGATGAGGAATTTCATGTGTATTTAGATTTGTAAAAGTTTTATTTATATATATATATATATATTATATATATATATATATATATATATAAATAAAATGTTTCTTTATTTTCCATCCATCCATCGTCTATACCCGCTTATACCTAATTAGGGTCACTGGGGTCTGCTGGAGCCTATCGTCTCTTTATTTTATTAGGCCTAATTAAGCAAGTAAGGCATAATAATGAGTCAGATGATAAGTCTGACACTAACCATTAAGCCATAACCATACATACACTAACCATTAAAGCATGTTTTAAGTGCTTGCACCTCTAGCATGTTGGGTAAAATCCTCTGAGGAGCCAGGGAACTTCACAAAAGTTTAGATTCCTTTAATGCTACAGAAGAAGCCTTTGCTATTGTCACATATATATTACAGCACAGTAAAATTCTTTTTTCACATGTCCCAACTTTGGAGGTTGGGGTCAGAGCACAGGGCCTTGCTCAGAGGCTCAGCAGTGAAAGCGTGGTGGTGCTGAGGCTTGAACTCTGATCTTCTGATCTACAACCCAGAGAACACTTTTCCTCTCTCTGAAGAGGTTTTCAATGCATATCCCTCAAATTATCACACACAGCTAACTTACATGTTTGTACGGCTCAGTGACCACTAACAAAGCAAGTTGTATATGTGCATGTGTATAACATTTTTTCTAAACAAATACCAAGAGTACCAAAACAATATCTACTTTTTCATGCAGACAAAATTATATATACAGGACTTTTAATGACAGGTTATTTACTATAGCTGTTATAATCTACAGCTATGCGAACACCCACCCACACACTGGACTCCCATCAGTCTAGGTCAACAGAGTTCCTTGTCATCTGTGGAAATGATTTCATCTATTTGACCAAAACATAGTGTGCTATGGAAAAATAGGCCAATGATTAAATTTATGAAGCAGTGCAGACAGTGAAGGAGTGACAGCTCCAGATAACCATGGTGATGAAATTCCTATCAGTTTTAATTCTGTCAGAGCCATGTTCGGCCAACTGTTTTTCTTAGAAATGACTATTTCTTCTCTTTAACCTATGAACAATATTTCTAGAGGCTAAAACCAAACAATTAATCCTCTAGGCTTTTATACAGATCAATTGTGGAGATGTGGAGAGAGAGAGAGAGAGAGAGAGAGGATGAGCACGAAAGAAAGGTTTTCAACAAATCTACATAGATACACTATATTGCCAAAAGTATTCGCTCACCTGCCTTGACTCGCATATGAACTTAAGTGACATCCCATTCCTAATCCATAGGGTTCAATATGACGTCAGTCCACCCTTTGCAGCTATAACAGCTTCAACTCTTCTGGGAAGGCTGTCCACAAGGTTTAGGAGAGTGTTTATGGGAATTTTTGACCATTCTTCCAGAAGTGCATTTGTGAGGTCACACACTGATGTTGGACGAGAAGGCCTGGCTCTCAGTCTCCGCTCTAATTCATCCCAAAGGTGTTCTATCGGGTTGAGGCCAGATGGAGAAGCGCGATTCATCACTCCAGAGAACGCGTCTCCACTGCTCTAGAGTCCAGTGGCGGCGTGCTTTACACCACTGCATCCGACGCTTTGCATTGCACTTGGTGATGTATGGCTTGGATGCAGCTGCTCGGCCATGGAAACCCATTCCATGAAGCTCTCTGCGCACTGTTCTTGAGCTAATCTGAAGGCCACATGAAGTTTGGAGGTCTGTAGTGACTGACTCTGCAGAAAGTTGGCGACCTCTTCGCACTATGCGCCTCAGCATCCGCTGACCCCGCTCCGTCAGTTTACGTGGCCTACCACTTCGTGGCTGAGTTGCTGTCGTTCCCAAACACTTCCACGTTCTTATAATACAGCTGACAGTTGACTGTGGAATATTTAGGAGTGAGGAAATTTCACGACTGGATTTGTTGCACAGGTGGCATCCTATCACAGTTCCACGCTGGAATTCACTGAGCTCCTGAGAGCGACCCATTCTTTCACAAATGTTTGTAAAAACAGTCTGCATGCCTAGGTGCTTGATTTTATACACCTGTGGCCATGGAAGTGATTGGAACACCTGATTCTGATTATTTGGATGGGTGAGCGAATACTTTTGGCAATATAGTGTACCTTTACTATCCTTTTTGGTTTTGTTAACTAAATACAATGAATAATATTAAACTAATAATACTAATACAGGTACCAAAATTTAGTTTTCTTGTCAATGCGGTGGCATAAAGCTTAAAGGGTACAATAGAAGTCTTAATAATCCAATTGTGCACTTTACAATCCCACTTTTCGCCTCTGACAGTTATACATTTATATGCACTTATTTTTCTGCTTGTTCCATTGCATGATTGCAGAGTCATATCTTGTGTAGTGGATTGTGTGGCTATTTTTTTTTTTTTTGATATACTGATAATGACATACTTGCAATAATATTGATTAATAGTGCGTGATAATGATTATTCGTCAAAGCACTTCAGGATTTTATTGTTGGCTTTGAATAATTGAATAGTTGCCATCCTAATTGTATAATGCATACTGATTATTCATAATTTGCCTTGCATTGCGAATGAATTAATAAAGATCATTTGTAAAGTTATGTATTGTGAACTTGTAGCCTAAATTGAATGTCTTTAGATTAATAAACTCGTATCAGCACACTGGACAGCGCTCCTAGACAGTTAGTTCCCGCACTCGTAATTTTTATGAACGCAAAATGTGCGCTGGTAGAGAGATAGCACGCGACCACAGGACAATGAGCGTGTGAAGGATAGTCGTTAAGCACGAGTTGAGTCATGAGTTCTCGGTAGCCGTCGTGTCTTTCTCATGCAACTCACTCGTGCTGCTGTTTTCTCCCGAAACTCAGATATCCGTGCGCCCGGACTTTCATCCTCAACCTGTCCCTGTGCAACATCCTCTCCACCGTGCTCAATGTGCCAACAACGCTGCGCGCGCTCTCCAAGAACTAGAAACCGTTCTTGCTTTGCGGACACTTTTTGACTACAAACGCTATGTTGAGATAGCTGCCCTTGGTGTGAAAGGGTGGGTGACCGTGGCGTTTCCGTTAACCTATGCAAGCAGGCAGAGACACAAGCGCGCGGCCTGGAGAGTGGCTTACGCGTGAGTGCATTTTCTGGCGTTGTCCACGGTGCCCGCGCTGTTCCCGTGGACAGACTGCATCCCTGTGAACGCCTCGTGCACAATGTACCAGCAGCAGATGGAACCCGAGTTCACTGTTTTTAACGTGGTGTTTTACTTCGACCTCTGCGACGCTCGTCCTGTGCATAAAGAGGACTGACGTCTTTACGGTTCACACATGCAATTATTATTTCCTGTTTGTTTCTTACCTCAAGCATTGTTTTGAGTTTTTTTCACATAAAAACATTTGAACTGAAACAGATTTGATGTACTTATCATTATGCTGTCTGCTTAGAACTATAAATGGTTTATAATGTCACCATTTTAACTCAACAGTGTAAAACAAAGACAGGGACAGAGGGCTATCTAGAAAGTCTGCATATTTATGCTGCTTCAATCCGTACTTCCTAAAAAGTTATTAAATAACGTTTGTAGGTTTCTTCTTATTAGTATTTCTAGTATTTCTTCTTCTTATTAGAATTTTTAGTATTTTTTTTTTTTCTTATTGCCTGTTGAGTATGTATTTACTCTGGATATTAAAAGAGGTGGTGGTTATGGGATCCTGAAAGAAGTTGATTGAATGATAAAACATGATTATAGTTTGTAGCCACCAGATCACGGGTTCAAATCACCACCTGGTGTACTAACATCAAGGATTAAATAGTGGATAGATCAGCTGCTTCTAATATCCATTCACATGTGCTGTTTCTGTGCCATTGAAACATTATATAACACAGTAAGCCCTGAGGTTAATTGTGTTGTATTAATATAGGACTCTAGCACTGGCTTGTACAATGCCTTTGTGGGATTGACATAAGAGAAACGGAGAATATACGCATGAAACATGATACAATAATGAGATCACTGCAGAACAAAAATGCCAGCAATTACAATGCGACTGAATTAGAGAAACTGTGTTTATTATGTCAAAAATAAAGCATATAATTACAGATTAGATGGTTCATAGACCTACCTGTAAACAACACTGAAAAAAAGGAATACACTGTCAGTCATATTTAAGAAAAACATATTATGTAGAGTTTATACATTATGTAGAGTTGTGATTTAAACAAGTTTCTAACTACTAGATTAAATGATGTAAAGTGACCGTGATCAATCTACGTAGTATTAACATAAAGGATGTTTGTGCTGATGGGAACAGTAACTGTAGTATTAAATTTAGGACAGATGCATTGTAGACTAGCACTGTGCTTTTAAGTTGAATTCTCAGTTCAGGTCTTCGATTTTTTTTTCAGAGCTTTGTCAATGTTAAACATTTGTACGCATTTTTTGCAGTGTATATGCAAGTTCACATAAAACATTTCAAATTATTTTGATTTAAGCTTTTGCATAGACTGATTACTGAGAAGCAGGGATTCATCTCTAACAGAATAATTTACCCAAAGCAGCAGTATCACAATATTGTTGTTCCTCTTGATGTGTTTTAGAGCACAAAATATCAAGTGCTGATACTGGAGACTCCTTTAGAAAACGTAGATCAGAAATAAAAAGAAACAGTTTATGTAGAGTGTCCACCATACAAGACCATGAGAATGAGTTGTTGGAAACTATATTAGAAAGGAATGTAATTGTTTTTATTATTACACAGATCAGCCATAACATTATGATTCTTTTTTTTTATATAATTTGCCTTTATTTGTCACATATACATCACTGCACAGTGAAATTCTTTTCTTTGCATATCCCATCCTTGGAGGTTGGGGTCAGAGCACAGGGTCAGCTATGATACAGCGCCCCTGGAGCAGAGAGGGTTAAGGGCCTTGCTCAAGGGCCCAACAGTGGCAACTTGGTGGTGTAGGGGCTTGAACCCCTGATCTTCCAGTCAACAACCCAGAACCTTAACCACTTGAGCCACCACCACCCCAAAAAAGGTTTTCATATATCCCAGCTTATTAGGAAGCTGGGGTCAGACATATCATGGCATACCCCTGGAGCAGGGAGGATTAAGGGCCTTGCTCAAGGACCCAACAGCAGTAGCTTGGCAGTACTGGGGCTCGAACCCCCGATCTTCTGATCAGTGACCCAGAGCCTTAATTGCGTGAGCCACCACTTCCCTATGAAGCAGTGAGAGGTGAAGTGAATAGCACGGATTATCTCCTCATCATGGCACCTGTTAATGGGTGGGATATATTAGGCAGCAAGTGAACATTTTGTCCTCAAAGTTGATGTGTTAGAAGCAGGAAAAATGGACAAGCGTAAGGATTTGAGCGAGTTTGACGAAGGGCCAAATTGTGATGTCTAGACAACTGGATCAGATCATCTCCAAAACTGCAGCTCTTGTTGGGTGTTCCCGGTCTGCAGTGGTCAGTATATATCAAAAGTGGTCCAAGGAAGGAACAATGGTGAACCGGCGACAGGGTCATGGACGGCCAAGGCTCAATGATGCACATTGGGAGCAAAAGTTGGCTCTTGTGATCCGATGCAACAGACGAGCTACTGTTGCTTAAATCACTAAAAAAGATAATGCTGGTTCTGATTAAAAGGTGTCAGAATACACATCGCAGTTTGTTGTGTATGGGGCTGCATAGCCACAGACCAGTCAGGTTGCCCCTGTGCACCACCGAAAGCAACAACAATGGACATGTGAGCATCAGAACTGGACCACTGAGCAATGGAAGGATGTGGCCTGGTCTGATGAATCACGAATTCCGATATGGTATTCCCTGATGGCTGTGGTCTCTTTCAGCAGGATAATGCAAGGCTGCAATGGATCCTTTTGTCAGTTCTTTGAAACGGCAAGAATAGAGAAAAACACTCACTGGAATGACTAATACACTTATGGGATGCAAATGTTCTACTCTGACCACAACAGTACCAGAAAACAACCGCAAACAACAGATGGTGAACTGATCGCTCAAACTTTGGCAAGAAAGAAGGAAATTAGACGGCTGCACTATACCCTCTAACCTGTATGTAAAAATCAAACATAAGAACACATACAATACTCCACTGGGAGTGTAATCTCCATCTACTGCATTAACAGCATAAGTAGTTTCTTATGCTTTTGTTAGAAGGTTTTGTGGTATTCATTCGGATCAGGATGAAATTAAGACACTGTGTTTATGTGCTGGTAATTCGAAGGAAAATTCAGAAGGAAACCAAACGGAAAGAATGCATCAGTTCTTTCCTTTGTAAAAGTAGTCCCATCTCTGAAAGAACAAGTATTACAAATTTAGAAATTTACTTTCAAAACAGAAAATATGTTCTGCATTAATGTTATGACTACCTCATACCACAATGTTGAATTCTCACATCTGATTGGTCAGAAAGTGGTGAATAATTTTCTATATGAGGAGCTCTGCCAGGTCTGTATAAACAAGTGACTTTGCAATTTCTCTGTAACATGAAAAGCTACATATTTTTGTCATACAGATTGCTGTAGTACAGTATAAGAGAAATAAAACACTTCATAACATGCTGGTTTTTGGAAAATAATTAACTGTAATGTGATGAGTAACTCTAACTTGCATCAGGCCACATTACACCACCCTGTCATTGATTACTTTTTTACTTTTTTCTTAACCGCTACTCCTACATCTTCAATTATAGGTGAGTTTTAAACTGAGTGTCCATGTCAGCATGTTTCTAATATATTTCATTACAATGAAAGTATCAAAATAACACCATCCTGTCATTGATTACTTTTTTATAACAGCAAGTGTTTTACACTTTTCATAACAGCTACTCCTATGTTTCAACTACAGGAGGGGAGAGTTAAACTGAGCATCTGTGCCAGCATGCTTCTAATATATTTCAGTACAACTGAAACTGTCGAAGTTTGTGAGTGAGAATTCCTTAAACTGTTAACCAGGCCCAAATATTGTCTCTCTTAACAAAGTGAAGTTTTTTAGAAGGTGTGGTTTATTTTTTTAGGTGCTCTATATATGAGGGCAGCATAAATATACTAGGGACAAGTTAACAGGTGGATACACATGCAAGAATGAATTGTTGGGATTAAGATGTATTAATATGAGGCCATTTTGTGCCAGTGGCAAGCATTTGTTCTTCGTACATGAGCACATGACTGTAATCTGAGCCATAATGGCCACAATCCCTGCAGGGTTCTATTAAGGGTGCTGCTACCATTATCACCATTCTTATTCTTATTACTCATGCCATTATTATTCTTCTTACTATCTGTAAATGTACAAAAGACTTCATTAAAACTATACAGAATATTCTGGAATTCTGGAATATAATGTTGCCATACTCTATATGTGTGTATATATTAAAACAAATTTAAAAACATCAATAACATGTAGAAAAGGACTATGAATACTACAAATATTATTTACATACTTATCCTACTCATCTGGAGCCTGCCTAAAAGTTATTTTTATTGGGCAGACACTTTTATCCAAAGTGATTAACAAGTGTCCAATCCAAGCACAGAGCTAAGTGGGTGAGGGTTAAGAGCTTTACCCAAGAGCCCAACAATCACTCGCTGCCAGCCCTGAGATTTAAACTCATAATCCTTCAGTAAATATATACATAGAGTCACCGACCACTTTAATAGAAACACTTATGACGAAAGCACATTGCACAATATCATGCATATATAGGGCAAGTGCTTCAGTTAATGCTTTTATTAAACATCAGAATGGGGATAATGTGATCTCAGTGACTTTACCCATGGTGTGGTTGTTATGTGTGGTTTGAGTATTTCAGAAATTGCTTATTTCTCTATTTTTTTTGTTGTTGTTTATATTAACTAAAATAAACACTCTTTACAACTGTGGTAAGCAGAAAAGCATCTCAGAATGCCCCAATGATGAATCCTGCATTAGATAGGTTCAATGTTGCACTAAAGTGTATATAAAGCAGTGCATGCTTTAATCTATGTAAAATACTGTCCATATAAAAGCACTACTGTCTGAACTTCTCATAGGTTATGCACAACCTGATCATAAAATGTAATTAGATTAATTAGATGTTTCTATTGATCTTTTAAAATAAAAAAAATAAAAAAATAAATAAATAAGACACTATGTAGTCAATTACAGGCCAGTCGTTTTCAATGCTGAGTCTGGGAAGCATAGCCAGGGAGTATGTGATTATATTTACACGGATTTCAACATATATTATTTACTTCTTATCATTATAGGCATACATGTTTCACTGGTCACATGAAGTATACCTCAACTACAGGACTGTAGTTCTCTATAAGCGCTATAAGTCTAATATTTAGCCAAATTCTGATTATAAAATTTTTTAATAATAATTCAGCTATTTCTACAGTTGAAGTATTATGCATTATTTTTTTCAAACATTTTTTACATAGGGGGTGTGTGGAATATATAAGTCCCTAGCTGCAAGACGATTGAGAACGCCATGGTATTGGCTACAAAAATAAGTTTAACATTCTGAAGCAGTTTTTGCAATAGTCTTTCTTCTCTCAAGTCATGCCCCATGTACAAACACGACCTTCCAGCTGCTGTGCAATTACGCTGCCTAAATGTGCAGTTGAATGTAGTGAGCAGTGCAGCGTGGGAGGCCGGGGGAAGGAGGAGAATCAGGAGGCTGTAATTTGATCGTGTGGGTTTCTGTGCAGTGCGGGGATGAGGACGCGCCCCTAAAACCGAGGGCCTTGAGAGAGTCTCCACAGACAGCCACATCACTGCGGCTCCAGCATGCTGTGCGCCACCGTGTTCCTCTGCGTTCTCGCCGCGTGCTCGTGCGCACCGCCGCGCTCCTGCGAACCCGGAGATCAGGATCTAGGTGATGTATGCATACTATGTATGCGATTTATACCTAAACACTCCCGTCATTCTACCTTCTACTTTCTACCTTAAATAGCGGTGTGTGCCTTTAAATGATGTGTGTGTGGTCAGGCTAAAGCTTCAGTTTGCCCTTTGCTTCGGGTTCCTTAACTCCAAAACGACTTGACGACTTTACAGTCCACATAGCATTTCATCTCGTCTTACACTGCGCGTGGCCCGTTTTACTCTCAACTCTGCTGTAAAATTATAGGGTGCACGCGAAGTTTAGTGTGTCCTAAACCAAGCAATCAACCAAACAAGCAGTAAACCCGGATGGCGTAAGACGGGATAAAAGCCACAGTGTGAAAACAGTGCAAAGGGTTCAGTGCAATAATTCATAGGGGCGTGGCTTCTGTAATATTTATTTATTTTATTTTATTTTTTTTACAAATTTTGGAAAGCTCATGCAGTTCCCTTTTTTTGCTGTGCCTTTACCTGGTTTAGTACAACAAACAATAGTTAGGAGTGTAAAGCACATTTATACCACACTGCTATTAAATCCTAAACTGGCTGCAAGGTATATAACAGGATTATAAGCATGCACTCTCCTTCTAACATGTTTTAATTACTGTAACTTGTAAAAGGACTTGTCTGGTCCACATAAACATCATGCAAGTGCTTTTCAAAAACATCTGCAAAGAGATATTTATTTAGCATTTAGCTGTATTTTTAAACTTTACAGCTCATGAAAATGTCTTCTGGATACAGCTTCTCAGCTCCTCTGCAAACTGCACTCTTTTGTCTTACTGACTTCAACAAAAAAATAAAAAAGAGACTGGTGACTGTTTATAGCTGATATAGCACAAGTGATAACAGGAACTAAAGTGTTTGTGCAGCATTACTCAACTACAAACACATCTGTGAATGAATAAGGAAATTATGACATGGTGTGCTTTAATAATAAATACAATGTGTGGTAAAGAAAATGATGCGGTTTAAGAAAAATAAAACACCTCAGATTATGAGGTCATCACTGATAACAACCCAAGTGTTTTAATCTTTACTTGATGGATAGCCTTCAGCAAAGTTCTGCCTGTAAATGACCTACTAGTTTATTAAACCACTACATTAATTATCTAGTTACTAAAACAAAATTTAAGTTAAAAATGTTGGTGCTATATAGATATGGTTTTACATAGATATGTTACTTAGATAAACATTAAAATACACTATTTATGGTGTGTGTGGCCATAAAATAACATTTGCCAGTGGTACCTTTTTTATGTCCAGAACATAGAAGCTATAACTGTGGAACCTTGGTGTTAGTCTGAAATTCATGTAAGTCATTCATTGATGAACTCGATTTGGTCACAGTATAATTGTACAAACCTGGCTGTTCTGTTGTTAACCACTGAAACTTTAAAAACATTGCTAGACACACTGTTGGCACATCTCAGTAGTCAACAACAAAAAGTGCACTTCTTGTGAGCGTTCCAAAGTTTACCCTCACTGACAGCAGATTTTCATTGTGTTTTACAGGAAGATGCAAGGAACATGTAAAAGAGAAACGTAAGTATATACTCTGATTAACAATATCAAATACATTATGATATGTATGTTAATCCTCTGAACGCTGAACTTAATTTCTTATAAATGTCCACTTTTTATTATTGGACCACAGGATTTTTGTACAGGGTTAAATGGAGGTCCTGACTTTGTGCCTGGAAGCTGTAAGGCAGAAAACATTACAGACATGTGATATGACATGTCTACACACAGGGAAAAAGAGTGAGTGAGTGAGTGTGTTTATGTGTGCATGTGTGTGTGTGTGTGAGAGAGAGAGAGAAAGAGAGAGAGAGAGAGAGAGAGAGATTAGAGATAACTGTGGGCCTAAGGGTGATTTGTGTTTGCCTAGTTAATGGTAAGACATGTAAATGAGTCAGTGAGAGGGCTAAGGGTTGGTTCAACCTAGCAGTTCCAGCAAAAGCTGGCCTAGTTAAATTTGCATCAGTTGTGTTTGAAACATACCATAGGATACACATTGAAAAGTCATAACCATTTGTCTGAAACAGGATTTTCTTTATTTCCACATATAATATCACCATTCTTTTATTAAATAGCTCTTAAAGTTTGTGAGCAAAATATTCTTATAAAGTGCAGCATGAGGCTACAATAGGGTAAATAGACAGAAAGCTAGACAGACAAACATATTGTTAGAACACAAAAATATAATATCAAATAAATTAAAGTCAGTAAATCAGTGGTAAAGTGTGTAGCATTGTCACCGTACAGCTCCAAGGTCCTGGGCTTGATCAAGAGCTCAGATTACTGTGGAATTTGTGTGGAGTTTTACATGTTCTCCCTGGGTTCAAATGGGTTTACAAGCAGTTTGTCCCATTATTCACTGTTGACCAAGATACAGTGGTAACTGAAGGTGAATCAATAAAGAATAGTCACAATAGTAATACTTTTTATGATTCTACACTAAATAGATTTGAGATGTTTGTCTGCTTTAGCCAAATGTCTGTCAGCTTTTGGCCAATAAAAACTTTTTATGTAAAGTAAAAGAAAAAATAGAAAAAAAAAAAAACACTTTTCCCTAATTTTTTACATTATATTTAAATGTTGTTACCTTATCATTCTTTTAATGGTTAATTTTTACACATTTTCAGTCTCCATAACTCATGTTAAGTCCATATTTTACCCTGTGTCCTGTCCTTAGTGCAGTGCACAGACATGGTGCTGAGCTACTGTCAGGATGTGCCCTATCGTCAGGTTGTCTTCCCCAACCTCATCGGGCAGCAGTCGCGACAGGAGGCCGAGCAGAGCACTGAGTACCTGCTGCTTAATGTGCTGCACGGCCTGCTGGGGGGCGAGTGCTTGCCCGAGCTACGTTTACTTGGATGTTCTGTGTTGGCTCCACGATGTCAGAACCATGCCAGAATCAAGCCATGCCGCAGCTCATGTGAGGCAGTGAAAAAGAACTGTGTGCATGCCTTTGACGCCATCCGCATGGCCTGGCCCTACTTCCTGGACTGTGACCGTTTTTTTGCAGCTGAGGAAGAGGGCTGCCACGACCCACTGTCTGATTTCAGAGGTAATCGCAATGCACAAATGTGGTAATATGATGCGTTGTACTGTTTATGTTGGCAATAGAATACATTCCTATGTGCTGTTATAGACTCCCTAAATATGCTGACTTTAGCAACCTAAAATGGATTCTTTTCCTTTAACGGCACATCTTGAAGTATTAAATTCTTCTTATCCCACAGCTATTTGCCAACAATTACAGCTTTTGTTTACTTTTAATGTCATGTAATATCTAAAAATTAAATACCACTTACACTATGAACATTTGCTCCTTCACTCAGGTGAGTTTATTCAGAGGTCAACTAGATGGATAGATTTTTAAGATGTCAGAAAACATCTGAGCAAACCTTTTAATGCTAAGCTTGTTATTTGAGGGCTGAACTACAATGCAGTTTGGTCTTAGGGGTTTCATAATGCATAATGTTAAAATAGTAACAACCCCAGGAAATGTTACAAACTGTGCTTGCACGTTGTACTTGAGAATGTTTATTTAGCTGAGAACCAGTTCTTTTCTGTGGACAAGCATGGAATAGATCAAGATTACACAGTAGTTGTGTTTAATTGTCCTTGAAAGAAACCCCAGAATGTGAGTGGCACCTTTATAGTGAAACCAAGCTTGTGTCCATATGAAGGCACAGTGAGCCCTGTGGGATTCCTACAGTGTGTCACAGTGTGTCACACATCATTTCTCACTCTCTTCGTCACATGCTTAAACTTACTTCTCCCAGTCAGGCAAGATGTTGCCCTCTCCGGCATCTCAGATGGAGGCCATTCTACTGTTCTTCAGTTCACGTACCACACTAACGCTCAAATGTTCAGCATCCTGAAGAAGACGGCAGCCAAATGTCCTCAGATCTCCCGAACCTACAACATCGGCCGTAGCGTGGAAGGCAAGGACCTGCTGGTCATTGAGTTCTCCAGTAATCCTGGACAACATGAGCTACGTGAGCACAACCTACCTTTTCTTTTTCTCAGTACGAGCTGGAATTTTGAAATCTTGCCATTGCTATGAGGAAGTAGTGATGAAATGCATGTTCAGTCCTGCCCCCTTCTGGCCTTGAAGGCAAAGCACCACATGCAAGCATGTAATACTGTTTGTAGTTCTGCCTGGTTTGTGCATTTGTTTCTCTCATGTATCCAACCTCCACGGCCATATAGTGCCTACTACATTTCAGAATAATTTCTCTGATTAGCTATTAAATTATTTATTTTTTTATACAAAAGCATAACACCAATTATCCCTCATGTTGTGTGTGCTATTAGCAATGAATGTGTAATCAAATAACCATTGTTTAATTTATAGCAGTACAACTTAATAGCTAATTCCAAAAAACTCAGTGTATGTTATCATTTATTCATCTCATTTTTACTTAGTAAAAGGAAAGGGAAATTAAATGCACTTTCATATTAGATAAAGGCATTTTGAAAAGCAATCAAATGTCATATATAAATACATATTAAATGAAAAATTACAAACAGCCTGAACAGAATATTTGTTTGTTTCTTCTTATCATTCTTATCCTGTAGTGGAGCCGGAGATTAAGTTGATTGGGAACATGCACGGGAATGAGGTTTTGGGCCGGCAGCTGCTCATCTACCTGGCCCAGTACCTGTGCTCTGAGTACCTGCTGGGCAATGAGCGCATCCAGAGTCTCATTAACAACACCCGCATCCACCTGCTGCCCTCCATGAACCCAGACGGCTATGAGATCGCCGCCTCTGAGGTAGCCGATAGCAACGACCCTGAAAACACCAACCCAGAAGTAAATATCCAACTGTGTGTGTCGTGCGCTGCGACTCAGCTAGTGCCTGCCTGTCGTTTTTTGGGCATACTTTCCACAATCTCTAAACTCCCTGCACCAGAAGAGGTCCTCAGAAGCACAGGAGATTGATTTGACTGTTTTGACAACTGTAGACTGTAGTCTCAAGCTAAATTTCTATCTAAGCTGCCCAAATAAATTGCAAATCATTGTGTTTCCATCAACAGGCTTGTATTTTGAAAGGATCAGTGAGGTAATTCTCATCAATACAACAGCAGCCAAAAGCACAATACTGTTTTAAATATTTAATTTACCCCAACTCTTCCCTGTAAGGGGAATCCCATGTTCTAGGGGCTTTTCGAGTATTAAAATCACTTGAGTAAAGCTTGTTAGTAAACTTGAAGGCACTATATTTATTATATAGTGTTTGGGAGCAGAAAGAGGCAAAATAGATAGATGGATATCCCTTTACAGGGGGTGAAATGGTACAGGAGAATGGACCACTGGTAAAGGGAGCCTTTGACTAACTAATTGATATTTCTACTTTATTTCCATTGCTACATAACCCTCAAATTCATCCTCAGCATGAGTTTCTCAGTCACTGAAATGATCAGCACGGCTCTGGGTTAAGATCTGGGTTAAGGATATGCAAGTACAATAATAGTACGGTGTAATCTTCAAGCTAGTACATGCATGTTAAATATTGGATTTTCACTAATTTGTCTGACCGTAAGTGCTTAGTGTAAAGTTGGATATGCAGGAGAAGCCTTGCTTTACTTAAGTCTGAAGTAACAAAGTTTGCTTAATTTCTCGTTAATAATGTTTTTAAAATGAGCTTGTAGTGTGACTAGACTCTATTAGGCATTACAGCAATGGTTTGAGATGAAATCAAACATTTGCCCCATTTCTTTTGTAATGCAAAAGATGTTGCATGAGTAATGAAAATAGCTGTCATTGGCACATATCATTTCAAAGGAAATGGCTAAACCGTGTTGATCGAATTTTCTTTCTTTTCATGTTTTGTCTTGTTTCTACATCTCAGACGCTCAGCCTTGTGAGCATGTTCAAATCTGTTTTATGAGCATGTTAATATTTGGTCTGATTGTACCTCTGTTTTTTCCCCATCCTCTCAAGACTTTGTTTCCTGCTTGTTCTGCCAGGAATGCTTCTTGCATGTTACAGTTTGTGACACGTAAAAATGCAGTTAACCCTATTACCAATACCCAAACTTACTGTCAGCTAGTCAAATTATGAAAATAAATATGAAATATATTATCTGCTAAAATGTGCAATCTTTACTGGAGTTATAAAATAATGGAAATTGGAGGGAAAGGCCATACCTGAAGCCCCACCTTCTTCCTAGTTAGCTTACTATAAATTCCCATCTCTCTCTCTCTCTCTCTCTCTCTCCTAGAAAAGAAGACCCACAATTTCCCTTCTCCTCCAAAAAATCAAACAATTGCTAACCAAGAGTCTTCATTGGTTGGTCTTGTGCAAATGCATACGCTGCAAATAACTTTGACTTCTCCCCACTTTTCACAGTTCCACAATCCTGCTTCATCTCATTGACTTGAGGGCGTGGCCTGTACTCAGTATTGAATCAATGTCCTAATCGTTTTGTCTGGATTGTGTGTGAAATGGTTTAGGGTCACCTGTATAATGGCTGGGTAAGCGGAAGAGCCAATGCTCAGAACATTGACTTGAACCGCAACTTTCCTGACCTGACCTCCATTTACTACAACCGACGACGCTTTATCCGATTCCGCACCGACCACCTCCCCATTCCCGACTCGTACTGGCTGAATAAGGTGATTATGGAGAAGCAATTTCTTGATGTCTCACTGATTTTAAAATAAAGACATTGTAAAGCTAATTGGGGATTTATTAAAGTAAACTAAAGTCCTAAATTAAAGTGCTAATGTTAAACACCAGGGAAGTGTTTTACCTGCTCTAACACACCTTACCTAACTCTAACTTACCTCAGTTTAGTCTCTGCTTTAAATGTGTTTTTTTTATGAAATAGCAGATTGAATACCTGAAAAGTATAATCTGATGTAACTGTCCTTCTTTCTTTGTCAGGTAGCTCCAGAAACCTATGCTGTGATGAAATGGCTGAGGTCCATTCCATTTGTTATCTCTGCCAGTCTACATGGTGGAGAGCTTGTCATCTCATATCCTTTTGACTTCTCCAGACACCCTGATGAAGAGAAAATGTTCTCTCCCACACCTGATGAGCAGGTCTGGGTTATTCTTCTTCTTCTTCTTCTTCTTCTTCTTCTTCTTATTATTATTATTATCGTTGTTGTTGTTGTTGTTGTGATTTACCTATGGTGCCTTTCCAACATTTTGCAGTGGTGCGTTTCATTTCTTTTTTAAACATGAATTAAGATCATCAAGAGTTTTTTTTTGTCTAGATATTTAAACAATTGGCCAGGACCTATGCAGATGCTCATGCTACAATGGCCAGCAATGAGACCCAGAGATGTGGAGGCTCATTTTCCAGCAGAGGAGGCATCATCAATGGAGCTCAGTGGTACAGCTTTGCTGGAGGTAAACCAAATCAAAGAGTTTAGGATGCAGGGCAGCAACAGTTCATCCATAGAGGCCCCATTAGTTATAACAGACAACAAATATTACTCTTCATTTTTCATTAGTCCTTATTAATAACAAATTCTTTTGAAATACCTATTATCTGTTCTAAGTAACTGGGAATTTAAAAATATTGCTTTGACAGATGTTTTGTTGATTTGCTTACCTTTCCAGATGTTGTGTAATCATGGAAACAGCACGCTCACTCAAAACAAAACAGGACAGGGAAGTTAACCAGCGGGTTGCCAGAGTTGTGTTTTTTTAGGATAACGTTTTTTTTATATATATATACACTATATTGCCAAAAGTATTCGCTCACCTGCCTTGACTCGCATATGAACTTAAGTGACATCCCATTCCTAATCCATAGGGTTCAATATGACGTCAGTCCACCCTTTGCAGCTATAACAGCTTCAGCTCTTCTAGGAAGGCTGTCCACAAGGTTTAGGAGTGTGTTTATGGGAATTTTTGACCATTCTTCCAGAAGTGCATTTGTGAGGTCACACACTGATGTTGGACGAGAAGGCCTGGCTCTCAGTCTCTGCTCTAATTCATCCCAAAGGTGTTCTATCGGGTTGAGGTCAGGACTCTGTGCAGGCCAGTCAAGTTCCTCCACACCAGACTCTGTCATCCATGTCTTTATGGACCTTGCTTTGTGCACTGGTGCACAGTCATGTTGGAAGAGGAAGGGGCCAGCTCCAAACTGTTCCCACAAAGTTGGGAGCATGGAATTGTCCAAAATGTCTTGGTATGCTGAAGCATTCAGAGTTCCTTTCACTGGAACTAAGGGGCCAAGCCCAGCTCCTGAAAAACAACCCCACACCATAATCCCCCCTCCACCAAACTTTACACTTGGCACAATGCAGTCAGACAAGTACCGTTCTCCTGGCAACCGCCAAACCCAGACTCGTCCAACAGATTGCCAGATGGAGAAGCGCGATTCGTCACTCCAGAGAACGTGTCTCCACTGCTCTAGAGTCCAGTGGCGGCGTGCTTTACACCACTGCATCCGACGCTTTGCATTGCACTTGGTGATGTATGGCTTGGATGCAGCTGCTCGGCCATGGAAACCCATTCCATGAAGCTCTCTGCGCACTGTTCTTGAGCTAATCTGAAGGCCACATGAAGTTTGGAGGTCTGTAGCGATTGAGATATATATATATATATATATATATATATATATACAATAGTGTGTATATATTTATATATATATATATATATATATATATATATATATATATATATATACACACTATATTGCCAAAAGTATTCGCTCACCCATCCAAATAATCAGAATCAGGTGTTCCAATCACTTCCATGGCCACAGGTGTATAAAATCAAGCACCTAGGCATGCAGACTGTTTTTACAAACATTTGTGAAAGAATGGGTCGCTCTCAGGAGCTCAGTGAATTCCAGCGTGGAACTGTGATAGGATGCCACCTGTGCAACAAATCCAGTCGTGAAATTTCCTCGCTCCTAAATATTCCATAGTCAACTGTCAGCTGTATTATAAGAACGTGGAAGTGTTTGGGAACGACAGCAACTCAGCCACGAAGTGATAGGCCACGTAAACTGATGGAGCGGGGTCAGCGGATGCTGAGGCGCATAGTGCGAAGAGGTCACCAACTTTCTGCAGAGACAATCGCTACAGACCTCCAAACTTCATGTGGCCTTCAGATTAGCTCAAGAACAGTGCGCAGAGAGCTTCATGGAATGGGTTTCCATGGCCGAGCAGCTGCATCCAAGCCATACATCACCAAGTGCAATGCAAAGCGTTGGATGCAGTGGTGTAAAGCACGCCGCCACTGGACTCTAGAGCAGTGGAGACGCGTTCTCTGGAGTGACGAATCGCGCTTCTCCATCTGGCAATCTGATGGACGAGTCTGGGTTTGGCGGTTGCCAGGAGAACGGTACTTGTCTGACTGCATTGTGCCAAGTGTAAAGTTTGGTGGAGGGGGGATTATGGTGTGGGGTTGTTTTTCAGGAGCTGGGCTTGGCCCCTTAGTTCCAGTGAAAGGAACTCTGAATGCTTCAGCATACCAAGACATTTTGGACAATTCCATGCTCCCAACTTTGTGGGAACAGTTTGGAGCTGGCCCCTTCCTCTTCCAACATGACTGTGCACCAGTGCACAAAGCAAGGTCCATAAAGACATGGATGACAGAGTCTGGTGTGGATGAACTTGACTGGCCTGCACAGAGTCCTGACCTCAACCCGATAGAACACCATTGGGATGAATTAGAGTGGAGACTGAGAGCCAGGCCTTCTCGTCCAACATCAGTGTGTGACCTCACAAATGCACTTCTGGAAGAATGGTCAAAAATTCCCATAAACACACTCCTAAACCTTGTGGACAGCCTTCCCAGAAGAGTTGAAGCTGTTATAGCTGCAAAGGGTGGACTGACATCATATTGAACCCTATGGATTAGGAATGGGATGTCACTTAAGTTCATATGCGAGTCAAGGCAGGTGAGCGAATACTTTTGGCAATATAGTGTGTATATATATATATATATATATATATATATATATATATATATATATATATATATATATATATATGTATAATCAAACACATTCCTGTAAACATAGGCAAAGGCAATTCCTGCAAAGTGTAAGTGCAGACAGTGTTCCTCTGATTTCTGTAAGATATATTGAGAAAGAGAAAGGAGGGTTATGGAGTGGAAAACCTGAAACCCTGCCTAATCTGGAAAGAGGCTGCATCCATTCACCTGTCAATTACTTTCTATAAAAGCATGTATATATTATATACATTATATATACTTCTGTGAAGCTGCTTTGTGACAGCTTTGTTGCAAAGTCCATTGTTAAACATATATACAAAATTGAACTGACTGAGGTGAAATGTTTAATTCCTTACTTACAGTTACTGTTTATGTGTTAGGCATGTCAGACTTTAACTACCTGCACACTAACTGTTTGGAGTTGACGGTGGAGCTTGGTTGTGATAAATTCCCTTCAGAGGAAGAACTTTATCCTGAGTGGCGCAGGAACAAGGAAGCTCTGCTCAGCTTCATGGAGTCTGTGAGTTCACCCTCTATCACTTTACTGAGATATGAACTATTAGATTATTTCATCTCCTATTTGATTACGCTTAATGAGACAATCCTTTGAAATATTAAAGGAATCAAGAAGGGAACCTGTATTATTGTACATCTATAAACATTTACCCAGACGCAGCTAAAGACTTCTATGTCTGTTATGCAAACAGACAGGGAAACTATATGGAATTATGAAACGTATTGCGACATCTTAGAGCAGATGATCCATTTAGCACTGTAGACAGTAAATACCTGCACTTCCTTCATGGACTACTGCAGAGATTTTTAAAGAGCAAAATATTTCCATATTCCAGTAGAGTGTACATAAAACCACAAGATGGCAGCATAACCAAATTATTATTTCCCTTGCACAAGTAAAGACACCTTTTTATTTTTTCACATCCAACTTCTGTCTTTTTTGCTGGCCGTATAAATTTATAATCATTATAAAAACACTTTTATGTAAGCACCTGTTAGAGTTTCCTGAGATTATTATCCAACACTGAAATGTTTTTGGATGTGGTGCTGCAGGTCCACAGAGGAATAAAGGGTGTTGTGAGAGATAGAGATGGGAATGGAATTAAAGGAGCCATCATATCTGTAAGAGGGATACGGCATGACATCACTACAGGTAATGATGACAGAAGGGTCCTAAAAAATAAATGGTGAATTAAGGGAGATATTCAAAGGGAAACATTTATCACAATGTCATTTTTTGTATATCAGATTTTGCCATATTTATCATAGTTTTTTTCATATATATTTTCTTATATCACCAGAATGACACATTTATTGTTATCTTATCTTATTTCATATTTATTCCTATCAGAAAATTGTATTTTCTTTTATATATACTTTTAGATTTTTTATTCAGATCAGTCTGAAGTAAATGACCGTGCCATGACAGAATTGTGTATTTTTTTTGGCAGTCTTATCTAAAGTTTTTCTATCTTGCTCTTTATAAAAATTCTATGACTTTTTATAGACGTAAAGCAATGAAATGACATCATAACATTAGAGTTACATCCTCCCTGCACATCACACCTTCTAGAAATGGTGTCAGTTTTAAATAATTCTGCTGTCATGAGGTAACATTAGCATGGAAATTATCAACAAAAATCTGTCAACATGACACAAGCAAGCTGGTAATAGTTATTAATACACATGTAGATTATATCACTTGTTATGAATGGCTTATGTAGGGATTGTGTAGCTTTACAAACACTACCCCTAAATGAATTCATGTCTAGCCTATTTTATTTGTATAGCTCATTTACAGATATGTTGTGTTGAAGTGTTGGTAAAAGCGGTGTATAACAAAATCAAGTCATTTAAAAAGAATTAAATAAAATACAAATACATTGAAACCAGTCCCTAAATCAGTATAGCAATTCGAAAAAGTAAAATCCTAGGTAAGAAAAGAAACAAGACAAAACAGAGATCTCAATACTACAGCCCTTAAGATGACTTGAAATACCTGGGTGATTAAAAATGTTTACCCAATTTACCCCATTTGCCTTATCGGTTCTTCTCTGTAGCTGAAGATGGTGACTACTGGAGACTGCTGATTCCGGGTGTCTACATTGTAACGGCCACAGCTCCTGGCTACTCTAAAGTTGTGAAACGCATCAAGCTGCCTCACACCATGCAGAAGACGGGCCGCGTGGACTTTGTGCTAAAAAGGGAGCCAGTAGAACCTGATCTCGACTACTTAACCATCCCTGAGCTGGATAATTACGATCGCTTTGACCCTTTTAATGCTTTTGAGCAGCACAATGAGCCAGATCGTGGAGAGAACGGAGAGGAGAGAAGCGAGAAGCCTTGGTGGTGGGCATACTTTAGTCAACTGGGGACATCCCCTCCCACTTGGCTTCTCAGGAACTATTAACACCCTCACATTGCCTCTAATTCCCATAACTGCCTTCTATATACAAGCTAATGCACCTTAGATTTAGTCTTCATCCCATTCTTAAGATAAAGTTATAATGTATTGTTTATAATAATCTAACATTTCGGTTAGATGTTTAAGACTTGTTTTAGGACTGTACCTCATAACTTGATCTTGTGTTTGAAGCAGAGATTACCAAACCCATATGAAATTTCTAATAACAGCTTATTTCAATAATAGATGGCAGCTAGACCATTGCTTGGCTAGAGTAAGATGTTTTGTAACGCAGACGTTTTATGTGCAGGCGCATTACGCCAAATCCTATTTAATGTAAAAGGAACCCTGGATTTTCAATTAAATCAAACCATTGGTATGAGGCAAATCTGCTTTCCATCAAAACACATGACCTTCAATTGCAAATTGACTGGAATAATTAAATTAGGGTGTGAATATCTGTTTCTTCTCATTCTGTGCAGAGCTTGTGTACAATATTCTTTTTTTTGGAGAGTTAACAATTAAATTTGTTAAACAAATGTTTTTGAGCATTATACACATCAGGTGTAACCTGTACAATTCTACTCAACAATGGGTTTAAATTCTATAAACCCTGGTCTACATTTGGTCTGATTTCTCTGACAGAGCCCTATTTTGGAACTAATCTCTGGAACAGAGCTTGACATTGGGTTTCAAATCTGTAACCAATTTGGGTCTACTTTGGGTCTGATCTGGAAATTAGATTTAAGTTGTAAATTAGTTCTGATAAAATAAGAAATTGGGACTAATGCAGTAATAATATAAATGCACATGTACTTGTTAAATTGCAAGGCTTTATTCTGAACCCTACATCACAGGATTTCTCTCCTTTCCACAGCTTTACTAACCAAAGAACCTTGAAGATTTTTTTCTAAGGCTGTAGCAAACAATAAAAAAAAATACAAATAAAAAAACCCTGTTGCACTATATGCAATAGGTGAATACATTTAGACCAGAACTATTGCTAAGATTGGCATTGGGTTTAATCTGTATATGAGAATATATATTGCATATAATCTATATCTGATCTCTGTAATGGGTCTAATCTGCTGCTGAGCTCTGTTGGGTCTAATTTGTCTTTGAGCTTTGTACCTCTGTACTTGTGATCTGCATTGGGCCTGAACTGTACTTGAGTTTTTTTTATTGGGTCTAATTTTTATTTGACCACTGTATTGGGTCTAATCGGTCTTTGGGCTGTAGACTGTGTCTCATCTGTATCTGAGCTCTGTATTAGGTCTAATCTATACCTAATCTCTATGTTGCATCAAATCTTCATAACTGAGGTCTATGCTGGGTCCTAAATCTGTAACTGGGGTCTACATTGGATCAGGTTTTTAATCAGGTTTTACATTGGATCTAATCACAGCCACTGGAGTTATGATTGGTTTAATCTCTCATGATGAGGTCTACTTTAGATCGAAACAAAGCGTTACAAAGTTTTTAGTCGACACTGAATCTAGTTTCTGTATTTGAGGTCTAAATTTGGTCTAATCTCAGTGATTTAAGATTATTTTGTGTCTAACATCTAAAGCTGAGGTCCACATTGTGTCTAATTACAGTGAACACGTTTGGGTCTAGTCTCTAAGATTTATAGGAAAATGTAACTGTACTGCCCTGAGAATTGTCTTCCTAGTCCAAATGTTCTATGCCCTGCAATTAGTATATACAAACACATATTTTTTGCTATGTCCACTGTAGTTGTTTTAGACATTTGCACAGTGTTTATTAAAATGTTGCTATATAGCTTGTGTGTTTAATTGATCCTACTCTTTACGTTAGTCAGAATATCACCACAAGGTGTCAGCAAAGCTCTAAAGCATTTTTTGTACACAAATCTGGCACACAAGGGACATTACTCCTTGTTTTCTAGCTTTACTTCACTGCATTTTATCACAATTCCTGTTCCTGTGGCCATTATAATCTAATATTTGTAACTCATATATATAAAATCATATTTCCACCAGTACATGACAAAATATTACACAAGCAAACAAATGTAAAACAGCCTGTGGTGTTTTCATGTGTTGCTTTGTTTTTAGAAGATAAGTACTGAAATTTGCTTTCTTTCTGTTTACAGCTTTTTGGAAAGTTTTAGCATAGTATTTAGTACAGGGATGTTGTCCTGAGTTGGAAACAGTTTTGTTGAAATCACATGCTGCAAAATCCAGATAATATTTAACAAGTTGTTTTTAGGTATAACTAAAGGTTATATTTCCTAAGTGACTGAAATACACAAGTAGGGATTAACTCTTTATCTAACACCTTAAATACCATCATTCATTAACAGAAATGAATTCCATGTTAGCAGAGATAAATATTTGGTTTGATGTCACCGTTTTCATCTTTATCTGTAATGACTTGCCCACAATGTCCATTCAACATGTAAGCATTTACCAATTCCACAATCCCTGTTTGAATCCTATCCTTTTTGTGAGAAAAAAAGTGACTTAGCACATGGCTGGATTCATGGCAGAATCACAATCTAAGAAGTGGTTGCCACAAGAAGAAGCAAAACTTTAAGACACATTAATCAGATGTAAAAGATGGAACAATATATAAAGGGTATTCAGCATACCCTAAGGAAAAACCTGGACTAGGTTTGAAGAAATGTACATTTGGAAGGAAACCCTTCAAATACACATCACTGAAAGAATAAAACTTACTTTACTTAAGTTTGACCCTCTTGGGGAACAGAATAGGACTAAAGTCTATAACCCATGTTTACTTTTTGTCTAAATTCTGTGACTGAGCCCTGAGACCTATTATCTGTAATCATGGTCTGTGCTTGATTTTAAATCTGTAACTAATGACTACTTTGGTTCTGACCTGTAATGAAGTCTACATACATTAATTATGTATGCATTTACTGCTAAGAGAATAATCCTGCTAGCCTGGTTAACAAATAAAATTGAATTTACAGCCCTACATCGAGCGGTTTCTCTCCTGTAGGAAGCTTGGACTATCCAAAGAACCCTTCAAGAACCTTTTTTTACTATGAATAAATCAGACAGAGGTGTAATAAGCACTTGACAGGGTGTGCGCCTTTTCAGGGTATAAAAGAAGCCTATCGGTGTCATATATAACGTTTCACTTCAAATAAAATATGGAACTGTAGCACTATATGTGGTCATCTGGCGTACATTTACGCCAAAATGCTGTTTAAAAATGCTGAATAAATGATATATTTAGGTTGACCGCAGTGCTTTCAGTGCTCTGCAGTTGATTTGCTGAGAGAAAGCTGTTTAAAATTCCTGGATTTTAGTAGTCATTTTCAATATGTGGAGTTGTGTATTCTGAACAATGGTTAAATGCAGCATGAATAAGACAATGTGTCTGACTTTTCTGTTGGCATTGCTCCTAAGTGTTTATTTTCAGTGACAGCTAGTTGTGATATTAGACAGGAATGCTAGAATCTAATAAAACTGTTAGGTCTCACTGATGGCATAATAAGGATGATAAGGATGAGGTAAACTATCATAGATACTTAAAAGTAGAAAGACTGATCATTTCAGATTTAGAAAAAAAAAGTGATTCAAGTCTGTAATGCTCTATTGGGTTCATGCTATGTTTCCTGTAAATACAAAACACATGACTGAAAAGTCATTTGTTCTTTTGTGACATTTGTACATTGATTGGATGATGTGTGCTTAGTCTGTCTACTTTTAGTTCTTCTTGTAATGTCATTTTGGGGGAAAGATGATGCTTAAGTTAATAATATACTTATTAAACCTGTGCCATTCACATGCACCTTCTCAAACACTCTGATTATTTCTTATGGATGTGTAAGCGGATGTAGATATAGATGTGAAGCAGGTTGAACTATAGGTGGCGTGTCAACTCAGTGTAATCACCTGACATGACTGTCACTGATAATTCAGATTTAAACCTAAAGCGGACACGGCTTTTACCCCAATGAATGCCTCTGTGTGTGTGTGTGTGTGTGTAATATAAACCCCATCACTAAGCCTCTGGAAACACTGGAAAACACAGTAAAGAAAATTCAGATGTAGAAATGTTAGCACCGTCAATGCAGTCCGTGAATCCGAATTGCTGAGATCTCACTTTTCCGCTCAATTAGAGATGTGTGTAGGATTGTACCTAATCCTGATTGTACCTGTCCTGATATTTTCAAAGATTTAATTGCATCTGTTTCCCAAAATATACATAAACTAGTGACTTTATTTAAACCACTGTGACCCAGAATGTGATATTTTTTGTCAAACAAGATTTCATATCTGCCTGCTTGATCTCACCAGCATGAAACCTCCCACTATATTTTGTGTCATGTTGGATGCCAGTCTTGATGTACATGTCTAGTCTCAACCAGATGCCATGTGAACCTCTCTGGAAAAAAATAAGAATTAATTGTGTGCCTTGAGTTCCTATCTGTTCAATAAGAATAATGTTTTTTAGTTAAACCCATGATTTGTTAACAAAAAAGTACATACCATGAGTTCTCACATTCACAGAAAAAAAAAAAAGATACTCTACATTTATGGGCATATATGCTCGTACCAGTTGGTGCCCTCAATGATTTTTATTTTTGCTCTTGATTAAAATAAGCAGAAGGTGTAGTGCTTAAATCTTAGTTAATCTTAGATTATTTCTGAAGAAAAGATCCTGGTATGGACTTCATATAGCTAGTAGCTCTTAAACAGCAGCCTGTTTCTGAAATATATGTATTTACATTGATATGTTAGGTAATGAACTGCCATAATAAGTGTAGCCAGATTTACTTTAAAAGCTCTTGAGTGGTGTTCAACTTACCCTTGAATGTATTTAGGTCTTAATTATACTGCATGTCTATCGGCCTGGCTTTGAAGCAGCGTATGCCCAGAGGGAATGAATTTTTCATAGTATGCACGTGTAAGTGTGTGGGAGAGGCTATGCATAGTATGTGTGCCTCCATAGTTCACAATAATCACAAACGCACATGATCAAGAAGACGGTATAATACTTCTCTGAATTTCTCAGCAAACGCTAGTGTTCTGCATGCATCTTGATCTTGTTCTAAACCTTGGATATGTAGATTTCTGAATTTCACAAGATGATTTGGCTTTTTTCTCTGAACCCTTTTTTATTTTTGGTATTATTGATTAACTGCCTGAAGTTACTTTGGAAAAGCCTGTAGAGGAATATTTGTTTTATATATATATATACAGTATACAGTATATTATGAGATGTTCTAGTTCCTGTGTAGGATTTTCACTGTATCTACACAGAGCTGTGGGTTTAAAGGGCTCGGCTTTGAGCGGTAGATTCCTTTAGTGATCGTGATGCCTAATTCCCTAGCCTTGCTGTGCAGTCACATGTAATCTGAATATATCTTCTCACTCCACATAACGGTATTCAGTATGTGCATATACTATAACATATATATGGCTTTAATATCCCTCGCTCTTCCTCTCACTTCTGTCTCCCTTAGTCATTTGTTTGTTTTCTATTTTGCATCGTCCTTCTCACGTCATATGCTTTCTCTATATCCGCCTTCAAGATTTAGGAGCCAGAAGCATTGTTATATGACTAAGGATTTTATGACCTATGTTTTGTCGTCAAACCTCTCTCTCTCTCTTTCACTCACTCTTGACAGTGAGGTGTGCTCAATGTGCCATGGATAATTTGTTTGCTTTGCAATTATTTTCTGTGAGTGGAGACAAATTGATTCGTACAGCAGAAAACAACAGTGCGGGAATAGTGCTCTGCGAGCAGCTCGAAGCAGACAGAGCAGAGCTAATATGCTTATGTTGAGGGCTGACAGACAGAGACATGGTTCCCGTCATACACGCTCCATTCAGCTCCACACTTGGTACAGTCTATGCACCTGAATATGAATAGTGTAGCCAGTGTACAGATGAAGAATCTATCAGACACCAGGCTGTGAATACCGGGGATGTAAAACAAACTTTAGCATGTGAAGAGGTTTTTAATCATTTGTGTGTGAATTGTGTAAATACTGCTGAATCTGTAAACTCTTTTGAGTTTTAAGGCACTTCAGCAAAAAATGCTGCAGCTAGAAGTAGTGGCAATGAACTACTTAGCATGAAACTGTATTACTATTATTGGGACTGGTAGCTAATTGGTTAACATGTCGTGCTACTGGTTAGAAAGTTGTGAGTTCAAATCCCTGGACCCTAAGCTGCCACTGCTGGGCTCTTTAGCAAGGCCCTTAACCCTCAACTGCTCAGTTATATGAACCGGATAAATGTAAGTCCCTCTGGATAAGGGTGTCAAATGTGTTACCAAAACCCCTGATAAGCAAATATTTTTACCAATGCTAGCTTCTTTTGTTGTGAAATAAATTAAAAGCAGCACTAGATCTAGCTTTTCTGGATTATTCACCTTAATCTAATGAAAAAGCATTTAAATTCTACAAAAGTAGCCAGGACAAAAATTATGACTTCCATCACCTCCCCAATTCTAAAGTTTTTATATCATCTTAAATTATGAATTTGGAGGTGTGAGATCATGTTTAAAATTTTTCAGGTGCCTTAATTCTTCTCAGTAAGTACAATAATCAGTTTCTTATTCTGTTCAGGGACATGGTCCATATTTGATTTTTTGATAACTCTGTATAAGAACCATGTGACAAAGGATGCCACATGGTTCACTCCCTCTCTCTCTCTCTCTCTCTCTCTCTCTCTATATATATATATATATAGAGAGAGAGAGAGAGAGAGAGAGAAGAGTAGGGGGTGTTGATTCACTACCATATATATGTAGTGAATCAACACCCCCTACTCTTCTCTCTCTCTCTGCCTCTCTGCCTCTCTCTCTCTCTCTCTCTCACTCACTCACTTTCTCTCTTGCTCACTTTTCCCATGTGAGTTAAAGTTCACAGGTCACCAATTACTAGTGGAGGCTGAGAAAGTCTTCTCTGCTGGTCCCCTGGCTGCCAGGCTGAATTAACGTTTGCAAGCTCACAGGTATCAGCCATGAATCCAACTGCAAGTGAAAGCCTATTTAAATGTACACTATAATGTTTTTCAGTGCAGAAAGTTAATTATTCTTTTAGTAAAATTGTGATGATCAAGATTTGGTTTAAATTGATTTCTGATTAAGGTTCAGTGTCATCTTTAATTGAGTGTTATTGCTCACTGACAATAATTACATGGGCCTCTATTTCTCTCTGTCTGTCTGTCTGTCTGTCCCCACCTCTCTTACTGTTATGCTGTGTGAGTGAAGGTCCAGCGGAGCTCTGAAGCAGACTTACAGACTTAGAGTCTGTTTATTAAAACACACACACACACACATACAGAACACCCCTAGGATCCTGTCAGTCTACTTGATGAAGTCACTTCTTTTAACACACAAGCAGTCACACGTCCTTACACACAATGGCAGGGTTTTAGTAAAATGGCTTTGTGATTTGTGTCCTTTCTCTTCTATTGTTCTGTTTGATTTTGGCTCCAGAGGCGTGACGATCCCTGGTCACACAACACAAAGCAGCCTGGACAGGACTCTGACCCCGAAACTAATTTGACAGCTTAATGTCCATCACAGCTGACAGTTGGTTTCCTTTTTCTCATCTTTTTCCATCTCCATTTGTTAATTTGTTATGATTTGTCTTTAAGTGCTTCTTTCTCAAATGGTTGTGGATGGAGAAAAAAAAAGATGAGGAGACGTGGAAGCATTTTACACTAAAGCAGAACAAGATTTTCATCTTTAGATTATAAGTGCTTTTGATCTTTCTTTTATTTTGCTTTATTCCAAAACTCTAATAAAAACAATTCACCCTTGACAGTGTGCTAGGAATACATCCATCTGTCTTTTCACATAATTTTTACTTTTGTGCCAAAAAGTTTAAAGGTCACCTGGAATACATATGTGAACCGTGACAACAATATCTGTGATTACTTCCTGTTATGACCTTATTACTTGCAGATTAACTGTATTGTGTGTTAGAATACCCAACACTGCTTATCAGCTGGAAAATATGCAAAAACTCTAACAGGAGCTAATAACTAGTCACTGACTCTGTAAATGTTTATTGAAACTGGTTCCGAAAGAATGGAGTTTAAATGGCTTAGCAAATCTCCTGTGTGGACATGAGGGATCATAGTAGTAATAAATATTGCACTAGTCATAAATGGATCCTAATTGAGATAAGGTTCTCTGAGTTCTCAAGGGTTCTTTGGAGGGTTATGACGTCTTTTACGGATCTAAAAGAGTTCTACTTGAAGCCCTGTGCATCAGGAAAACACAGAATATCCTTCATGAGTTTCTCTCAGCAAAGCAGCAAAACGTTCTTTTCCCTTTGAGAGTATTATAGAAAGTCTTGTCTCAGCTGATCACAGACATCACTGAATAAACTGTAGCTGGTTTCACGTGTAAAAAGAATCAGAACGACAACTTGATTTCATCTGGGTTCCACACTTCCAAAAATATTAGTAGAGTAGATACCTAGTTACAGTACGCTTAAAATGTTGAAGGGTAACGTAAAATGCCTTACATTTTAGTAATCAATTAACAGCAGACTTACTTCAGAACATAATATTTGAATGAAACCAGATCGTATGCCATTATCAATCCTTAATGCGGTGGAAATTCAACAAACACTCAGTCAGGAATAAACTAAGCAGTCTTTTATGTAAAGCTTTTGTTAGCTGTTAGCTGTTAGCTGTTTGTATTGCTAGGACTATGTAGTTTAAGACTAGAGTAACTGAAATCCTGCTAGTGATTTAGCTTGCAATGTTCAGATGCTTGTGCATACTTATATTTAGAAGCTTATTTTAAGACTGCTCTGAATAAACAATGTTGAATGAATAACCATCTGACACAGAATCAAGCACAGATATAATGTGATTACATGCTTAGATTACTTTGCATTTTTTTGAATTTCCAATTCACAATTTCCAATTCACAGAAGCATCGATGTGCGTATTTATTAAATCAATTATACTACACAAATGGAAATGCCCTGTATACTGTCCAACATTAAGTCATGTCTCTAACATCTGGCTGCTGTGCTGCATATATCTCTGCACTGTGGTTCAAGCCATAAGCTTTCAGCATCATCCGTCGTCTGGCTTCAGTTCATAATGTTTGAAGTGTTAGATGCTCTGAGAGGTCACTAGGGCAGAGTCGTCCATGTCTCTTTGAGTGAGCCTCAAACGCCGTGATATTTGGAGAAAACAGTTTGTTATGTTTTTATTTCCATTTCTCAATCTTTAACTCATGCTCACATGCTTTCGTTTTGCGTTGCAAAACACCATTTGAATAAAACCATCTCTCTCGCTTTCTCTCTCTCTTTCTCTCTCTGCCCTCAGGCACAGAGTGTTCCTGCATCTCTCCATCCTCCGTATTTATCTTACATGTCTCTGAGAAGCCTCTCCATCCATTATTACACACTCACGCTTTTAAGTGCTTTGGCTAGAGAAGAAAAAAAAGAGGTGGGTGACTATGTGAGTGTATAAAACAGTCCCAGTGCTTACTTTATAATGCTGTGTTCATTTAATAGTGTTTTCTTATTTATGTTGTTTTCTCCATGACCTAAATATTACAGCAAATTGAGTCTGCAGTTGTCTTTATTAATTCAATTCCATTTTATTTGCGTGTCGCAAAGGAGATCCACAGAAATAAGGATATAGCTTATTGTCAAGCTTAAAAGTTTGTATCCCCCATATTGACATTCACTCATTCACAGTAAGAGCTTCGGGAACACTGGGTATGAGGACAGAAAACACACTGAATGGGAACGCTCAATTGCAGGGCACCAGAAATATTTACACATTCATTCACACTGGCTTCTTGTTAATAGATAGATAGATAGATAGATAGATAGATAGATAGATAGATAGATAGATAGATAGATAGATAGATAGATAGATAGATAGATAGATAGATAGATAGATAGATAGATAGATAGATAGAGCTCTTACAAGACCTGCAAGAAAATAAAGATTTTTCACACAGTAACAACCTGGTAGCTCTTTTTTTCTTTCTTTTAATAGCTAGCATTTCTTCTCCAAATCATTTGCATCTGATTATAAATTTGTCACAACCCTCTTCCTTTTTATCTGGCTGTGTTTAAAAAGGTGATACTGTAACTGTAAACTTATCAGAGTATTTATGAATGCCAACAATGAAATCTACCAGCAAACTGGACATAACCGAAGAGTAGAATAAAAAACATGGGGAAAAAAACAAAGAAAGCTAAAAACCCTTAAATGGTCTAAATGGCCATGATTCTGTCATATTCATGAATAAGACAATAATAATAGTACTAATAGTTTCCTAACATGCATTGTTTGACAATGATCTTGGTGGTGTAGGTTTTGTGTGTGTGTGTGTGTGTGTGTGTGTGTGTGTGTGTGTGTATTCTCTTGTCACCAAAGATTAGAACAAGGATTTAGTTGTCATCACAAACCTAATGCACAAATCCCACCAAGTCAAAAGAAGTGCTGACAGAATGCTTTACTAGCTGTTTGGTGTTTAAGCCGAATTATTATTTACTTTTCAACAAATAAATGGTTTTAGGATATTAGGTAGAGTCTGTGCACAGCTGCTTACCAGGCTGTTGTCTACACATTACTAAAGCTGTTCTTGAATTGTTTCTTTCAGGTTTCACACAATGGTGTCCTTTCAGTGGAATTGAGCTAACAACCCCAAATCCCTATATTTTAGCTACATCTTTGTGTCCAGCAGTATTCTCTTACCTTCAGTACACATTACTCTAAGAAAGGTTAAGTGAAAAATATATATTCAGGGTGCAGAGATTTATTCCGGTTTGGTAAAAACCCAGGCTCTGTGCATTAGTATAACCCCCATACAGATTAGTTTATTGTACATTATACCACAGCGCTATTAAACATTCTCTAATCTGATTGGTCAGAAGGTCTGGATTAATTTTCTATAACAGCAACTATGACTGCTATGAATATTGCTGGATATATCTCAAATCACAAGTTTGTATTAATGATCTTCTTCTAATATGTTATGATTTCTACAGTAGCAGCTTGTTTACATGGACTCATATGGAAAATACTCGACATAATCTAACAGATTAAAAACATGCTATTTAATAAAGAAAGAAATATAATCAGTAACTTAGTAAGGAGTCTCCAGAGTCAGAGTTAAAGCTGAAACTATAATCTTTCTGCCATGAGAAAATCTTCAGGACTTCACGATTTCCAGTTTCTTTTTAACATGACAAGCTACCTTTTTTGTCTTATTAACTTAAAGAGAGAGAAAAACCAGAGACTTGGTAAGGAAACAATTGTTTATAGTTGTGTATAATGTAAGCGGTTACAGGAATGTGTCTTGAAGACATTACACACCATTAAATGTAACTGCAGGGTGTCCTAAAAGTCAGGAACCAACTAGAAAAAATATACTTAATTTTGTAAATACTTATTATTTACAACAAAGGCTCTGCATGTTCAACCTTATGCTGTATGCATTTTCTCAGCCTATGAATCATGATTTAGTGGATTTTTGCTCAATATATTACCAGTTGATCCAACCATTTCAGACATCAATTAATACAATATGTTATTCATTAGGGGTTGATCAGCTTAGTGGTTAAAGTGCTGGACTACTGATCAGAAGGTTGTGAGTTTAAATCCCAGGGCCACTAAGTTGCCATCATTGGGCCCTTGGGCCCTCGGGCACTACTGGGCCCTTAACACTCAAATGCAAAGTTGTATTAAATAAATAAATAAGTAAATAAATAAATAAATAAATAAATAAATAAATAAATAAATAGTAAATAGGGGCAGTGGTGGCTCAAGTGGTTAAGACTCTGGGTTGGTGATTGGAGGATCAAGTCCCAGCACAAGCTACCATTGTTGGGCCCCTGAGCAAGGCCCTTAACCCTCAGGGCACTGCATCATGGCCCTCTGACCCCAGCCTCCAAAGTTGGGATATGTGAATAAAGAATTTCACTGTGCTTTAATGTAAAGGCTATTAACACATTAATTGTATATATATTTACATAATACAGCAACTCAGCGACGAAGTTGAGAGAGGTGTAATGTTTTGAAATATGGAGCGACTTTGTGCAACTATGAATGTAAATGAAGACAGCAGAGTGCACGTGATCCAAGCACATGCTTCTCTTTTATCTCTTATTATATAATGCATAAATAAAATGGTAAATATTGAATACAAACAGCAAATCTCCCTCCAGAATGTTTCATTTTAGAGGCAAGAAAACTGATTTGTTGTTAAGTGGAATGCTAGTTGCACCACCCACTGATAACAGTTAATACTACTGCAACCAGAAGTGGGAGAGCCTACTTCATAACACAGCAAATTGCAGTGTATAACTGTATGTATAAACATAGCTCAAGAGGAATAAAACTCTTCAGGACTATTATCCAAATATGTCTAACAGTCACAGAATTTATTTAAAGCTTAAGGTTATTGGCCATACATATTGCTTATTATTCATGAATGCTTGTTTATACATTTGATCTGTTTTTCTAATGACGTGAGTTAACAAAAGTTCTTAGCTGTTTCTATTAGGCTGTTTTTATGGAGATTTTTATTGAGGTAAAAGGACTGAGGGAGAAAAACCAGAACAGTTAATGCCAAATTTCTCTTCAGGGATCCATAAATATATATGTGTGTATGTGTTCAGGTTGTTGCTATCCACATGGTGATGCTATCCACTATCTGAGTTGAGGCAGAACACACATGTTTATCTTACACTTTTAATGGGTTATTTTGTTTGAGGTTGAATACAATGCTTGATGTTGGCTTTAGACTCTAGAAGTGTCTCAGCTCATTATTGCATCTGATTTACTTTTTCAGAGACAGAACCATGGCACACATCAAGTGCTCCCCCACACCAAAATGTCATTTCACTTCACTGTACAATTGGCTTTATACCTCATGTACTGAAAACACTTTCGAATGCCTCTTATTGTGTTGACGGAAAGAATTACTCACAGATGACCTTACAGTAGATTACGAGCAGTGCATTTGTCATGAACTCAGTCATTAGCGACACAGTTTTTGCACATACCCGGATTTTGCACATTACCTAATTATCTGTCGTACCTTTAAATTTCTAGTATTTTGTTTTATTTATTTATATATATATATTTATTTATTTAATAAAAAAATATATTTATTTTTTATTTATTACCTATGTTTGTGGATACTGCTGGAAGTTCTAAATTTCCCATTCTATCTATCTATCTATCTATCTATCTATCTATCTATCTATCTATCTATCTATCTATCTATCTATCTATCTATCTATCTATCTATCTATCTATCTATCTCTAGTTAGCTAGCTAGCTGTAGCTTAATGCCACATCTATGATTCTGTAAAACATCAGCTGATAATTTAGATGAGTGAGCAGATAAGACACTAAAAGTGATATACAGTTATTTTCTGGCATTTCAGCTTCTGTGCATAAATGAGAGTAAATCTACTATAGAAAAATTCTCAGATTCTAGATGTTTCTCAGTGACCAACATTGTCATGGTGTAGATTCAAGTGTAGATTAAAGATTTCATAAAAAGTGTTTCTCTAGCTCTCAGCCAGCCTTCAGCCTCTGTCCAATCCCCTGCATGTGATCCATAAGCCTGCAGAAAAGCTTGGCATGATCCTCCTTTAACACACACTGAGTTAATTACACATCACTAAAGCTCAGCTACACAAATGTCCCCGTGCTCAGCTTTGAAATGGAGAAAGAGATGCTGAATTTATTTTGCCGATAGGTGTCCAGGTGTGTGTTTTGTTAATGAGAAATTACTTCTCCCTGTCTTCCAGCTCATGTCTTTCTCTTTCTCACGCACTATCAAAATGTTACCAAATTATATCGACGCTTTTCCCCAATATCAGCCATATAAATAGGCTATTTTGGGTAGTGAAGCAACTGCAAGCTTGTTTTAATCCTTCTGTTATTGCTGTACAGTCAGCAGATACACAACAGCTCCATGATAGACAACTGAACGTTTTGCTGTTTTAGTAAAGACACGTGGAATTTAAATTTAGTAAAGACTTGTGCAACATTGTGCTCCAAAATAAACAAGCAGAAAGGGAATCTCATGCTGACCTAATCTGTTTCCAAGATTATGGTCATTTAACACACAGCAGTCACTCGTACCTACTGAATCTGGTGCATTCCTAAACGCTACAGCACGCTCTAACTGGTCTTGTTAGTTCGCACTATGAAAGCATGTTTACACTTTTAAGTGTGTTTTCACAGTTTCCCTTTTGTTTGCAGTGTTTGCTGAGAAATTCATATTTTTGGTTTGTTTTCTGTTTTGGTTAAAAAAAAAAATTAAAATAAAAAAAAAAACAGTTAAGTGGTGCAGAAAGCTGGAAATGAAAAAGAAAAAGCTTAAAGTGATGCAGAGAACTTGCAAATCTGTTTAATGCATTGATCAAAAACCCTTGTCAAGTGCCAACAAAAATCACAAAATCATCATGTAAATGATTGAATAACTATATAATTAATTAGTTATAAGCATTTTGTATATCACATCCTGCCTTTCATTTCTTTACATATATTTGTCCACATCTCCAGGATCTATGGGAACACTGCAGGTTATTCGTCTCAGTTTATGTCTTGCACTGGGTTAATTTAGCACCTTGCATAACAAAACAAAACAATAAATACCCTGCAAGCATTAATACATGGCATATTTGGATCATTTAGTGACAGATCACTTTCTAACAGCGATTCAGTTGTATGAGAGTTCACTGGGACCTGAACCTCCATGTTCTTGGATGGGTTGTTTGGCTGGACCTGAGTGTGATTGCTGTGCTCACATCTGTACAAATAAACCACACAGAGGTGGAAAACACACCAGGGTTCCAATGAAATGGATAGAACATGACACTAAATATGTGAAAGCAGCCTAAAGTAGTGCTTTTACATGTAAAACCTGGGGCATTACCAGGACACAATTTATTTGCTTGTTTGTTTATTTGTTTGTTTATTAAATGCACACCTTTCAAACTATTTTCCACAGAGTCCTGCCATACGAGCCAGACTCCACCGCATGTAACATGTACAGTTGATCTGCTGAAATGTATATTTAATACACTTTGATCTATTTACTATGATAAATTCGAAATCCGATTTTCCAAAAGGAAAAGCTTTATTTTTTTAGCTCATTTTTTTTAGCTTTATTATAACACTTATGCTACAGACGTTACCAGAGTGTAACAATGAATATGACTGAAAAAGTTGATTTTGGGTTTTGTTTAATTTCTTCTATCTCTTATTTACATTTCCATATCCAATCTGAATGATGCAGGGCACAATCACGCACAAACCCCTGAAGCACAGGGAGGACATTATTATAAAATTAACATACTATTTTGGGAGTATTATATGGACATTGTGTTTATCAGAAGAGGTATGCTTGATCAATAGGACATTCTTGCCTAATAGTCAGAAGAACAGGAGGGTGAAGAGGGGCAGATAGGCTTTTTTAGGCTCAGTGTCAAAAGCAGGATGAGTCAGTGGCTCACTCAGCCATAAGGAAATGAAAGAAACTGCAGCACTGGAACACTACAGGAAACACTTTACTAAATACTGATAGCTCTAAAAGCATTGTACTCAGCACAGAGTGCCTAGAATTATAGACATATTTATATCAGTTCAGTGTCACACACAAATTAGTACAAACACCTTGAGCATGTCTGTAATGTCCTTCCTCATCCATGTCACTGAATCATTTAGTCATAACTTGAGACAATAGACTGTTTCATCCGAGCAAAGGTCTCATGAGTGACTAGTGGGAAATTCCCCAACATCCTGTGTGATTCACACCTATGATACCTTGAAAGTTGTTCTGTTTGCAGGATGATTCTTGAAGTCGGGAGGTGTGAATTGGTGTGAAAATGCCAGGGTAGAGCTTGATTGTAGGCTCTGTGCCATCACTTATCAGCCACTTATCATCAGACGACTTTAATCATGATGGTTTAACAGCAATTCACACCTGTCATGAGATCTTTACAAGTTTCCTGGTGTGAATCAGCCACAGTGTTTCACAGAGTTTTGAATGCCAAGGATCTCCCCAGCATTTAGTGGAACTGATGATACCCCGGTTTTGCTAACATCACCCATGTTACTGTTGGATGATTTATTGACTGGAGTACTTATCATTTGTTTATAAATGAGTGTTTTTATGGTGTTGCCTCTTAGCTCCAGGGTTTTCAGCATGTTTATGATGTTTATTGATTACTGTCAATGTGGAGTTTTGCCTGTTTGTTTCTATGTTGGGTTCCTTCTAGCTCTAAGCCAAAACATGCTAGTAAATGGATTGACACGATTTTAAAACTGTACAGGACAGTATTTATGATTACAGCAACAGTTCATAGGTACAGGTCTACAGTATTCATGTCAGATATTTACTAAAGCAATAGTGAGAAATGTTTTTGTGAGATTTTAAACCATGGTCATTGTCCCAGGAGTGTAGTAGAAATGCAAAACATGATGCTTATTAATGACTGTGCCATGTACTTTTATTACATCAAAAGGTTTCAGGACCTTGGATGAAACATACCATGCTACCAGCTTCAGAAGCAGTTCAAAGCAAATGATGCCATTGTGAGACCACCAGCATTCCTGCAATTACTTACTTTCCTTTTGGCAGGGGCAACACATTTACTTTTTAATCATTTACTATCAAACATCTTTGCATCATGTGCTACACAGATTCCTAAACTCATTCACTCTCTGAACGAATCACAATGAACCCACACAAGTGTGAGGAGAGAAGAAACATCTAAAAGTTCATATCTAAAGTCTGTAAAGTGCTGAATTAGAAGGGGTCCTACCGAATTCGCCCCATGATTGCTGTTTAGTGAAGAAACAATGGGCATGATTATGTGTTTTTTAATGTAATATGTATTTTATAATGTAATGTATTGTAGTGTATAATGTTTACACTGTGATTTTCCATTTGCAACAGAGGACTTTACAGAGGGTCGAAATGTATAAAACTGATATAATTCAAACTACTGGTAGTGAACATTTAATTCAGGGATTAGCATAAGCCTGAAAGAGAGAGACACCATCAATACGAACACAAGAATCATTACAATAGGCAGTTGTACCACTATTCGTTAACATTGCTGTTAGCTGTTCTACATATGAACAAATCTAACAGGTCCTAACCTAGATATGCAGGCCAGACTTGTGTACTTTAGCCAGTGTGTTTGTCCTTATAACTCTGTTTTTTAAGCGTCATCCTCAGGGGATTGAAAAATGAATGTACTTGTAAATATGTTTCATTCAATATGTTTCATTCATATTAATCAAACTATCTTTAGCAGAAAGTAAGCTTTAGTATTTTTTAAATCTGGCTAACCCTAAAAGTAAAAAAGGAGACAAACGCATTTAAAGATTTTACTGAAAGATTGATTGAAATTAATCTGAAAGACACTCCACCTACCTCTACATTTATAATCTAATCTAATTATGAAGAAAAAGAAACATCATTGCCAAACTGTAAAGAATTATAGGTTTACAAAGGGAAATGATTTCTCACTTTGATTATCAGAATCATCCGCATCACTCTCTGTCTCTGAGGTAGATATCATTCAAGACACTCTCATGATTTTTGTCTTCAACTTTTGTCTTCACATTAACATTGGTGGGGAAATAATCACTGATTCATTCTGTCAGTTCTGTTCTGTTGACTGAACTTACTTATGTCTGATATTAATGTCTTTTATTTGTATATTGAAATATTTTTAAACATACAAACTGAAATGCATTACATTTACATTCAAGGCATTTGGCAGACACCCTTATGCAGAGCAATGTATAAAAGTGAAATGATTCAGTTTATGTTGATTTTTATAGTGTTTACTTTTGGTAGACTGAAAGTTGTTAAACTGCCTCCTTATTCCACTTGATCTTTGCAGGCAGACGCCAAGACAAGGTTTGGAAGTATGCTAAATAAAATCATTTTGCTGAAATATATGAAATACTGTATATGAAAGTAGAGATGTCAAAGTATATCACTGACAAAAAATTTTTGGTTAAACTCCAGTCAATTTTTGTTTCTTTTCCAGAATTTACCTGCAGCAAAGTCTGACTTTTTTGGCAGAGTGATATATAAGCACATACATATAAGCTGTGTCCCATGTCACCCAGCAAACTTTACTAGTCAGCAAAGCTGACTTTAGTTCTAATATTTACACACCTACTATTTATATCATACAGTTGATACATGAGACCCAAAACACCCTGTGGATATATGAATGCATAAATATGAAGATAAACATAATGCAGACAGCAAGTCCGACCACAGGTGTAGGAGGAAAACAAACTGTATATTAACTCAGTGTGAACCACCCAGGCTTCTGGGGATGAGAACAGACCTGCCTTTCCTTCCAGCTCACTACACACATCCCATTTCTTCCAAACTCACTTTACCCTAATTGCGCTAAGCAAGCATGAAAGTGGGGGATGGTGGGTCAATTTTCCCAAAATGTAGAGAGTGGAAGAAAAGTTAGAGAAAAGTCAGATTGCATTTTTTTTTCTGGGAAAGTTTGTCATCAGAGTTGGTGATTAGTGTATAGTTTTTTTGGCTGAAGGTCTGGTTTAGCTCAATATTATTACAATTTAAATGTAATACATTTCAAAAAAAATCTATATTGTGGAATAAGGATGGAAGGAAAAAGGTCTTTCAGTCTGTGATTCCCTTTCTTCGGCCCTCATATATAAAGGTCTGTCTGACATGAGAAATTAGTGTTTTAAGTGAAATGCATTGCTGTACTGTGCTCCAAGCGCAGCCCGGTTCAGGCATGCATACAATATGCAATTGGGCATTGCCATGGCAACGTGGCCTGGATGAGGAGGTTTAGTGAGAGAAAATGGATGAGACCAGCATGAATCTTTATTTAGTGGGTTTATTCAGGGTGTAAATTATACCAGGTGGCATGGATAAAATAGTGATGGGATTCTGGAGAAGAGAAGAAAGTTGTGTCTTTAAATATGCATAAAAAAATGAAGCTTGTTCATGAAGTTTAGCCTAATAATGGTGATTTATTTTCAGGTGTTTTTGAACTTGTGTTAAATTTAATTCAACATCTGCGTATAACTGCTCCGCAAATGTTATTTATGATATATAGATATAGAACCTGAACTATTCACATGAACATAATGTACATAATGACATCCTTTCAGTAATGTTAATTACAAGTTAATTACAAGGAGTGATGATATGGTGCTATAACGGTGTGCTATATTGCCCTGAAGAAAACATACTGTTAGCATTATCCCATACCAATACAGATAAAAATATTTGTAAGAGAAGATGAAGGTTAATGTGATAGATAAGGGTGGGGGTGGGCATGGAGAGTGGAATTACAGTATTGTTTTTATAGAATACTATACAAAAATGGACTGCACTATTATATTTGAATTAAGTAAGGATTAAGTTATGTTACAGGAACACAATGGCTACCCTGAAATTGATCATTTTCCACCAACAACTTGTCCCGAAATATTTTTTTTCTGCTTTTAAAGTACATATAACTTTATTCACTGTTAAATCCCTCCTTTTACAAGATCTATATACTGTAAATGATAAGGTATAATTCACACTTTCTACTTCATTACTATTACATTAACAGATTGAAAGGTGAGAGCACTTGAGAGGCAACAGAAAAGGCGTCTGCGCTTTTTAATCGATGTGTGAGTCTCCTAAGTGAACTAAATAGCTGTTCCGCTGGCGAAATTCTCTGACTAAAGCACACAGGAGACTACGCATTATCATGCATCAAATGAAATATTCAAAACCTTATCAAGGTCCATTTTGTAAAGCCTCGTCATCACTTATACATCATCACAATGCTTCACAGATTGTAAATGTTTAGGAATTTGGATTGTAAATTAAAGTACATTTAACTTGCACTGTTAACATTGTTACAAATAACACTGTGTGACTTGTGTTGCTTATTCATTTAAATTTGACAAACACTTTTATCAAAGTGAACTGAACAGTCGAGGGTTAAAGGACTTGTTCAGCAGCAGCTTGACACCATCGAGGTTTGAACTCTCAACCTTTCAGTCAGTAGCCAACAGCTATAACCTCTGAACCATTCATTCCAGAGTGAACCTATTCACATTTCAAATTATAGTAATAACAACAATAACATTCATTTGTAAACCTTTCTGGCATCTATACGTCTTACTTTGGAGAGAAAATTTTTTTATAGTGCAAATGTTTTATGCACAGAATGTGAGAGAAGTACCCCCCACCCCCCTGTGCTCCCTTTCACCTCCCTGATTTTCACCAACCACTTCCACTTAGACAATCATTTGTCACATGCCTTCTGTTCACAGCTGTCACTCTCAAATGAGCTCATTGAAAATCCCCTATGTCACTTTATTTTACCACAAACGTGATGGAATTTACTTGGAGAGGGGAAAAAAATAAATCACATTTCTGGACATTAAACACTTTTTAATACTAAAGTGCTGCATTCCCAGTTAAATTGAGTGAATTCTCAATTGTGATTAGTCAGTCATTTTTAATTAGTAATTTTCTAAAACTGTGATGATGTTATTCTTTCTTTAGTAACAGCTAATTCACAGGACACTCCAGTTGATATATATGTTAAAAATATAACATTATAAATAAGCATTTATTTATCATTCGTGGAAGTGTCAGAGCACTGTAATAGTCAAAGGATTAAAAAAGGTGTTCATGACTTTTGCTTTATAGTTTATTTGTACAAGTTAATATTTATTTAAAATAATTAGTTTAAAATTAATTTAAAATGAATTTGTTAAAATTAGAGCTGATGCTGATACAGTACAGTGTGATAAGTATTGACCAGATACCAGCAAAAGGCGGATCAGCAATCACAGAAAAAGTCAAATGAAACTGATTCAATCCTTTAATAAATGGATTGGAATTGGATTGTGAAAAGATCTTCTTGGAAGAAGTTTTTATATTATAGTCATAGTAAATATTTTATTATATTTGCAGTGAAAGTGATTTTTCTGTAACAGCTGAATTTATGTAGTTTTCCTTGTATTTTATTGCTTATTGTATATCATTATTTTTGTTTGTTTCATTTTTGTTTGTTAAAAATAATTTTAAGCTTAGGAGTTTTCAAATAATTTCGACATATTTGATGGGAGATGATCAACTTAATTTCCCTGTCATTTTATTGTTTATTTTTGATTAACAACAAGCAGCTTCATGTTTTATTCCTTACCTTGCCTTTCCTCTTTTCCACCAAAAGATAATTCAGTTTCAAGTTTACTGTCATGTGCATGAAGAGTTATTTACAAAAGAAGAGTGCTTTAAGTAGAATGGAAAGTTGTACACAATGTTTTCATTCAAAGTGGCATAGTGGGAGATTTTGCACATTCTCTGTTGTAAATTATTAACCTAATGTGACAAGTAAAAAAAAACTGTGATATCCTTAAACAGCATAAACAATGTATGCAGTCCAAATTAATATCACAATCTCATCATCATCTCTTACTGAAAATATTGCCATGATTTGGTTCGTATATCTTTGCCAAAATACCTGAAAAGGCTCGACTTACCGAGCAGCTCATCTTACCTTGTTCACCTCTACACCTGTGTCTGTGTACAATGCCAATGGAGTTGAATTAATGGAACCGAATTAGTGCTTCAAACACATAATCAATGTTCCTAGCATCACTAAATCATAGTTAACAAAAAGGCATCATGTTGTTCATATAGACCATCACAGTGAAGATTGATTTGGATTTAAATACACTGGATGAGAACTAAGCGAATGCTCAGCTGCATCACTCTGACTAATCGTGTCAGTAAATTCCTTCTGAGTTAGATTTACTTCTTGTGGTACAGCTTCAGGCACAATGATTAAGCCTATCCATAGTCTCTGCACAAACCCAAGGGAGTCACTTGCAACATGTTTATGATTTAGCCCAAAGTCTACCTTAAAACTGTGAGAGCTGAGACGTGTCAGTGATACAGCCGAGCCTTTGAAACTTTAACATTAGACCACATGTTTCTGGTTTTTGACTGGGCAAGTGCTGGGAACCTCTCCCGGTCATTATGCTTGTTCACTACCTTAATCATCTCTCGCAGTATCTGCCCTTTGTCCCCACCCCGCAACGTATTGCCTCCAGCGACTGGCGGCCATGTTGAATTCAACTCTACCTCCACATCGGCTTTGAACCAAGACTTAATGAAGAGGCATCTGTTTCGATGGACGTTAAACATCACTTCGCTTTTTCGTCCCGAGTTCTCCATGCTTTGGAGAAAAAGGGATGATAATAGATGGACGAGGGGTGCCTGTTTTCCTGTGAAAGTGAATTTGACGCCAGCCCTTTCTCTTCCGGGACATGGCCTAATCAATCATAACCGATAACAAATTCATCAGCTTGGATCAATTTTGGGCTGTTAAGATCAAAAAGGGGCGGTTTGTGGGAGGCTTTTCCCCCTTGGCCTAATTTATATAATGTGGTGCAAATTTACTTAACCCCCCTTCCCCCTTACACTCACACACTCCGAGACTATTAGAAATCCATTTGTCTACTCATAGCAATGTTGAAATTGGTGGTTAGGTCCTGATTTTAGACATAAAACCAAAAACGATCTTAAGAAAAGAACCTTGTAATTTGATTATTTGTCTCTGGATTATTGCAAACATCACCCGATCTAACCACACAGCTCTTAGATCTTTATTCAAGTTTCATTTATTTTCATCCACTAGTGTACAATAAATCATCCATATCTCAGCTAGCATGTGAAAAAACAGGGAGTAAAGAAAGCTCAACAGCATCCCAGCAAAAAGTCACATGTTTTTCTGTGCACATATTTAAACACTTCAGTGCTGGGCCTCATGTCCGGAATAGTGTATCTGTTTTTTAAATATTAATCCCAGTTCAATTGCTAATGACAAGTCAAAGAAACCCTTGCATTTGTCAGTGTTAAAGGCCCTGGGACAAACACTGGCCCATCAAAGGCCTTCACCCTGTCCAACAATTACCACTAATAGTTACTGCGGGCCAAAGTCTGCCCCCCTCCAGAGCATTTCAATGTTCTCTTCCTCCTTCTGCCCCCTCCTGCCCCCCTGCCAGTGGTGGCTCATACCAGGGGGCTTAAAACAGGAAGTTAGGAAGCTTTGAAGATCACAAATCAGATACTGAGGAGCACTTACAAAGGTGAGCACTGGTCAATTTGCCATTTCAAATTAATTTGGGGGAAAGGAACAGGAAGGCATCATGGCAATGTCACAGCAGTCACCTCTTTAGGAGGAAAGGGTTTTTTCTTTTATTTGTATAAAAACCAAGGGGGAGTATTTCATTGTATTGGGTGTCATTTTTTTACTGTGACTTTTAATGTAAAATTTTGTTGCCACTTTTAGATGAAATTCCAAAATTTTGAGGTCAAAAGTGTAATTAATTTTTAAAATAGAAAGAAACTTGATAATATGGTACAGGATTTTATTTATTTTTTTATATATGTGGTTCGGTAGCCATTGTATATTGAAAAAAGTCTAGGATTAAGTATAAAGAGGAATTTATGCCCATTGTACCATTCAGTATGATGCCTAACTGTAACTAAAGCTGGTGCATGGTGGGTTAAATGAGCTTGAAATGATATGTGAAATATCATATGAAAATAAAGAAATGAAAAACAATGTGTGAAAATCAATGAATTGTGCTTAAAAATAACAAATGCAAAAAAATGAATTGTGTGGAATCAAGTGTGAAAATGGACATACTTCGTGTGGAAAGTGTGTGAAACCCAAAAGTATCTAAAACAACATGTAAAAATTTCTCATGCGAATTATGTGATTATACAGATGTTCATGTGACTCTTCTGTCAGGTCATAAGCACATACCTAAGCTCTGTTCATGCGACATGATGCCGGAATCAGAAATGTTACGCCACTGTAACTGTAAAAAAATGGATAAAGATTGACATGTAAATTGACTTGCTGTAATCAAAATTCCTGCACAGTTTTACATCATCATAGCTCTGTTTTTTAGCAAGGAGAAGTAATTTGTAGTGTGAACACACAGTGGACTGTGCAGCATGAAGTCACACATGGATTACTCACGCTGGGCTCGGCAGTGGTGTCTGATTTCCTGCTGCCTTCACAGAGGTGAGTGCAAGTGTCACTGTAAAGGGAAGTGACTGCCTTCCATCCTTCTTTCTCTTTCCCTCTCTCTCTATGTGCTCCGGGCTCTCTCAGCGCCTCTCTGCCTTCACAGGATCCCATTTCCCCCAGTGAGCAGCTCCACCAGACGCTCAAATCAGTCACAGATTGGCAGAAGAAGAGCAGAGCGAGGAAAAGTGAGAGAGAGTGAGAAAGAGAGAAGGAATGGTGAAGGAAGAAAAAAAAAAAAACCCTGGCAATCTTAATGAATAGCATTTGGCCGTCCACACCTTGCTTGACTCGGCCCCAGCTCCCTTCATCCGCACGGCCTCTCGAGCTTTGATCACGGCTTCAATTTGTAAATGTTACCAATGACCTTTATCCCTTTTTATTTCCCTCGTTCTCGCCATCTTTCTTTTCTCCTGCCCTAGTTTGCCCACACTCTGGCCTCGGGCCGTCGAATCACTTTCAAAGTGCTGATTCTCATCTGAAGTCTGCTGCTGTTATTAAGTAAAGGAGTCAGCATACGTCCCCGCCAATGTCGTTCATAATCTGTGATTGCCTTGCTTTGGGAATTCGATAGCATTGGGTTTTAGTCAAACGGCACGTCAGACTTGCCAACTTTTCCAGACATTATTATATATATATATATAAAAAGGAGATCCTGTGCTCAGGTTATAAATAGCCCCCAAAACCTAGGAGTAAAATAACCCTCATTATAACTGAAGCAGCTCATTGGATCTGTCTGTCAACTGGTCTGTCATTATTCTTTTCTTCTATTCCAGTTTTTTATTATCAAATGCGATTTTGTAATAGAGAAAATGGTCTTTAGGAACTGGTTTTATCTGTCATCCGTGTACGTGTGGTGATCGAGATTATCAATATTAGTGTAATTTGGACATGGGGAGAACACTAGCCATGTTGAGGATCTTGTCTGCCGCTTTTCCAGTGTTCCACATCACAAAAGGTCGATAACAGGAATATTACCATCATCCCTCGACACTTCCAATAGAGAAATTCCTGAGTAATTGTCTGAGCAGGCCGCAGTGATTTGACTTGATTACCCCTTCCTGCTTATCCCCATTTTGATATTCTTTCATGAATTTATTTCCAAGTGCTGACATGTTACCCATATGTTGTAAGTTTAATACTGAGTTTAGCTCATGTTTGAGTTTAGTGTAATTTTTTTGTAGCAAGTTTTAGTCCATTTCGATTACAGTTTCTAATGGTGATTTTTTACCAAAAAAAAAAGTACTATTTTACAATCCTTAAATCCTGTGGTGTTTATGCTATGCTTTTAGTCTATAAGTGTTTATAGTTTTAAATGGAACTTTACTTAACACTCACAAAAATAAGTTCATAAAAGCATACAGATTGTTTGAGCAGGGAATTTAACCTGGTGTTCTCTTGCACAGGAGTCTTACATCGCTGAGTGCTGAAAGAGAAGCAGAGACACGGGTTTGTACAGGCCCTTATCGCCATCTGACCTCCGACCTCTGCCATATTCCAGCCCTGAGAGCAGAGCACACTTTTCAACAGCAGAGCTGCCTGTGAAATCCACTGCTGCCTTTGAAGAGGAAAGAATGTAACACTTTGGGACTTTTGCAGCATTTAAAATCTGTATTGTAGAAAGTTTTATTGTTTGTTTTGGTTTGTAGTTGATTCTTTTTTATTGAAAAGAAGTAAGAATTTTACCATTTAATATTGAAAGTTCCTATTGTTTCAGTATTTCTGTTTGTTTTTGATCTTTTGTGAACTTCCCTCTACAGTTATGAATATGATCTTGTTAAACAAGATAGTTTTAAAGTTGTATTAGCTATCCAGATAAACAGCTGTATGATTTTACAGATGGATGTTACCTCTTGCATTACAAAATTGCATGTAAAGATCTGGAACATTTAAAGATTTATTATAGTTTCCACTGAAAGACAACGGCACATTGATTTTCCGAAAGCAACCACTATGTATTGATTTAATTTCCATCTATTTCAATATGCAATCAATAAATTGCTCTAAAGATAATAAAAAAATGTAAGATTAAAATGAGTTTGAGTAAAAAATTACATTGCTTAGCATTATCCACATTAGTCTCCCTAGTCTACTGAAGTAAACGTCATGACGTAACAAAAATGGAGCCTCATCCAGGTTCTTGACTTGACTGATCACTCTTAGATAAATCCTAAAATAATTCAGCAAAATTTGCTCTATTGGTAGATTTGGTTCAATTGTTCAATTTCACACTGTCGGGTGCATAAGCAATGGTAGATGGTAACCAATAACTTGATCAAAGCATCCTGTCACAACGTGACAACGTGACGTCACAACGTGTTTTATAGTTGTCCAAAAAACAATTCCTCCACAGACTCCAACTCCCAGCAACCACCAGCACTCCAACCCTCACAGTCACCAGCTTTCTGATTATGTTCAATTAAGTATGTTTGGTTTGCACTCTTTATACGCACCTTGGTTTCAGTAATTACTCTGATTTTCATGGTTTTTTTTGACTCTATTTGTTCTATTTGTACTTTGACCAGCCTCTTTGGATCTGTTTACTCCTGTTCATACCTGATTATTGCCTGACTATTTTGGATTGTTCCCCATTTTTATTCCATTGTACCAAATGTTTTGCACTGTTCCTAATTTTGTGACTTTTGTTTTAAACTCTGTGCACTAACGTCCATCTGCCTTGTGACATATTCACTGAGTGGGGAAAGCATGATTAGCAATTGAAACATCTTTTGGTAGACTGATTGATTTATAGCTTCAATCCAATTCAATTTGACAATGTCCATTTTGTCTAAAGCAGCTTTACAGAACATAAGAAACAAAAAACATAGTGTAAAATGTCCTAGATGTTAGACAAAATTCATCCCCATTGAGCAAGCCTGTGGCGACTGTGGCAAGGAAGAACTCCCTTAGATGGTGTGAGGAAGAATCCTTGATTGTGAATAATGTCCTTTCTGCAATTATGTAGTCAGTAATTCATATATATATATATATATATGAGCTGTGCTTGGGTTACTGTGCAGTGTTTTATCATCGTACAGCAGTATTCTCTTACCTTCCAAAACCATGCTGGGGTATGTTGTGTAGATTGAGTGTAAATTTTCCCTAGGTGCCACCAGCCATGGCGACCCTGATCAGCATAAAATCATAACTGAAAATGGGGTAATAGTTTAATCACAGATGATACTTGCAACTATTATTAATGAATTGTTTATCAAACAGGCTTATGTATATATGAGTGCAGATTTTTAACAGGACACAACAGTCCAATGATGTGTCAGATCCAAGGCTGATATTTTCTGTAAAGCATTTAGAAGTGTGTTGTTTTTCTAGCTTTGAATGAGAAAGTTGGGTGCTTATTTAAAATTTTTTGATAGAACATGGACTGGACACAGTAGACTTTACACTAGAATTTAAATGTTTAATACATAATGCCACTGACAGTGATTTACTCATAACATTTATTCCATGTTAGAAAATATACAAAAAAAAATTGTATTTTTCTTTCTATGACACTAAACTAGATTCTTATCGGATGAGAGACTGGAGCAATAAGCGCATTTAGAGATGTGCTTCTCTGCAATATTGATCATGTCTCACAGTAGGGCTGGCAGCGTGAAAGCTTTTGCAGCAATGGTAGCTAAAAACACCTTGTGGGCTCCTTAAGGTGAAATGCATTATCTCTCTTTCTGTCTTTTTTGTCTCTTTTCCCCGAAGTCCTCTGAGCCTCACATATAACACTGCATCAAGCACTCAATTAAAGGAAGACATTTAATATTTATCCAGCATCTTTCTTTACTCAATTCTCAAATTGCCAGACAATAGACTCGACAATCTGTGTCCTCTCTCTGGCTGCCATTGTTACTGAGAATTTATGAGAAAGCTCTTTTTTTTTTTGAGGCATCATGTATAGTGCATTAACCTTTGAGTGTTTGTTTTTGCTGTTAAATATGATGGATGCTTGCAAGAGTCACATTCCATCGAGAGCTCAGTGTGGCAATGGCATGAATAGTTTAGCGCATTCTTTATTGACACCCCACTTTCTCTCTCTTTATGTTTCTGCTTTCCTCCTTTTTTATTCATCCGTCGTGTCATCTTTAGCCTGAAATTCCACCTTTGTCCAATAAATGTTGCAGAGAGAGGAGGAGAGTAATTCGTTGCTTTAATGAGCAATAATTCATAGCTCACTCTGCACCCTGTCAGACAGGGAGATGGGCCTTGTCGCTATTCTGCCTCAGGCAGCAAAGCCAGTCTCATTAAAAGTGTATTAAGTTCACAGACACACACACACTCACACACACACACACACACACACTTGAGACCCATGAATATGGTGCAGTCATTCATGAGTGTCTCACACTAACAGAAACTTTCCCCATAGAAGCATGACTCTTTACTAGGTGTAAGGTAATGGAAATGTGTTTGATTAGTCCGATTAGTGCTACACAAAAGTGCTAAACGTTAATCCGTATATATAAGTGATTTAGTCCAATTAGTAATAAACAATATTCTTACTTCCCGTGAGAGTGTGTGTTAATTCGATTACCGCTATACAATATTCATACTTTACACAGTGTGTGTTAGTCTGATCAGTGCCACACAACATTCCTACCTCCGATGTGAATGTCTGATCAGTGCTACGTAATTTTCTTACTTCCTGTGAAAATCCAGTAGGGTGTGTAAGTAGGGTGTGTAAGTCCAATTATCACTACACAATATTCTTACATCCTAGAGGACAGAGATTTAGTACGATTATTGATACACAATATTCTATCTGTCAGAGTGTATATTAGTTCAATTAATACTAGATAATATTCTTACCATGGGAGCGTGTCCGAATAGCACCATACAACATTCTTACTTCCAGTGTGAGTGTGTCTGATTAATACTACACAATATTGTAGACTTTTCTACCTCTATAGTCTGTTTGCAATCTGCTCATAAACCCCACAAGACCATAACTCAGCACAGAATTGGCATGTTTGCCTAAAACTCTTTTGTGTGTTATAAAGTGTTCAAGCAAGTCTTCATTCGATTTTTTTAAAAAATATATAAAAGCTTTTGATTTTGATATTGTAGTGTTTATGGGCCACTTAAATTATCCTGTAACACCTGATACCCTACAGTAATCAGATTATTACTGTGGGTTTAAATGTAGTCATTGTTCTTTCTGTCTCTCTCTCTCTGTCTCTCGCTCTCTCTCTGTAGAGAGGAGAAGAGTTGCCACTAGATGATTCCACAGTCTGTCTGAACACACACACACTCTCTCTCTCTCTCTCTCTCTCTCTCTCTTTCTCTCTCTCTGATGATGCAGTGATGCATGCAGTGCGCAGGCTGATGATGTGAGAGGAAAAGACAGGCCAAAGCAGTAAAGCTCTTGAGTCATGCAAAATGCAACATACATTCTGCTCTGTGAAAGTCTTCTAAAGCCATACAAGGCACACTATTCTCTCACTCTCTCAATCTCTCTTACTCTTTTAATCTCTCTTGCCCCCTATTTCTATTTTTTATTCTCTCCCCATCTTGCTTGTTCACACTCACTAATATATAATAAGTTAAAATTGGGTCAGTTGGGTAGTGAATTCATTACAAAAATGCCCATGACTCATTGGAGGTTTGATACATTTTGATGGGGTTTGATTCATTTAGACCAGTGGTTTCTCGATGCGGGGTCCCAAGATCTGAAGGTGTAGCATAGCCAGGTTGTGTGTAGGATTTTGTAACAGTGGTGGAAATCCCAAACATTATCAGCATTACAGTTTTTCTAGTTATTGTAGCTGTTTACTTGAATCAAATATATTTGATCCAAACCTCAATAATTCAAAAACAAGCATTCCTATAAATAATCGTAAAACTTGGAATGTGTTCTGCTTGTGGAATGATCAGGGATAAAAAGGTTAATGCCTTTAAAAACTACGGAAAAATATTAATGTACACATTTAACTAATGTTTCCTGGAGTAAATTGGTACTAAGTGAGTCTGTGGAATTTATCCATCCATCCATCCATCCATCCATCCATCCATCCATTTTCTGATCCTTTGCAGGGTCACAAGGAGCTCAGAGTCTATCCCAGGTATCTCATGGCACAAGGCAGGGGGACACCCTAGATGAGGTGCCACTCCATTGCAGGGCACAATCACACAAACACTCATACACCTGATGGACCAACCACACATGGCTTTAAACTGTGAGAGGAAGCAAGACTCCCTGGAGGACGCCCCTGAAGCACAGGGAGAACATGCAAACTCCAAACCCTGGAAATGAGATGCAAATGTGCTAACCACTAAGCTACTGTGCCCTGTTTGAGGAATGAAATCCCTCAAAAAGGTATAAGATCCCCTGACCTCCACACACAATTGGCTTTTAGTATTCCAGGATACACAACCTGTGGAACAACCTAAAAAAGATTATTTAGACCCTTCTTCGTCTTATACCACTTGCTCCATGTAAATACTCTCATCAAGTTCACCACACTTGACTACAGAGAAACTAATAAAGCTTAACATGATACATGGAGTCTTAAAGTCCACCACAGTCTGAGTGAACATCACAAGGTGGTACCACTGTGTGTGATAAGTCTAACCCTAGACTTTTCTCAGCCTCTGGTTTAGTGATCATGGAACAAACTGCACAACATATTAACCCCTTGAACTCCCTGGACAAACGGGTGGTGAATTAAACTGAAAACATGTGGCTGTCGACTGTTCATGCTGACATTCTGATCACATGCTGAGCTGATGTTCTCAGTAACATGGATAAGTTGTTGCTGGTTTTGCTTACATTTCGCACTATTGCACAAATGTGTGCACTTTTGACCACAATTTTAACTTGCTGATTTATTTTCATATCGATTTATATATTAAAAATACAAAACATTGGGCAGAGCTTGTGACTGAACCTCCAGCACCAATAATGACCCTTCTTTTAAAATCGCTTACTGTAAATAAAATTCAAACCCATCTGAGACTGATATTTTTTTAGGTCAAGACTTTCAAATCAATAAAATAAAATTGAGCTTAATAAATATTTCTAATACACACAAAAACTTGGGGGTTTAATCACCTGACATGGCATTCAATAATAGTAGCCACAGTTGATAGTACATAATAATAGTAGATGTGTAGCCACAGCCTGGTCTTGAATGAAATCCGCATCCTCAGCCTCGACTCCATGCCATTCTGTGTATTTTTACTTTTGGTGGTGCTATTGATTTTGTTCCCACACAAGCAATAAATAATCCATTTTGAGCCATTTCTTAACGCCAGACCCACATTTGAGCATGTAAATATGAAGTGGAGAGTAATTTATATGTATATTTCTAATATTTCTTTGTAAGCTTTTGGATATTTTGAGTTTATTGTGCACTTTTAAATTATTGTGAACTGTTAATTCTTAGGTGGTTTTCACATTGGACCTGCTCGCTGAGGCAGCAGAGGCATGTTCTGCATGCCCCTCATAGCATTGGTCTTGGTTACTTGATTCTATTGAAACTTGGTGCATTTGTGTGCATTGCATCCTCACAAAAATGCATAGCAAACACAACACAACTAACCATTTCAGAATTTCTAAAAATGTTTTTGGAGCTATTATGCCCAGTAAGGCACCTTACCTCACCTCACCTCTACTGTGTCCCACGACACTCCCCTGCCACAATAGTACACGATTTTATTTTACCATTTGTGGTATTTGGCAGACACCATTATTCAGTGTGGATTACATTTATTTATGCAACTGAGCAGTTGAGAGCTTGCTCAAGGGCCCAGCAGTGGCAGCTTGGTGGCCCTGGGATTTTAACTCACAACTGTCTGATCAGAAGTTCCACGTTTAACCACTAAAATACTACTGCCCTACACGTGTAAAAGTAATGACGTTGTTACTGTCTAAATCACATGTGCAGGTTACTTAACATCCGGAGCAAGTACGAAACCAAACACGAGCTGCATTCACATTCACAGGAATCGGGGCACAGGTCCAGCGCAACCCAACTCACACCACCTCCTACATGTAGTCTAGGGTGCACTTCCTGATCCACATGACAGCTGTCCCATTACCGATTTTTCATGTGAACTGTGCTGTGTCTCAGACTAAACTGCCAGTGTGAAAGCCCCCATACCCCTGTCCATCAAGCAGTTAGCTGGCACTAAAAATATTAAAGACATACTAAAACAGCTCAATTAACATGTCAACATGTGCCTACATCTCTCTCTCTCTCTCTCTCTCTCTCTCCCCCTCCCTCCACCCTCTTACACTCTCCCACTTGGTACTTGTGCTCTCAGAAGTATCCGGTGGAGTGTGTTTGTGCCTCTGAAGGTGTTTAAGGATATGCCCACAGTGTGTGGTAATGGATCACATTATTAATTCAGGAAGAGAGAGAAAGAGAGATTGGGGTGTTGTGGCTCTATAGTTAGGACTGCACATTGGACACACATTGGGATATCCATGATCTCTATTGTATATTTTGGTCAACTGATTGCACTGAATAATGCATGGCTAAAAGCCTTGTGTTTCTTCAATAATGCTCCCTTCTTTCTGTTGTTGTTCTTGTTGAAAGATTGTACCTTCTAGAATCATTCCCTAGAAGTCCCTAAATGCCAACACATGATTACTGCTGTGTTACATGCAATCATTCATGCATCTTTGTGCACATACTCTGTATCCGAATACCTTTGTCTGAAGAAGTGTAGACTCCGCGGAATCAAGATACAAATGATCTGTTTAAAACGTTAGAGAAGCATGCAATAAGCTGCATTTTTTAAAAAAAACTTCTTCTCTTAGCTATTTACTTGCCTCAGCTGAGCAGAATTCAGGTGATCAGCAAGTGTCAATAGCAGGGAATTGTAGTCAATGTGGGACTATAATTGGAAAGGAGTGATGTACTTGTTTTCTTGTTAAGGTCATGAACCAGGTTCTAATTAACAACCTGTCTGTTGTTTCCAAATCTATCATTTCTATAACCTTAAAAAAGGTTGACCTCCAAATGGAGCTTGTGTTAGGCTGCACAATAAATCCCAAGTCACCACATTACAGGCACAACTCAGACCGCTGACATCTCTGTTTCTCCTTTGGAATGAAGTGGATACTACACCAACTTCATGGACCATGGATACCCACTGGAGGAATTCTGTTGGGTCTAAGTGGCTAATGCTTACATCTTTCGTATAACTGATTATCTAGTTAGATATTAGGAGAGCTTAGCTGACAGAGGAAAATTTGATTTGGGGTCATATGGAGTAAATGTTACTCATAGCCCACAGATGTGCTGTTGGTTTTGCTGGTGTTGAAAGAACTAAAATTATTTTCACTCTGACTGGAACTTGCAATGCATTTTTTCTGCAACATCAATGTCTGTGGGTGACAGTTTCTGATACAGCCCATAGATCAAAACCTGGCAGAATATGGGGGAACAGCAGCTTAGCAGTTAGCTCATTTGCCTCACACCCCTAGGGTTGGGGGTTAATTCCTACCTCCAGTCTTTGTGTGTGGAGCTTGCATGTTCTCCCCATGCTTTTGGTGTTTCCTCTAGGAACTTGTTTTTTTATCCCCAGTCCGAAGGCATATGTTGTAGGCTGATTGGCATCAAGATAATTGTACAGGACAAGGATGGATGAATAAATGCTAATAATAGAGTTTTTATTTATAGAACACATGAACAAACTAAAACTGTGAATAACCAGGAAATGTGTGATCAGGCAAAGTAAATAAATGCATGGGGTAGAAATGAATTCCATCTATTAGCTTTACATAATTCTTATTTTCCATAACACTGTACTTGCACTGTACATGAGTTTCTGTCCACATTTGGCATGGCATATTCAGTCCACAGTCTGCAGCACTCTGATGACATCATGGCTGGATTGGAGTGTCTCAAGTGCCATGGGGGAGCAGATTAGTCTTAACTCTCCACTCGGTACAGAACCATTTAACAGACCACTTCTCCTCACACCTCATCAATATTTCAGCTGCTCAATCTATATTCATCACGGAACATGCTCCGTCCGACCGGCTGTGCCCTTGTGCTTTTATTTATTCATCTTATTTATTTATTTCCTCCCACCATCATGGCATAACGACAAGCTGCAGTTATTCCCCACCATTAGAGGAACCTTAAAGCAGTGCTGAATGAAAGATGCCTTTGGGCCACATCAGGCTGCTGTGATACAAAGTGACAGGCAGAAGTGGAGCGGCCACTGGAGTGAAGTGGGATGCTCTAAATCTGTCACTATACTTACTGACAGATACGTTTAAAAAGCTGGTGTTAGGCTGGATGGGGATAATCGCTAGGATTCGATGTTTTTGCCTTTTCATGGTGAGTCTGCATCCCTAGGTATAGTCCCCTGTGGACATTTTACTTTAATAGGCTATTAACATTTTAAAGCCATCAAATGCATTTTCTTATATGCATTTATGCAATCAACGAGAAATTAAGTGAAGGAAAAATACTGTGCCTATTTTAGGCACAGTTGTCAAAATATGAGTATTCCCAGACTCCACACAATTTACTATGGCTACTAACTGCTGTGGCACCATGCTGCTCTGTCTTACCTGATTTCAGAGTGGCCTTAAAACTGATGCAAGGATGACTTGGCACATCCACATCTGCGTTTCCAAACAATTAATGATCTAAACATAAATATCAGCTGTGGCATGTTATAGTCAAATATGGGCCAATTGTAAGCAGCTTCATTTAATGTTTGGCCCAGCAACTGAAGTCTTGGCCAAAACTGCTTGAGCCAAAAGTATATTAATTGTAAGTTTGCATCATGCCAATATCTTGCTTCAGAGGCTAATGGAGTTGTGATGATGTTCTGGCAGACAGATTGATATGAGTTAATTGGCATCCTACCATAGTAGCCAGTCTTCCATCAGTGCTATGTACTCCTTGATGAAAAGCTCAAATTTAAAACCATCCTGTTTGATTTGTGTCTCTGGGCTCTTCACCCGTATCTGCAAAGGACCATAAAACCAAATCTCAGATTTATTAGTGCATTTATTTTCATCCTTGATCAGAATATTATGTGACTGTGAGTAGTAGCACAATTTGTACACAACTATTTAATTTTAATCATTATTTGGTTTGTTTGTAAGTGTTTAAAATGAAGTACTTTATACTAAACATGAAGTTCAGATTTGTTTGAAAAGAGAATGCATGGGATAGAAATGAATACCATATATTAATTAACATGTCAAAGAACATGTAGGACTGTGGTCATACTCAGGCAGAAGACATATGGAAGAAGCACTTCACTGATTCGAGGTCAATAATATGTTGATTGGTAGATGTGGACTTGTGGTTCTCTTGTTTTTATTCTTTCAGCTGCTCTTTGTTCAGTGTTGCCACAGCAGATCATTTGGACCACATGGTTTGATTTGGCACAGGTTTTACACCAGATGCCCTTCCTGATGCAACCGTCCCATTTTATACGGGCTTGGGATCGGCATTAAGAGTAGACTCCTCAGTGGTTGGGTTATCTCCCTGCCCAGGAATCAAACCCAGGCTGTGACAATGGAGCTGAGCAGTTGAGCTGATTCTTGGATGCAGAGTAAATGGTGAAAATTTGAATAGGGCTCAATGCTCATTGAAATAAGCTGATTCTAGGTCACCATGGGTGTGCAGTTGATGGGGAATCTATGCTTGCACATAAGCCTTTCTGCTGCTTGTCACAGCTCTGGCATTTAGGTCACCTTTGCTACACACACATGTTTGTTTTCAGCATCAATTCTGCATCAGCACTCACTAAAGTAAAGGCAGTATAATGAATGGGATGTAGTACACAGGTTTTTTTTAACCCTGTGTGTGTATGAGTGTGTGTTTTCGCATATCATTGTGAAATGATTTAATACAGTGGTAGCTCAGTGGTTAAGGCATGGGACTACTGATTAGAGGATGATTGAGCATGTGAAACCAGGACCACCAAACTGCCACTGCTGGGCCCCTGAGCAAGGCCCTTAACCCTCAGTTGCTAAGCTGTATAAATGAGATAAATGTAAGATAAAGTTGTCTGCCATATGCAGTAAATGTAAAAAGGCAGGGTTACTCTGGAATGTAGAATTGGTTCTGGACATGGAACATCTAATTTAAAAGACAAACAGGTTTGTGAAACTTACTTTGTATGCCGAACAGACGAAGAAAAATTATGATACATCTCAGATATAACTGAATCTTGAGATGAGTTAATAATCACAATATGTATTTGCTTTGATTATAATTGTATGTTAATTTAAATTCATTTTATATAAAGACAAACCCAGTCACATAGCAAGCATTTATTTGTTTATTTGTTTATTTCTTTACTGACTGATTGCATGTAATGATCTTCTTTATGACTTCCAGGACGTGGATCTCTTATATCCTGTTAGGTTTTCATGTATATATGGATGTAAAGATATAAATGTGATATTATTTGCTGAATAAATTGGTCTAAAATCCACATGATTGAAGATAATGACTTTAATAGTATTAAATCTTATCACTTTACACCAACAAATGAATGAACTAGTGATTGTATAAATAAGATAGTGATTAGTAGAGAATTTATTGCTCTTGTAAACATTCAGCATTATAGTATGGGTAAATCTGCAACCATGTCTGTCCAAAAGAGGAAGTCTGTGAGACCACCTGTGACCTACTTACAATATTGTCCTACCAGGTTTACGCTGGTGGTTTCACACCAATTCGCACCTTAAGACCTTGGTATCTGTTTCTTATAACGTCGTATGTGTAAATCACACAAGTGTTTAAAGATCACACCATTCAAGCAGTGAAGCCTTACAGATGAGTGGATATATCTAGCGTAGCACAGAAACATAAAAAAAAAGTGTAACACAAAAACTAACTGTGATATTCAACCTGGATAAAGTTCACTGTGGGGGCATTTCATTTCACTAGGAGACGTTATATTAAATGTCACTTTAATATAAGAGGTTATAAACATTTATATGTTTGCAGTTAGTTTCATTTCATATAAACCACTTTATAGGCTTGCTTATTGTTTTATCAATTTAAGGGCCTCATATACCTAGCTGCTCAGATACGTCCACACAGAACTCTGAGCACTCACACTGTGTGAATGTGAGCGATAACGAGCTACTAAAAGCAGATTATTGATCAATTAACAGAAGGGAGAACGAGAGATGGAGGAAACAGCAGAAGGATAAGAGGGCATGGACTGAAAGGTCAGAGGATTGAGAGTATGAAAGGGAAAGCAACAAAAGAGAAAGAGACCAATAACAGTACAGAGTACACACAATACATATCACATTAATCAGAGGTGTTTCTTAGTTACTTGTGATGGAATATGTTAAAAAAATATAACATAGTGTGTTTTCCTTTTATAGGAAAATAATCAACCATGGGATGGTGTGATGTGGCCCAATACAAAGCGGAGCTACTTTTACTGCAAGAAGGTAATTATTTTCCTATAACCACACACACTGAAGTCATTTATTGCATTGACACCGTAGCAATTTGCCCAAAACCTTAATTGTTTTACTGTTTTGGCAAAAGAACACAGTGTAAATTTGATCTATTTCTAGTTCAAAGATATAGAATATCCATAAGGGAAGTAAGCGCAATCATTCCCTCACTAGCCTTTATTTTTCTTGTGAAGATGGTGACAAGCTGCTTGTCATGCTAACGAGAATACCACAAAAGCTAAGGTCCCCTGCCGTGAGACTCTTTCCATAAACACTAAATAAACATTTGCTTGCAAAAAGCGTCAACACCTATAAACAATTATACATTTTTTCTTTGGCAACCGATTTTCGTAATCTTTTCTTTTATGAGGCTTAAATTAGATCGAGTGGTAAAAGTGACTATGCCACCTTATAGAATAAGATCTGCTTTAACAATTGATGAATTTAAATCTTGCCTTAAGACTCAACTACTCTCCTTGACATATGACTATATCTAACCTTTGAATGAAAAGAAACCTGAAAATGATTCAACACCCTCTCACCAATTAGAACTGAGAATTCAACAGCACTGAGGAATAATATCAGATTTTCACTCAGTTATCTTGCTTTGTCAATAGACATCCATTAAGTATGAACAACTAGGTGTCTTTTGTTCTCATCCCTACCCACAAAAATGAACTCCCTTGCTGTACGTGCCCAGATATGTTTCATCCATTTCTGTATTACCCCTTACACATGCACACACACACACACACAATATACAGATACCCTGGTCACTCTAATTCATTCCCCATTAGTCTCGGGTTTCAGCACCCCCATGTCTGGATCATTGATTTAGTCTTTTCTGTCACACAGTTTTAAATGGCCAGTGGACATCAGCAGTGTGATGGGTCAGAGTACAAACTGTGTGTGTGTGTGTGTGTGTGTGTGTGAGAGCTCAATGGAGCCTTGAAGTTTCATATTTTACTATGAGAAGCTTGCTGAATCAGGCTAAACTGAAAGCTGATGTGTAGGCACGGTAAGCTAGACACATTCTCATCAATTCTTCATGCCCATCAACCACTTTTCATGAAAGTACTGTATGTGCCTGGTGTTTCTGTGAAACACACACATGCTCATTCTCTCTCATACACACTGCTCCTTTCTCACTTGTTCGTTTCAGTCCCATGCCTAGAGGCTCCTTGTTGTCCCTTAACCCCCATTCAATTTCCTTAAGCACCATGCCTTGCCGTGACCACAGAAGTCGACTAAATTAGTGGATCAATAAGCTATCTGAAACTCTTTAGGGGGTATTGAGAAGCCATGTTCTCTTCTCCAGTTGCTCTACCTAACGAATAGGATGTTGTTGCCGTTGTAATGTGCTGTGTCATAGAGTTCTTGTTACAAATGTCCCTCAGGACCACTGGCCACTTCAGGGATGTGTGTGATCTCACATACACACTTATACATATGATGATATTATCTCATTTCATTTACATTTTCATTAAGTTTAGTTTATGGAATACTTTATGGAATGCATGATTTTGGTCCAGCATTTACACCTGCTTTTTAGACAGACACTTTGCAACAAAACTGGAAAAATGATTTGATATTGTTCAAAATCTTCATAGCAAAAAACAAAACAAAACAAAACAAAACAAAAAAACCTTCAGTTCCATATATGGGCCCGTATGGGTCCTCAGGCACAAGCTTAGATTATACTTTATGCCACTTTTCACATGATATGCCCTGAAATTGTGCACATGAGATTGATATCATGTGATCAGATGAAAAAACTGTGAGAAAATCACACCTGCAAAATGAAACCACACGGCCTACATGTGAAAATAAATAAGTTGTGTAAGAAATCACATGTGGAAATAAAACACGCAAGCAGCATATAAAACACCAAGTACATGTGAATAGTACATAGTACATAGTAGAAAAATAGTCTAATAACAATTTAAATTTTGCGTGTAATTCATGTGAAGCAAACAAACAAAGAAAAAGATTAGTTATACATTGACCTAAACACTGTTGACTGAACAATACAGATAAAATAATTTAGATTTTGAACTGAACATCATTGCCACAATGCAAATGAATGAAAATTTAATTTTAAGGTATAATGAATATGTTCCCAAATAAGAAATGACACTTTTTTAGCTGTGTCCTCTCACTCTCCGAAACACTGACATCTGGGGCTCTTTGCTTCTGCCACTAATGATCTTGCCCTGAGGCCAAAGCAGCATCCTCCCTACTTTAGACCCCAAATGTCCTCTGTTTACACATGTATGCATGCTGCGCAAGTTTTCTCACTCCTCAGGCGTTTTGGACAATAGAAGTCAAATTGATGTTAGGAAACAAAGAAAGTCCAGCAATCATCCTTCAGCTTTTTTTGTGTTTTTTTATACAGCTTTTTTAGTTTACTTATAAAAAGAAACAAGTAAATAGTTATATAAAGGAAGGCAGAGTGGAAACACTAACCACTGATTGGGGACTGATAATAATTTATTTATCATTTATTAATAATGTACGATGTCTGGCTACAATTAAATAAAATTAAATGCATTTCATTACATTTATTACAAAGATATTCTTTATGTGAATAATGATTTAGTTGCTATTTAGAAATGTCTTTATGACAACTGCCTTAGGGTTGAAATATTGTATAATCATATTGGCTCATATAAGCCCAGAGAAAAAGACAAAGACAAAATAGAAAGTTTTTGAAGGAACAAGAGATAACAGTAGCCAGAGGTCTGACATTGGGCATATATTTATGAACTAATTCAATGTATGATGAATGAATTTAATGTTGACAAATTGATGTGGTGTAATAGGAATAAACACTTGGAAAATAATCAACCTTAAGGTGGTAACAGAGAGTCCACTTCATATCAGGTGACACCACACCACTATGGAACTGATCATTTTCCGTTAATGGCACAACCCACAGTCTTTATCTTTCTTATTTAACTTATAGCTCAGGAATTGAGATTACAGGGACAGTAATGATTGTGAATAGTGAATTTCCCTTTGGGATGAATAAAGTATCTTTCTATCTATCATGACTCTGCACTTTCACCTCACATGAATGATATTGGCATTTTCGTGTTAGTTTTAATGATTGTTCATATTTTTTACTTATCAGTTCTTTATCTTCAGCTTTTTCTGACTGTGCCTGTCAGGTTGCCAGTAACAACAACCTCTGAGAAAGGTCAAGAGGTCAAACTAATGGACGGCCCCCAGCTTCATGGGCCTCTATTTAATCATGCAGGACAATACTCCCTCTCTCTCTCTCTCTCTCTCTCTCTCTCTCTCAGTAGCCCACTTTTGAACAGATGTACTTGTACACACACACAAACCCCCAGCTGAGTCTACTTGACCCAAAACTGTGATTAATGATGTCAAGCTCAACCAAAGGAGAATCTCTGTCCACACTCCTGCTGACGTACACACACTCACTTACACACATACTGTTTGTGTCTCTCTCTCTCTGTATGTGTGTGTGTGTAGTATGCAGAGTTGGAGCTCAGTGAGCAGGAATCAGTGATTAGCTTTGACAAGGTATGAGGTGGAGAACAGGTTGTTTCAGCTGAGTTTTTTAGCAGAGATGAATTGATGAAATGTAGTTAAATTCTTCAAAATGCAGCTAATTTATTGTAATAAGTGATAATGACTGTAAAATCTTGTGCAACTTTGTGAAAAATGTGCCGAAAAAGATGACACGTTTTTTTTTTTGGGCAAATGTGCCAAAAGAAATCTCCAAATTCTAGTCACACTTTTAATGCCATTTATTGAGCCAGCTTCAAACACTCTCCTCTTATTTATTTTCTATATTCTGTTGGTTGTTATCCATATGAATTCTGGAATTTTTTGGTAGTAACTCCTCAAATAATATATCAGTTCATTAAACTTGAGCTAGAACCTCCTGTTTAGCCTCAGATTGAGGCTTTCAATGGCAAAAGGAAATAGAAACAATTTTTGATGTGCATGTAAATATAAAATAAGACTGTGTGGAAAAGCGTATATATAGAGACATCAGAATTTTGACTTTCCATCTGATAAAACCCTAGAGTACTAAAATTAACAGAAAAGGTTACTTTAACTAACTTTTAAGAAACTTGTTAAAGGTACTTTAAGGTTATTTCATGTTGTCATGAGGTAACTGGAAACAACTGAATGCTGAGAGAAATGTGAATAATCCGGGTTTTATAAGGCTCTCTATCTCTTATTAATCTGTTAATTATATATATTTATTATTAATAAATATATTATTATATTATATTATATTATAATTAATACTTAAGCCCAGCAGAGAAAAACATTTTTGAGCCTACTGAAACCATGTTACGATCATATAACACTTTTAAGGTTTATTTGTCTTAATGTCCTTTCTATGATTTATAATACAAGATACTTCATTTTTTAAAAATTTGAAATAATTCCAAAACAAAATAATTCACACTGAAATTTAATTGTAAATCATTAACAATATTTAAAAAAATCTATTAGGACATATAGCACATGTTCCTGTGCAACCACGCAAAAACATTCTTACACATCTGCTAGCTGACCTTCCGTCCCCAGTTACACCAGAAACTGCAGTTTATTAAGCACGTTGCATGTAGCTAGCTAATGCCATTAATATTTCGTGCTAATGATATCTGATGTTAGCCACAATGCTGTGCGGAGGACTTTCTATAGTGCCAGAATGTTTAAATGGTAATAGCAGTGAATACAGTAGACCTGCACTGTGCGATACATACAGTATTTACTCTCATGGAGCATATGTAGTACATTTACTGCACAGCTAAATGTTCCTTTCTCCTCCAGATTTTCCATTCTAAGGCTATAGAGAAGTGTAAAGAGAAAGTGGATATTGAGTGGTTGAGGCTGCATTCATCAGTGGTTATGTTGTATTCATCCTGGATGATGATTGGCTGCCAGATCTTATTAAAATCTTATAAAAACTCAGTTTTTCTGTAAGATGGAAGTTTTTTTTTTATTATTCAAATATTTCACCAGAACATTACAAAATACAAAAATAACACCACAGTGGTATAGAGTATCCACCAGTGATGAAGTATAAGTGATTTTCAACCAAAATGCCAGATAGAACACTGTAATCCTGAAGTAATGAATTGTGTTATTTCTTATATTATTGGCTGCGGTTTTCTGCAATCAGAGTTTGGCCTACGAGCCTCATTACTCAGTGGTTTGGAGATTCATGGCTGGAACTCCAGCTATAGTCACTAATATATTTAATGATGTAATAATCCCTGGCTTAATGGTTTAAGGATTACTGTATTCCCCCTGAAACAACATTGAATACCTAGCATCATCTCTAAAGCCTCGTCTGATTTATGACTGGATAATTGTCACTAATCAGTTAGCCCCAACCCTCCCTGGATCAGCTGTCAATCACGCAGACAGCATGTCTGCCTCCGAGGCTCGTGGGTAATACAGGCCGCCGTCGCCAGGCATTCGCAAGCCGAGCCCTTCGAAACTCGAGAGTCTCTGGTGGCTGGCGGGAGGCCACTTTAGGAGATGCTATCTGCAGCACCCAAACACCCTGGCGCATTCGCTCACACACCCTCGCACACATGCAGTCACACTCATGCATGTGCTTATTCACACAGACGTTTTTGAGTTCTGGGAAAATTACACATTCGGCTATGCTTTTTTCTATAATTGAAAACTGTACACGTTGTGATCATGTAATCTTTTCCAGTGTATGTTTTTTCTTTCGAGTCCTTCTGCTTTTCATAATAAATAAGTCTACAGTGCAGACACAGTTTCAACTTTTTCTGTATGTTGGGTGTGTTTGAAAAGCCCCTAGCTGAAAAACATAACTGAAATAATTGAAAGCATGCTCATAATAATGTCCATCAATTTATCAGTATTGGATGGTGATGAGTGAGTCTGAGGTTGGTAAGAATCTAGACACTGGTTGAGCAGCAGAGTGTGACGTGTGAAACCTGAAACTGTCATTTATTCTTTGACTAACAGTGCAATCAATCAATGGGGCGGTATAAGGACATTGCTACAGCTCCTAGAGTCATCGATACCCATAGACTAGTACATATGGCATGTTTATGTTGTGGCCTCTTTGATCAGTTTCTGTTTCTAATGGATTTTGCTGGACCTTTCAATCTCTCTTGCCCAGCGTGGGTGTGTGTTGGTGTGGTGCACAGGGCTACGAGAGGCCGCAGGGTCATTTGAACCTTGCGGTTTTGGAGCAAAGTGCAGGGCGACAGAAGGTGTTCTCTCTGTTTTCAAACGTCGCTCTCTTGCAGAGACAGGAAGTCTGCTGTCCCCCCCTCACACACGCGTAGACATACACACTACACCACACCATTAACAGATCGCATGCATTAATGGGATGTACTGCAGAGATAGATGGAAGCCGGGGAGAAATCCAATATGGAGGCTCAGCAACGAGTCCTCGACCACAGCACCAAAATCAAAATCTCTGTCTCACACTGTCTAAACGGTCTGAAACTCAATCTGGGAGGCGTGCGTACATCACCACTGTAATCTGGCTCTTTAGGATAAAGATGAGTAAATTTTCTATTGACCATACACATACAGATCCATGATTCTCAAAAAAAATAAAATAAAACAGGTCCAATGACCCCCAGGAGCCCTGAAAGAATACAGAAATCATCATCCACCATTATCAAAATGATTATATATATTATTAAGATCTAATAGTTATTCACCTGTTTGACTGGTCAGTTGAATTTAATAGGTTTAATCCAAACCTCAGCATCTCAGATGACAAGTAGCCCATCAATAATGTTAACTTCAATCGAATGACAGCTTGTCAGTTTAATACAAATGTGTTCTATGAGTTCAGGAATATAAAGCTCTATGACTCCAGTATATCAGTATACTCCAGTATATCAGTATACAGATATAATCATTATTTTAGATTATTTTCCACAGTAATATTGATATCACATGTCGATGATGTTCTTCGCCTATGTTCTTGTAATATATATATATATATATATATATATATATATATATTATAACGTTTGAATTAGATCAGGCACATATAGCTGTGATTATTTTATTGCACTTTTTGCAGTTTATTAAGACTTTACATCTACTTCTTTTTTTATATTCCCAGATTCAAAAGAAGTAATAAAAAAAATCTTTTATTGACAAATGCATAGTGTACAGGGATGTTTTTTTTAAAAACATAAATTCCTATTACATAAAGGATGAAAGACACACAGTACAACAATCTAAACCTTTAAAAAATGAGTACTAAACAGTTGCACTATTTTCTAAGTGCCACTGATACGAACACTTGCAAAAATATGTACAGTGTGTTATGTTTATATACATTTTAAATTCATATGTGTGTATGAATAAGTGCCAGTATGTGAGTGATCTCAGGAGGAAAGTGGAAAGAAGGTGTTGATTTATGAATTTCATTGGCCTTAGGAAAGAAACGGTTCAGGTGTCAGTTAGTCGAAGGTTTTACGGCTCTAAATCCTGGTCTCTGGAAAAATGGATGCATGGAAATGCCATTATTTATCATTATATTTGTCCAATCAGTCTGGTCATGTCTGTCTCCCATCATTACTGCAGGCTTGCAAAGCTTCAATTTAAAAACATTTCTTTAATCATATTTATGAAATAAATGTGCTGAAAAGTATTTAAAGTAAGCTATAGGTACTATTTTTATTACTATTCTGTAACAAATGAGTGAATCTATTGCTCATATTTCCTGTTATAAAAATGGATTAATATTAAAAAGTTTCTTTTTTTCAAATAGGAAAGTATTCATTTAAAGGATGTCTAAAGAATAATGGCTGAGTACTTATACGTAATAATAGTAGATGTAGTAAAAGTGAAGTGCTTGTAATTTCCTTCTAATAAGTTTCTAGAGATACAGAATATTTCTGACAAATGGCCTTCACCAGTGGTGCTAGCCACATGCTTTAATAGCATTATTAAGCCATTAGAGTAATTCTGAGCAATTGTTAAACCACAAAATAGATAAATCCTACATAGTCTTAACCAAAGAGTAGCTGAAGGCATCTGTGTGTCTTGGTGATTTTCTTAATGGCCATGAACTGCGGTCTTGAATTTAAATCGATTACACCAGTTGTATTTCCATGTTCATGTGAACACCATGCATAATCCTTCCATTGTGTCTTTATTCCACAATGGAACTGATTTTCCATATGCTGTTCAAAATCTTTGAAACAAATGATCAGTAAGTAAATAGTAAATATAAATATAAAAAATGAAAGTAACTCTTTATTGAACCGTGTAAATACATATAAAATTATTCAAATATTTTAAAACACCTTTAACTTTTTAAAAATTATTTGTAGGTTAAATATTTTCCAGCTACACCATAGTTTTTTTTTTTTCACTAAATATTTTCCTCGAGTGAAATGAAGATTTCCATATCTTATGTACTCCAAGCTTTGATACTTAGATAGTAATAAACGCACACTAGATAATATATCTCACATTAGTGTCAAGCGGTTAAACTTGAGAAAAGCAGAACTTTGATGGACCGCTGATACAGTAGATGGTTTGTTCAAGTGTCTGTAACTCTTCCTTGCTTAAACACGAGGAATGTAGCACGCTGCCGAGCAAAGGCTGCACCATTTTCACAATGTCTCCTGCATGTTTACTACTCACAGCTGTAGGAATGCATTTAGATCATGGATTTGTAAATGTTAGGACATAACAAATCACCCTGAGTGACAGAAGATGCCTTCCTGATGTTCTTCCTTCTGTCTGCGCAGGTTGTCAGTTGCTCTGGATAAAAAGCATCTGCTGAATGTAAATGTAAACTTCATCTAGGCCCATGCTATGTTTAAATAGATCTGAATGCAGAATGATTTCCTCATGTCTATAATTTAAATGCCATATTTTATACATTATGATTACTATCACGCTCTCCGTCCTTACAGCAACTCATTTCAAGTTTACAAGCTAGCATATGTGTCACTTCTTGTAAATTGATCATGGATCTCATTTTACCTATATAGAAACCAGACTTACAAAACAAAAAACAAAAACAATTCACAACTAATCATATCTGTTTTATTTCAATAATCTCATACTGTATTAAAAAACATACAAAGCCCAAGATCTCCCAATTATTGTGTTGCCTCCATGGCTTTTGTGTCCACTCTGTTAAAATACATTGATACTAAAGTTTAGGTTTTTAATTGATATTTATTGGAAAGAACTGACAGGCTGGTTAGGCTTTTGCTTTTGACATTCATATATATATATATATATATATATATATATATATATATATATATATATATATATATATATATATATATATATATATATATATATATATATATATATATATATGAACTTTAATGTATAACCCATAACCTATACAGAGGACACTGCAAAGCCCTGGTTCTTTCTATTTGAATTAGTGTAATGTTTGCACAAACTTTACTATAACACTCTTTTAAATCTGCACTCCTAAGTCTGCTGGTATTACGGTATAGTCATTTGAAGTGACACATCTGCTTCAATCACTATTGCTGCACATGGTTTCTGGGCAATTACCACATTTGCACATAATCTCATAATCTCTTCTAAATTTATACCATCTGACCATACTGCTGTTACTGTGTTACATGCTAAGAGAACTTTTATCGCCTGTAATGTCTTGCATGTATTGTTTTGCCCTCAAGGTACAGTTTATTTTATTATTTACAGTTGTGCTGAACCCAATTACTACAACATTGTACAGCAAGTCTGCCCATTCACCTGAACAACTGCTTTCCTCATTACAAAGGTTTGATGTTTCATGGATTATTTCAGTTAAACCACCGTTGTGTGCTTTTCTCCTTCAGACACAGTGTCACATGGATTGCTGTGCATGATAAACTATTCGAGAGAAGGATTTAGCACATGAACTGTCTGTTTCAATTTTAAACCCATTCTGTCTTGAACAAAATTTAAAAACATGCAGATTTCGGGTGGATTTTTTTTTTTTAGTGAGCCTACTTTCCTGTAAAGCACACTCACATGTTTAATCAACATTATCCAGACTGAAATAGGATTAAAGAGATTCCACGACAATCCAAACACCATCTCCTGCCACAAAGGGCTTTCAAATACAACCAATGTCTAGCAAATGCCCCAGTGCTGAATGAACACTTGGCAAACAGTATATAATAATAATAATAATAATAATAATAATAATAATAATAATAATAATAATAATAATAATAATAATAATAATAATAATTATAATTATAATAATAATTATAATACACATATAAAAACTTCTGAGATTTAGGTCAGTACGATATGCATTCATTCAGCCAGCACTGGGGATTTTTCTGTGTGCTACTGAATTGAGGACCAAAAAAGAAGTGCTTGAGAAGTAAGTGTAGAACAGGAAATTTAATTTAAAAAAGGTGTGAAGAGGCCTAAATGTAAGCTACTTGGCCACGTTACACCGATAAGAAGTAAAGTGATAAAAATAAACATGCAATAAACGAATAACAAAAAAATTAATAGCATTTACATTCATTTAAAATGGGATGAATTGAGCTCGCATGGGATGTACGCCTATATGCAGGAAGTTTTAAACACACATGCAGTCATCGATCTTTGGCGAAATTGTAATAATAATAATAATAATAATAATAATAATAATAATAATAATAATAATAAAAGTGTAAACTTGTGTATTGATGTTCTGTCGATGTGATTGGCACTGGCGCGGATATGGCTGCTGCTCAATATGTTGTCATAAGAGTATAAAATATGTTAGGCTATATCAAAATAGTTAAAGTTTATAAATAAATAACCTCAGCTTTGCATAGAAATAAACAGGTCCCTGAAAGCCGATATTCTAATCTCTCAACTTTCACTGCAAAAAAAAAGAAAGAAAAAAAAATCAAGATACAAATTAATACTCGTAGGTTTAGGCTAAATAAGCGAGGTGTTTTCACTCATTTTGCCTAGCAAAAAAAAATATATGGTGACCTTTCAAAAGTGGGTTTAAGAAAGTCAGACATCTCCTTCAAAAAGCCCGAAGTATTTGTTGGCGTTTGAGAAACACAAGTAAGGCGCGCTGCTTCCGGGATACACGAGCGGCAGAGGTGTCGGTAATAAACATCTTCCTAATAAAGCGTTTTCTTTATAGAAAAGCGGAAGCGCCACTGTCTTTGCGCTGTCGCTGAACTCGGTACTCGGTCCGTCCATTTCACTCGACAGCAGCTGCCTTTTTAATTTATTCCGCCGGTTTTGGAACCATATTTTCACCTGAGTCTCGGTGAGCTGCAGAGAGCTGGCCAGGCACGCACGCTCCGCGCTGCTCAAGTAGCGCTTGGCGTCGAAAGTCGACTCCAGCTGAAAGATCTGCCTCTTGGAAAAGATGGTGCGTGTTTTCTTTTTCGCCGCCGTCCGCGTGCTCTTCTCGGTGCCGTTCTCGCGCGCCGCGCTTCCGTGCGTGTCTGCGCTTCCGCCGGCGGCGCTCTGGAAAGGTTCGTCCTCGCACCCGGAGGTTACTTCTGCACGATCTGCGCGATCTGAAAGTTGGAAATCAAAAAATAATTAGCATTAGAAAAAGAAAAGAGTGTCTAAAACCACTAAATAATCTGTATTTTGTTTTATTAGCGTGTTACGTGCAGTAGCAACAGCAGCGGATATGATACCATTAAGATTGTCGTCGCGCTGAAGAGGAAGCGCGTCTCCGCGGACTGGAGCGCGCGTGGCTTTCGAATGACAGCTGTCAAACCCTCGCCCGCTCGACTTCAGATTGAGAATGCTGTCGATGGTGAACTTAAAGGAAGCGGCTCGACGCGGCGGCTCGTCCTTGCTCATATTCACAGACAGACGGTTTGCGTGTCCTGGTCTCCGCGCAGCTTCACACCCAGACCTCGGTCCCCTCGAGCACCATCGCTCCGCAACCGACTAGCAACTCGGAGTCTTGCACGACCGTTACTCCTCGGACCGGAAGTACGTGGTTTCCCCTTTTCGTCTATTGGTCGCGGGAATCCCTCAGCTCGGCGGCCAATAGTCGAGAAGGGCGGGAGCCGCGCGTGCACACAGCCCCAGCACGGCAAAATCCTCAGTGTTAAATGCACAGAGCATGCAATAAATTTATACGCGAAATGGCATGCGCTAAAGAGCATATTAAATACGTTTCTCCGTGCATCCGTGTTATTTTAAACAACGCACGCCCCAGTTCCTCTTTAGGATATCGATTAAACAAAACACAAATTTATTTATATTTTAATTCAATAACTTTGGAATAAAAAAGTTCAAACACCTCTGTTTCAGATAGTTAATGCATTTACATTAATGTTGAATATATGCATTTAAATTGATGCATTACATTTCTCGGTGATTGTTTTTTATTTCATTTTAATTGTATTGATTTTAGTGTATTTTATTGTATTTAATGAATATGTATTTGCATATTCGTTTGTTAAAAAGTACCCAGCCGCTATACGCTTTTCAGCATACTGTGGTTTTGTTAAACCATTAATTAACTTATATTCTACATATACATATACTTACAAACTACATATACCAGATTTCTAAATATTTCGAATAGAAATGGATTTGCATGAAATATTTGTTTTAGTAATTAGAACCATACTTTATATGATTGACTAGATTTTAGTATTTTGTATTTTAGAACTACATTTTTGGTATAATTGCTATTATTGATATGTTATATTACTTTTCTTTATTTTAAATATGTAATTTAAATGTTTAAATGTTTTGTTTCTTTTGAGCTTTTTATGCATGAACATTGATCATTTCAGTGTATTTATTAAGCGTCAATTCTCACGATGTTAATTTTTTTTTATATTTGTTTATATTTGAACAATTAATGCAGTGATAATATTGTTTTTTTTTCACTGTAAAGGACATAGGTGTGCTTTTTAGTGTCTTCTAAGAAATACAGAATTATTTTCTAGTTATATTTACATTTTTTGTGATATTTAATGACAAGAGAAAGGTTTTTTATGGTTTTCATTTACACACTTACACAACAATCGTAGATAACAATAATAAATCTGTTATAATGTGTAATGACATCAACAAGCACAAACACAGTGGGTTTGTGACGAATTTATTACCAAGTTATATGCATTGTGTGGAAAATAAAGTGACAAAAACATAGAAATAAGTGTATCTGAATAAAAAATATTTCTCTTACAAAGCAAATCTCAAATAAATACATATAGGCCAATAGGAGGGCCTGAGTCCCCATGCATAGACTGTTTTAGACTTCTGAAATAACACTGAAAATAAAATATTTCTGTTATATACACAGTAAAATTCCCATTGTTTAATAAATTGTGCACTCTTAGAAAAAAAGGCTCATTAACCAATGAATTCTTCTAAAAAGGAGACACTGTTGTAGGTTCTACACAGAACTTTAATGCTTCCCCAGAGGGACATCAGATGAGTGTATTTATTTGTCCAGTTGGATCTGTACAGCCTAATTCTAAGAGACAATTCAACACTAGGTATTAATTAATAATTACCTGGGAGATTTGCTGTTTAATCATATTATGTGAGATCTTTGGATGGTTGTATTTTTCTGTGGCCGTATGTGTTATTGCACTTCAGTAATAAAATAAACCCGATCGTGTACGACTCTCCATCTTTCAGTCTGTGAATTCAGACAAGTCCTGTTAGCTGTGACCTCAGCAGACTGACGGAATGAGTGAAATTACCGAGTGGGTAGCTCACTGAGCTCGTAAAGCCCACGATAGGAGGCGACAGTTGTGGCACATTGAGGCCCAGCGTGGCGCTCTCATGATACAGGATAGGGACGCGCACGATGCGCTGAGATGAGTGCGTAACGCTGGTAGCCTCCAGTTCAGCAGCCAGCTGTCTCTTCCACTTATTGCGCCGGTTCTGAAACCAGATTTTCACCTGCGTCTCGGTGAGGTGTAGAGACGAGGCGAGGCCTGCGCGCTCCGAGCTGCTCAGGTACCGCTTCACGTCGAATGTGGACTCCAGCTGGAACACCTGGCTCCTGCTGAACACCGTCCGCGTTTTCTTCTTCCTCACTGAACCTGACTCGGTCGTGTCAGGATGCGCGCGCTCATCCGAGAGCCGTCTCGCTTCGTCGCGTTCACCGGTGATGATGCTCTCAGCCGCCTCTCGCACGAGGTCTGCGCCTGGTCTTTCAGACACTACCGGGGAGTCCCTGTCGCTGGAGACGGAGTCGATGTGTTCGTATGAACTACTGGTTTCCTCTTTCGGACCTAAACAATAGATTACGTGTGTTATTATAAGCAAGGAGTGAAACCACGTAACCAATTAATCAATTGAACCATTGCATTTCTCCTTTTGCTTTTTGTTCTCTGCCTTTAGCCTGTTAATCCCTTGTGTTTTTTTCGGGTCAAAATAAAATACATAGGCCTATCTTTTGAACATGAACTTCTGAGATTGGCTCATTTTCTCTATTCAACATGAAAATGGACTAATGTATTTTTGGTATATCTGCTATATCATTTCAATGTTTATATTGCACCGTTTATATTCGGGTCAATTTGGACAGGCTACATTAAGTGGTGAAATATCACTTAAATACATTTGGTGAATGCTCGTCATGCAACTTTACCTCCATGCCTTATTTGCACTCATACCTGGTTACACACACTGCTTCTCGGAGAATCCCCAGATATAGGAAGTGCTTTTTGTGTTTTAAGTGTTTCCCAAAATATAAGCTAGACGCATTCATAATTCATCCTTTCACATTTCTGTTTCAGCAGCCCAAAGTCTACATGACAGTTACCGGTACCTCCACTGCTAAGGGTTAACTGGTGTGTGGATGCTCATCTCCAGTTTTAGCTGACACACGCATACTTCTTGTTTTTACGCAATGATGCATAACGGTAAAGTGAACGCGCCAGGAGCGTAATTGCTTCCGGGGCCTCAGAGCAAACGCCTACACAGCAAATGACGAAGTTGAATAAATTGAAGCAGAGTGAATTCTTAAAAGTGACGAATGAATTCAAACAGAGCTGGATTAACACTTAGTGCTCTTTTGATCTTATTCGGCTAGGCTAATGTTAGTCATTGGTATAATATAATAGTAGTGGTAGTTAGACTTGCAGGATTTATTCTGGCAGTGTAAAACACACATTTACGTCATAACTCCTGATATATAATTTACACTGCACTCCACAAGCTGACTGCTCACAACTTTCTGATTGAGGTTCAGTGTCACAAAAACATCACAACGTGAATACATTTTGAGCTGCAATGAATTTGGGAAACACAATCACTGCAGCGGATTCTCATTATCAGCTTACTGTAGGTAAAAAACAGCCCTTACAGTACAGTTAAGGTTTCGTTTACTCACTCTCAGATCTCTCTAGAGCTCCGAGATTCAGGGAGTCCCTTCCGTACCACAGCGAGGGCGGTGATCCTTTTCGACACATTTCCAGCTTGGAGTGTGTGTTGAACCCTTCATGACACATTTCCTGCTGATGCACTGTCGTGTGTATCGTCTCCCGGTGTCCCTCGCCATCTAGGATGGGGTTGACAGGACAGGCAGGAGGTTCGGTGCGATCTGAGCCAAGCAAGTTCTCGATAAAAAACGAAGATCCTCGCGATGGCGTCGATGTGTGATTCTCTGCGACTTTATAAGGCATCTTAGTTTTTTTCTTTGTGTAAAATCCAGCGGTATCCCAAGTTCATATGTGTGTGTGTGTGTTACGCAAAAAACAACGATGCTGTTTCCTCACGAGCTCCCCGATGCACCATGTCTTACTGAGATTAAGTCCTGGCAGAGAGATACCAAACCGAGACCGTCCCGTTTTTGGACGATCACCCAGGTAAATTGGACGCGTTAAGTAAAAAGGCTATTACTGTCGGTAAAATCCCTCCTGTGGGGCTGATAGCGCCTGGGGGTTGGAGGATCCCGCTTTATCTGGGTCAATTAGGGAGCAAATCAAAAATACTTCCATAGACAGTAACCGAGGCTGCGCGTGGAGCAGGATACTGACTGTCTATTGGCAGACTGGGTTGTGACGTCACACATGCATTACGCCGAAGAGGAACTCCGGCGTTACACTGCAATAACCTGGACATATGTGCAAGTCATTTAATGACTTTTTGTTTGTTAGTTTGTTTGTTTCAATAAATAGATATTCATTTTTTTTTAGAATTAATATGATATAATTTTATTACCACACATTGGGTGCATGCTTTTATAAAATCCCCAGTCTTTTTATTTCCAGTCACTGACCCGTTACATTGAAATGTAGGTTGCTGCGTTTTCTCGAAGTTTTAATGAACTGCAAGTCTTCGGATTAAAACAATAAAAAAGTGCACTAATGGGAATCCCGGAATCCTTCTCAGGTCTGGGTTGTTTATTGAATAGGCATATTACGATGATTATTCCTTATTTAATGTCATGTGGCATCTTGCTTCTGACAGTGCTTGTCAACATAGCTATAACATGATCAGCTGTAGTTAGTCTAATTTGAAAATTTGTAGCCTAACGAAAGCTTGTTATAGCACAAAATAGTGCAAAGGTCTGATGGTTTCATTTATAATAGATATCTGATTTTCTGTAAATTAAAAAAAAAATGGCCTGTGTTAAAATGCTATAATGTAATATAAAATCCTAAACTATGCGCCTGCTTTTAGCGGGATTTAACTAAACTCATTGCCGTTCGTAAACTTTGTCTTTTTCTTTTTTGTCCGTCATTCTCACTAGAAAAAAATTGTTGAACTTTAATAGCTAATTTTATTTCCCTAGTCGTGTATTATACTGCAAACAAAAATGCACGAAAGAAATAAGCAAGAAAATAAACAAGTAAACAACAACAACAACAAAAACTCAAGAAGAAGTATCCCAGCTCGTTTGCAAAATAGACAAAAATGTTGAAATATTTTCTTTTAATGATCGGTTTAGTTAATAGGATTGAAATAATAACTAGAAACCAATGACTAGCAAGTAATAAACAGATTTTTTTTCTTAATAATGTATCATTTAAGTCGCTAAAGGAAAATTTGAATTTATCTAGAACCAGATTTTGTACACTTTAGGTTTTTAAAATGTGTTTAAAAAGTTATTTATTTATTTATTTATTTATTTGGTTGTTTGTTTGTTTAATTATTTATTTGTAATTTTTGCAGTATAAATATATTATTCGCTTTGTTCGCGTATGACTGAAGCAACCCTCAACTCAGAACCTTTATTTAATAAAACCTGTAACAGTGTTAGTATTTCTAGCCTTTAATGCTTTATTGAAGAAAGATAATAAAAAAAATAAGATTATGAATTGAAGAAATGAATTAATTAAAAGTGTCCTCATATAAAAAGCTGAAATCGTTCATTTTAGCTCATAATGGGGGAACTAGACAGGACTGATTTTTGTCTAGCTTTTCAGGCAGCCATATTTATATATTATATTATATATATTTAACCTTATAAGTTGTGGTGCGTTTTAATAAATCTATTTCGATTCTGTGTTTTAATCAGAATTGAAGAAGCTTTATTGTCATTTCAACCACATATAGCTGACGCAGTACACAGTGAAAAGAAACAACGTTTCTTCAGTACTCTGGTGCCACAAAGACAACATACAGCGTATATCTACAAAACAAAACAACAACACAGAGCTAGGGACAGAAAGTTTCATAAAGTGCAACGTGTGCAAACAGTGCAGAAACAGAAAATACAAAAAAACAACACAAAACAGTGCAGGACACATAGCGCCGAAAAACATGTGCAACAATTGTGCAAACTAGAGAAACTGTAAACCAATGGTATTTTATATAGCCTATCTATCTATCTATCTATCTATCTATCTATCTATCTATCTATCTATCTATCTATCTATCTATCTATCTATCTATCTATCTGTCTGTCTGTCTGTCTGCCTGTCTGCCTGTCTGTTTGTTTGTTTATAAACTTTACTTGTTTTATTATTAGCTTAGTGTAGTTTAGTTCAGTGCATTTTAATAAAAAGCATTTAAAATCAAATAAGATGTGTGAATTAACAACACTGACAGCGTTTCCTAGCATTAAGACCACTCCTCATCTATATAATATGTCATCTATTATTAACTATAATTAATTTTAATATTGGAATCACCAAGGCCAGGTAGACATGACCAATATCAAAGAACGTTGATATATTGTATATATTATGTATGAAAGAAATATCGAACTAAATACGCAAAAATGACTTAAAATCACTTTTAAGCCATCGAGTCAGTCAGTGTCCCCCCCCCGTTTCACTGCTCATTGGAACAATCCGTGTCCAGTGATTCACACCTCGCGGAAGTGTTTCAGGATTACAGAGCAATCATAAAGACGGATGAAAGGTAGGTAAATAAATAGCGCTGTTTTAATGTATTTACACGGATATCATTTCTTTTGTAAAAGAAATATCTCCGCATAATTAAAATAAATAAGTAAATAAATAAACAAACAAATAAATAAATAATGTGCTGATTAATGAGGCTTGATGACAGCCTCACTCTTTTGCTCGGTGTTGGGCATCCTAAACAGATTTAGACTCTAGTCTTTACTGAGCACCATGTTATGCTCACTGTGTGTGTGTTTCATGTTGACCTTTTATTTGCTCTTTGCCTGATGAAGTTAGATTTCATGTGTGAATGGTTTAGCTCTTGAAATGACATAGACCAGACCTCAGAGGTTTCCACACATGGTTACAAGTGGATTACATCCATTCTTTTTCTCACACTCAACTCATATGTGTGTGTGTGTGTGTGTGTGTGCGTGTGTGTGTGTGTAAGAGAGATGAATTATCTTTTGGATTGGTTTGTACAGCGGTATTTTGTGCATCTCCCGGCTCTGACCTGTGTAAGCAATGGCAGACGTTTATGTAGGCCAACTGATCGTTATCTAGACCGGCATGGCCTTTTAACACTGTTGACCAGCATTTAGAGCATTACAGACCTTTAATTTTAGATCTCTCTCTCTCTCTCTCTCTCTCTCTCTCTCTCTCTCCCTCCATCCACTCTTCTCTTCTCTTCTCTTCTCTTCTCTTCTCTTCTCTTCTCTTCTCTTCTCTTCTCTTCTCTTCTCTTCTTCAGATAACTATAATACAGCTTAATCCAACCACGGACCTGTACTCTAATTTAAAGCAATTATTAGTTTGTCACTTTCCAAAAAAGGACAAAAAATAATAACGATGTTAGACATACTACTCCATCTGTTGGCGAAATTAGTATACTGCAGGTAATTACATAACCCATTTGAAGTTTGTGATGATTTAATGGAAGATACAACATAAAATATATATGAATATAGGATATAGAATATATGGCATATACAGTTTCCAGTACATCATTATGTTATGTACATGTATGCTGAAAAATAAATTTAGTTTTGTTAGGTCTTGGTTTTATTTCAGTTAGACTTGCACACATCTGCTGTACACATGGAAACCTTGTCTTCTTTTACACACACACACACACACACACACACACACACATGCACGCACACACCAAAACAAATCAAAACAAATTGTGGCTGAATGATCACAGCCCCATGAGATGTTCAACAAGCACACATGAAAGTGATGATTACTTGTCCACATACTTTTGCCCATAGTGTGTACGTCACCTTGTATGAAAAGCATTAGCTAACATACTTGCTCAGAGTTTGCAAGGCAAGCAGGAAAAGGAGCTTTTCACTGAATGTGAACTCCTGAATTGTTATTTTCTTTCTTTATATATGGCCTAATGTGTGTTAGTTGCCCAAAATGTGTGGCTAAAATGTGGCCAAAAGCTCTTAAACACTTTTTGAGGTTGGCGCCATATGGAATTTGCCCCCATATAAACCTAAAATTAATAAAATGTGCACTGTGCAGTTTTTGTACTTTTTTTGGCCAGAGGAAAGTTACCCCATTGAGCTGCAACAGCGTATCTTCAGAAGAGTAAGCTGTTTTTCTTCATGGCTGGTGTGTTTAAAGACTCAAGTGATTTGTTTTTTTGTTTACCAAGTGACTTATGAGTGTGTGCTGCGTGAACATATCTTCTTGCCTATATCTCAGTGGGCAAGAAGGATTCATTTAAAAAGAAATTGGCAAGTTCAGTTCACATTTTCAGTGTACTGTAATTTGCAGAAGTGTATGAAAATCAGACTGCATAGAAGGCGTTGTAATTATATTAAGTGTTGTATATTTGCTATCTTTTGCTTAACATTGGCTCTCGCTTTGACCCAGTGGTTTTATTTCAAGGCAATTTTCAAAAGCACTTTACACAATATATTTTAAACACTCTAATGTAACCGTTTTAATAGCCCCGCTTTTACCCGTTGTGAACTGTGCTGACCTGATATGTCCAGACATCTGCTCACGCTGTTTAGAGCTGCATTCAGTCATTGTGAAAATCATTGCTGAAAATATTAGGTGTGCTGCCAAACCCCAGACTGTCAGTGTGTGGTTCTTCACATTCACCAAATGCTGGTCATACAGAAGAGTACTGCGATCCAATTTCGTTTTCAATTACCTACAATTTCAGGTCAGTTTCATTTAATTACACCTCATTTTCAAAATCTGTAAAACTCAAACATGTGTAGGTCTACTGTTTAGCATTCCTAAGAAAGAAACACCATTCTCCGCAAATGGAAAATCTTAAAATACTCAATTTTATTGTTATTATTATTATTATTATTATTATTATTATTATTATTATTATTATTATTATTTCAAAAAACAAAAATAAGCATTTAGTAGTTTTGCTCTGGCAGGTAGTGTTTTATGAACTGAGCGTATAATTGGAAATACTACTACTACTACTACTAATAATAATAATTATTATTATTATAAGGAATAGATAAATGAAGTGATGTATGAGTAGTGTTTATATATGCAACTATATGAATTAAATTAATATATTTTTTGTATTAACAGTGTATGTGTTAGTAAAGTTCACTGAGTCTGAAATTTACTCAAATAAAATACCTCAAAAGACAGGACTAGCGGGACAATTTCCATATTTTTAAACTATAAATTTATTTATGCACATTTATTTTTTATTTATTAACACTACTAATACATTAGCTATAGCAAACCCTTAAACCTAATTTATAGACACAGCATGTACACAAAAATGCAGTTATTATTGGTTACTAATAACCAAGAAGAAACACATCGAAGTGAGAATAAAAAATATGCCCAGGTTTCTTTATATATATTTGCTCTGCTGCTGCAGACTTTTAAATGTAAATACATGTAAATAAATGTGAATTTTAAATTGTAATTCATCCCATTGTAACAGATTACTCATCACACATATGTAAAAATGTACTTTAAGCTATTTGATATATTTAATTCTTTCAGATCTGTATTAATTTCTGTAAAAAAATAATTTTGCGTTGTTTTTCTGTATGCTAAAAGTCTAGTCTATTTGCCAGTCAATGAGGGGGGGAAAAATGCTATTGCGTTTCAATCATCTAAATAAAAAATTTGTAGAAGTTATATGTTGTAGAAGTTATAGCAGATGTACTTTATTTAGACATACAGTAGATTTTAGATTTAAAAAATCAGATTTAGATTCCCATTATCCACTATTTACTTGTTCCACACCTCTGTTTTCTCTTTAAATTAATTTTAATGGCATAAATATGAGGCTGTGCAACTCCTTGCTAACAACAGGTTCTAGTCTTTAATCCAAGACTTAAGCCCGAATTGAACTGCTTTATCAGCTGGAGGTTTTTCACTAAGTGAGTCAGTTTGTTTAACCTCTTCACGCTACATTGACCTCTGTCAGCCTCGACTCATCACCAAGAAGAGCTGAACATTTTTAACAGCCTTCAACCAAACTGCAACCTTCAGAGTGCAAAACTCACGACCCCAACATGACGAGTACAAGAAATCCAGACATGAAAAACACATGTAGGCTTGAAGAGCTTTATACCTGTAGTGGAATGATTCTTAATAAAACATACCTACAAACACAAATAATAGATTTACATAAATATCACTGAATATAATATTTTAAACTTTCTTTTCTTAAATCAAGCATGAAATCCCATGAAAATATCACGTGTTTTTAACCTGCCTGAGTGAACATGGGCATTGTGCATGTATTTATGCTTTTGCTCATGTGTGTGTGTGAGAAAGAGGGAGCGGTCCAAGGAAATCCAGCATTCTTTCCCAGCTCATGCCATTATATCCCTTGAAATGTTCCCACTAATTCTCAAAGTGTCTTAGCAAAACACCAGTAATGTGCTTACAGCTTTTCTTTTTAATCGCATCAGTCACTGCTCTAACTGATATTTCGAACTATAGATTTGAGGTCACACCCTCTCAGGCTTGCACAACATAATCCTAATTGTCCACATTTAAACAGAAAGGACTGTATTATAGGCAGACTGCATTGTTTATAGTGTGTGTAGTAATTACCACAAGCCTTGTGCATGCATGGCATTTTGTGTGTGTGTGAAGAGAAAGAGAGAGAGAGAGGGAGAGAGAGAAAGAGAGAGATTTGAAGGTCTCTATGCATGTTTTATTTCTCTATGCATCTTTTAGTTATACTTTTTGAATAATACTGCACAATATAGGGTGTATGGTATGTCTACAAAAGCAGTAGCTTTGAATACAAAGTTCTGTCCAGTGAGGCAAAAAAGGACAGAAGAAAGATAGAATTTGTCACACAGGTGACCTTGTGTGTTGTAATCCTCTAATCGATTTTTTAGCACCTGTCTCAGATTTGAGCTGCACAGAGTTTATTTGAAGTGATCCTCAACTGGTTGCAGCATGGGGAGATGTTGTGCTTTACGCTCTACTGACCTGCTGTCAGATGAAGCGATTGCGTGAGAGAGAGACAGAGAGAGAGAAGTGACTCTGGGAGAGTGTTTTGCGGTGAATGTCTTTCAAAGCAAACTGGCCTCAAGCTTAAAGCTACAACTCTCATTGGTAATCAGCCTGTGAAAGTATACTTCGATGTGCAATGTGCCAGCACCACCACATTTACTACAAAATAATAAACATGTATTGTTCATATTGAAAAGGGGTTTGTTGATATAATCTAATTACAATGTCAATGTTGTGTATAGAAACTCACTAGGATTTGAAACCAAGGTTTTGGATTGTAACTCACTGATCATTCACTGTATGCATATAATCCAAGACAAAAATAAAAATAATTTCAATCAAGACAAGAAATGCTTATACAACAGCATTACTGATTTCCTGAAACTGATTGGTCAGATGGTGTTGATTAATTTTCTCTAATATTAGCTCTGACAAAAATGCTGGTACGATTCAAATCACAGGCTTATATTAACACACTTGTTTTAATACATTATCTTTTCTACTGTAAGTGAAAAGATACAGAATATAGTAACAACAATGATATGTAAGGTGGAGAGTTGACATAAGCTAAGACTAGTAACAGATTATCATACAAAATATGTTGTTGTTATTTAACAAGTAAAGACATTCTGTATATAATCATGGATGAGTGATATCACTGGTAAAAGTCTCCAGTGTCAGCACTTTGTTGCAACCGTGTAATGTGACAGAGCACTTTCTGCTGTCTTTGTAATATATATAGGAAACTGGAGACTTTTACCTATAAATATATATTGTCATAATACATTATAAAATTAGAATTTGCTGTAGTATAAGACTTCAGGATATGACATTCATTTCATTTACTATTTTTACAGCAGGTCAGGCAGACTGGCTTGATATTATGCCTAAGAAACTAATTATTTTTGTTCAAAACATTGTGACAAGTGTTCAATAAAGAACTGGATTTGTTATTAATCATAGTAACATAAAGGACATTGTAAAGATTATAGGTATTCCATGGACAGGATAATGGTAGTTTTATTGTTTTAAAACCTGCTACATTAAGTTTAGAAATCAGATATTTGTGTGTGTGTGTGTGTGTGTAGAGGATTTTACAGTGTAAAACTGTCCATTTTATAATTTACATTTTTAGTGTCAGAACTTTTGTAGGTAAAGTTTAAGTTTAAGACATAATGGTGGGAAAACATCTATATTTATTTGTTCTTAATAGCCTATTAAAAATTGTATACACATTTTGTGTTCATGACTTCATGTTCTAAAAGAAGAAGAATGAAGACAATTAACAGGTGGCTGACCTTATGTTTATTTTTATTTTGGATCAAGCCAAATGAATTAATTTCCAGTTAAAACCTTTAGCACTACAGATTTTTTCACAGTTTATCCACTAAAAGTCAGTAGTAGTGGTATGTGGCCTATACTTAAAGGTTTTTTTCCTCTTACAGTATAATCCTTCTTGCCTGTTGGCTTCACAACTCTCATGCTTGAGTTTAGATCTTCTAACACGTATATATACAGTATGCAATATAACAGCTATATTGCTGCTAAATTACAGTTGTTTACTGTAACAACTTACTGTAAAACACCGTATTTTTACACTATAATGCTGGCAACCACAGCTGCCTTTAGTTTACTAGTTTAAGGATTTCTTTTTACAGTGTAATTGCAAATATCATTTGTCAGAGTAAAGGAAACGTATTTAAGTAGTCTTTAAATTATCATTTCACTTTACTAAACCAGGAGGAATTGTAGATTAGTATTTTAGACTCACAAAAGTCCAGACATCTGGACACATGAATTAATCTTTCCTGAGAGAGAAAGAAAAAAAAAAGAAAAAGGGAAACTCCTTGGACATTAAAGGGGGTTCCTCTTTCAGTTGCCACAGCTAGAACTAATGGCCAATTTTATTTGAATAGACGTAATGAAGAACCATCGTGTCAGGGAGTCTGATAGTCACTTAGATCTCTTCATCTGTTGGTTTGTGCGTCTCAGAGATGGTTCACTTTGGCCTGGATGGCCTGCTTGAGCTAATTGGTGCTGCTTTTGGTGGAGTGCTGATTAAAGATGGATGGGAGGAGTGGAGGCAGAGCACGGTTAACCAGAAGTGACATGAAAGATGAAAGGCGGTGGTATTAATGCACCGCCCGGAGGAGAGACGGACCGTGCTTGTTTTTCTCTCTGTTTGTCACGCAAGTTTTTGGCTCCGCCCAGATCGGATGCTGACAGGCTCCTCCTATTGAACACACACATACACTCTCACATGTACAGAAATAACAGAGTTCACATAAGCTGAAGCTGAAAATGAACACAGTAAGAGTCTATCTGTCTATCTATCTATCTATCTATCTATCTATCTATCTGTCTGTCTGTCTGTCTGTCTGTCTGTCTGTCTATCTATCTATCTATCTATCTATCTATCTATCTATCTATCTATCTATCTATCTATCTATCTGTCTAACCATCTCTTTCTGTCAGTATATCCATTTGCACAGATGTTCCCTCTCTCCACCACTCTCAGCACTCTAACAGTCAGCTAATGCCTTGTGACATTAAAAAAAGTGTTTTTTTTTTTTTATCTTCCTCCCATATGTCCTCAATCTGAGGATGGAATCAACCAGTTTCAGTGCACTTTGAGAGCTTCTCATTAATTAATGAGGATGGCTACACTTCATCTTGACTATCACGTGACTTCTGGTGTTTGGGTGAGAGGCTCCACTCAAAGGTCATGTTGCCATGATTCCTGTATATATACATATACATGATTCCTATATAAGTTATGCATGTTCATGAAAAAGTATATGAAGCCTTTATTATCACCATTATCCAGTTTTCACCATATTTAAATGCACAGTGTTAGAAAAAACCCTTAGGATTGTTTTATTTTCAGTTAAAAATGATGCAAACAGCAAATTAATTATACTACTAATATTATTAATATATATTTTTTTCATAATTTTGTAAGAGCAATCTCACTGCTTATTGCCTTTTTCACCATTTTAATATGAGGTACTAGTATATTGCTGGTTATTTGCATCCAATTCATTTTACTAGCCATTAGGAAATCTACATGAATGCCATACATGCAGGTATTTGCACTCCCTTATGCATTTTAGTCACAGCATACAATTTCCATAAGATATTTTTCACATTCATACAATTATTACTTAAATTATTACTCAAAATCACAGATTGCACAATATACTTTGTTTCTGAGACATGTTTGCATTTTTGCTTCTAAATAAGTGCCACTTACATGGGATTTTAATTGCATTTGTAGCACAATAATTATAATTTGTTCCTTCTGAGTATTTTCCAAAGCAATTATATTCATGCCAGAGATTTTTCTATTTATATTTTCCCAATGATTTTGCAAAAGCTAGATATTATTATTATTATTATTATTATTATTTAGATTTTATACTGTATGTAATCAGAACTTAGATATTACACAAATGTTAATTGAAAATTGAAAAAAAAGTAATTTGAAACAATTAATTTGAAGCACAAGATTAGTGGGTTTATATTTTTCTCAACTGAAAATAAGGGTTTCTCTTTCACGTATAATGAGAGAAATAAAGGCTGGATAAGATACAAATGTACCATATACAAAGTTTAAAAGTTTATAGGTAAAAATTTGTTGTAGACCTTGTTGGGTGAAATATTATTTTTGGTGACATTTTTATAAAATTTTTGGTGACATGATTATAAAAGAGATTTATACATTTATATAACATTGTTTTTATTGCCAAAATGGAAATCCTAAAATATAGGTGAGTCTTTTGAAGGTGACATGATTTTGCACTTAGTGATGAAAGTGTTACTTAATCTGACCATAAGAAATATTTAACAATATGAAATGGAAATGACCAAATAATCATACGTGTAAAAACCTTTATATGGAATTGCATGTTGCCTCTCTATAAACACTGATTCTTGGTTTATTTCCTGGTCAGCTTGTATGTAAATGTGTACACGGATAATAATAAATACACTGGAGCACACATCAAATGACAATTATGAACATATTTATGTGAAAATGATCAAATTCACTAAGCATGCTCTGACTAGTTATCTGCAAAAGTGTGTATTTGTTTCTGGTTGAACTTCCCGTTATAGCTTCTGGTCACTGACTTCTATCTGGACTTTATCAGTGCTTGTGCAGTCACATGGTAAAAGCAACAGTGTCAGTACACTATCTCAAAAATTCTGAAGCGTCTCTATTTAATGAAATGCCTTCAAGCATTCATCTGGGCTATTAAAATGATTTAATTCTTGTATTTGTTCTAGGTGCCAGTTCTTGTTTATTATTTTAGGGTAGTAATGTGATAAAGTTATCATTTTCATCCTGTAATAAGATGTCAGAAAATGGTGAAAAGATGTCATCATGGTGCTATACTGTAATGTTTACAATTGTTTAGGTACTAGTACAAGTAATGTATAAATAAATAAATAAATAAATAAATAAATAAATAAATAAATAAATAAATAAAAATATGCATGCAGAGTGAATACGCTAGGTGATTGTAAATTTACGTACAATATACACATTTATATTAATACATTGGTTAGAAAAGGTGATATAGATTTAAAAAAATATAGCTACTCAATAAATTCTGCATTTAAGACATAAATAATGTCAAATTAATAACTAAATTCTTTATATTTTGGAATTAAAATTGTATTGAATTGTATTGTATTTAAATTGTATTGTATTTAAATTAAGCAGAAATCATTATATATCAAATATTATGATACTGGTATGTATAATATTTTCTACTGTGAATTTTTTTGTTTAATTCCTTCCCTAATGTATTATTTTGTTTCACGCTTATTCTGTATATTTAAGTAAAAAAATTATTTTAATATGCTTGATACGTGATGCATTATGCTTATATATATATATATATATATTTCTCCACAAACCTATTGTATGAACATTGATGAGTAATTGCTCTGTTTTTAGTATAGATTCCCAAATAGGATTTTCCTTTACTTTTTCCTTCACTTTACTTTTTAGGCTTTACTTTTTAGTCAGAATGATCATCTATCATTTTTTTGAGTGATCAGCCTTTACATTTAAGTACACACCTATCCGGCTGACACATCCAGCTCATTAGTTAACTTGAGTAGCGTTTCCCTCTGGTTCAGGGATTTGTGTGCGAGAGGCTGGGTGAGCTATGGATGGTGTCAGAATTGATTTCCTCACTGTGGCCTTTGGCTTTTGTCTTGGGTCACCGAGCTCTTTCTTTTTCCCCCGTGGAACCAGATACACTCTGTTTTACCAGGAAGTGAAAAACACAGGTCAACAAATAAAAGCCAAGCTGCTATAGAAATTACACTGTTGGTTTATTCCTGTTGGAGCCAATTAAGCTAAATTCACTGCTAATGACTTGAGCTAATTTGCTTGAGAAAATTGTAATTACTTTATGATGAGGCATTAAAATGGGAAAGGTTTGCTTATAAAGTAAAAACAGGTCCATACACTTTTATATTTGGTGGATATGTAGTACTGTGTGTTTTAACTTTTACACATAATACTATGTACCCACTGAATGGCTCCTAAAATTTAGTTTTAAATTGAATAAAAGTTGAACATACTAATGAATTCTATAGCTTGAGAAAGAAAAAAATATTTTTGTTCTGTACTCTATAGTGAAATGTGGCATTGTGGAAATGATTAGATAGATATACTACTTTTATTTAGCAGCAGTGCATGTTAAATAAAACATGAATTTCTTTAGGATTTATTTAGTGTGACTCTGAAAGAAATGGGCATGGGTGACTTTGTGATAAGTAAAAGAAAGTAAGCATGCACAGAATCTAATAAATAAGCCAATTAAAGGTTGTAAGGTATTAAAGGTGAAAATAAACAAGTCTATTAAAGGTTGAAAGAATAATGCATTCCCTTCAGTTTCTCTTAATTAACAGAATACACATTTATATATTAAATAAGCAATAGTTAACATCATTGTGAGGTGACATGGTTGTGCGATAGGTAAAGTTGGTGCCTTTCAGCTCTAGGGTTCCTAGTTTAATCCTGAGCTCCGGTTACTGTTTATGTGGCATTTCAGATGTTCTCTGTATTTTCTCTGGGTTTCTTAAGAGTTCCTTCTAACTCACAGGGAAAGTGTGTGTGCACATTGTGCACTGGGATGAACTGATGTCCTCTTTAAGGTCTTTTCATGCCTTTGGGATGTACTTGGTCCATTAACGTTTGTAATTGGTCTGCAAAAGTGTTTTGGTAAGTGGTACATAGGTGGTATGTGTGGAAGAAACATCCACATGAATGCCAGGACCGAAAGTTGCCCAGCAGAACATTGCACAGAGCTTCACACTACTCCTCCACAGGTAGGTGATGCACACACACACTGGCATCAACATGATATAAAAGAAATGTGATGTATTAAACCAGGCCACCTTCAGTTGTTGTACTGAAAAATAAATGAAGCTTGCATTATAGTACAACTGCCAGCAGAGGGAATCAAAGTGCTTCTGATGAAGCATTACTGCTGTTCTTTTCATCATTCCTAAGGCTCATATCACAACATCAGCTCTTCTTAATTTGTTCATGTCTTTCCATTTCTGTGTATTTGTTTGAAGTCATTGGGGAAGTCTGAAGACATACAGGTGAGTCCGACACCAGGGAAATTTATGCCTTGTCCAGGACTTAATAGCAGGCCAGTATTTGAACAAGCCAATAACCATTACTCAGTGTCTATACTACTATAAGAAAAATATTTTTTGGTGGTTTTTCTTTGGATAATTATTCACCTACTTGGAACCCTTTGGACAGAGAAACATTATCGTATAGGGTTCTGTGTGGTAACTGTGTGATAATGTAGAGTCAAAAGTCTGCAGATAATTGTTTGCACTAGTTTCTATCATACAGTATTGTTCTGTTGCCTTGTCTAGTTCTGTCTAGTCCAACATATTTATTGTCCTGAGCATCTAATTTCTTTAAATGAACTATTTTCCTCAGTATTTACTCTTATGACTATTTTCAGCCAACAATGCATGTCTTTGGACCAGGGGAGGAAACCATATTGTAATATATGTTATTTATTATATATTGTACATATACTACATAGCTACATATAGTATAGATATATAGTAGTAGTATATGTTATTTATTTTATACTGTAATACTTTCTGGGGGACGATTTAGGGGTTGATGGTTAGAGTCCTAATTATTTTTTGTCTAGGATACTAGAATGGCATACAAAAACCCTGTACTTATGAATAATTGAATATTTGTCCATCATGACCATGCTGTTACACATAAAAAGTGGAATGTTTGTCTGGTAAATACTGCATTCTCTTCTAATACCGACCTCTAATGCTTTCTGTTGTTTTCCTGTCCGTCATTCAATTTTTCTGGGTTTCACTTGTGTAGTTTTTAACAAGTTACTGTCAGGAATGAAATAAAAGCCTGTATTCATGTCCATATTAGTCCATATTTACACAGAGTAAGTTAGTTGTATTGAGAAAAGGTTTATGCATGTGCCACAGTTGATTTTCTTGGCTCTCCATTAACACTGCAGGTGCAAATTCCTTGTGTGTTGTTCACACCTCCAAGTATTGGTATTAAAAGCTTGTATTTACATCAACTGTGTATTTGGCCTTAAGTTAGTAAATGTCTGGAAATTCACTTTACACTGTCATTTTTTTTTAGAAATTGCAAATAGAAAACTATTATTACTAGTACTAATCATACTATTGATTAAAACAAACTACAATCATAGAATAATCCACTTTATTATAACTGATGATAGTTATTTAAGATCAACTGCTCCCCTGGTGGTCCAGCGACAGGCTTCCTCGTTCTCATTGTTGTGGCCAGGCTATGATTCCCAGACAGGGAACTAACTCAGCCACTGAAGGATTAATTCTCAGTGCCGGTCCCAAGTCCGGATAAAACGGGAGGGTTGGAAAGGAAAGGTATCCGGCTTAAAACTTTTGCCAAATCAAATATGCGGACCAGATGATCTGCTGCGGTGACCCCTAACATGGGGCAGCTGAAAGAACAACAGCATTTCAGATCAACTGTAACTAAATCCATGATTTTAAGCTCGATCATTTCTTAGTTTCATTATTCCTGACTTGACTTGAGGTGAACATAAAGTTTCTTTACAAGCACTTAAAAAAATTTAGGGGTTGACCTTTGTCATGGGTAATGAGAAATGTGAAATCATATTGTGTTGAGGTGGGGTTTATTTCTGTTGAAATGCATCTTTAAGTATGCAAAATTAAAGCTGAATTCAACTCTAGCACACCCCTAACATCAGTAAAGGGGTGTACTTTCAAATGTCAGTGTCACTGTACTACAGGGTTAAAGCCACCATATCCACTTAAGATGACGGATGCTCATTCTCAGCAAATTATTGGACTGCAGAGAAAAATGCCAACAATCCTCTGTGACTAAGGAGCTTAATCTATTAAACACTTGACATTTGCTCCACTGTTGGCTTTAACAGTACAGCTGGTATGTGTGTATGAGAGCTCACTTGCTTTTATTACCTCAGGAGGAGGAAATCTTTTTGGCCATATGGGTGTGGAACCAATAATAAATTTAGCAGCACTAAATAAATGCATATGGTTTAATGAATGTATGTACAATAAAATTAAAAGACAAGAATAACATACAGTGTATTGCTGTTCGCTTGAAGGCATATGCTCCTATGATATATTCAGCATGTATTTGAGAAATGATGTTATAACACAGTGCTGTTGAATTCTCAGTTTTGAACATTGCATTGAAGGTGTTTAGTAATTTTGTGTGACACAAGCTCTGACAGCACTATACGGCAAATCACAGGTTTATATTAATGTGCTTGATAACTTTTCTATTATAATAACTTTGTCTAGGACTAGTATGGTGCTACATAAAGACAGAAATTTAAAATTTGAGTAATTGTTGATATGGTGAAGATTTCTGTCAGTGTATTCTTATTTAGCATTATTACCATTTTTGGACTCATGGCTTAGTAGTTAGGACATTTGCCTCACATCTCCTGGCTTGGAGGTTCAATTCCAGACTTTGTCCTTTGTGTGTGAAGATTGTATGTTCTCCCTATGCTTCAGGGTTTCCTCCCCAGTCCAAAGGCATGTGCTGTAGGCAGTTTTGCATCTCTAAATTGTCCATTGTGTGTTAGATGGTGCCCTGCGATGGGTTGGTACACCCTCCAGGGTGTCCTCTGCCTGGGATAGTTTCCTGGGAGATTCCTGGGAAAGACACCAGGACCTCTGAGTCCCTGTGGATAAGGATAAGTGGTGCAGAAAATGGATGGATGGCCTCCTAGCATCAGTGATTTGTAACAGCTATAGCTGTAATTGTTTTGTGTGTGTGTGTGTGTGTGTGAGAGAGAGAGAGAGACTGTTTATAACTTGTATAACATAAGTTATAACAGGAACTAACTTCTTTAAAGAATGTTCAACAACATTAAGCAGAACTATAAACAGATAATGTGTTGTTTGTTAATAAATAAAACATTAATGCTGGAAAAATTATGGTGGCATCAGAGGGATAAAACAATTTACAGCCACTGGAAAATAATCAGCTGGGAAATGGTAACAGTAAATCTCCTTCACATCAGCCTGCATCACACGCCTTTCCCCACTGGTAATTATGTTCTTATAAGAAAATATTCTCAGTCATGTTTTATTCCGTACTTATTAGCTGAAAAGTTGTAGGACTTTTCTTTAAAATGCTAAGACTTGTGTTTTGCATTTTGACTCAAGATGCCCAGTCATCTATTCTGTTTTGTCATTATACGTTTTGACACTTGATATTTTGACATTAAAGTTTCTCAGAGCTGGAACGTTCTATAGAGCCAATTTAAAAACACTGAAAATATTTTATAATGATTACTACTTGGTATGCTGTCTGGCTTTTTTGGACTCCTGCTTCCATCAAACCTCTGTGTCACTCACTCAGTTTGTGAATCTGAAATGTGATGCAAGAGGGAAGCAATGCATATACTGTATGTTTTATACTTCGAAAAAGAAATGTATTTGAAAATAAGTGGCGGCCTGTGATTTGTTATGGATTTAGATTAGAAGGATTAATCTTATTTCTCAAACCACCAGAGGATGTATGCTGACTGTTGAATTTGTATCCGATGCTGAAAATTGTACGGAAAGGGCAAATTGGAAAATTTAAAAATCCAATAATACACCAATGATACTTGCATATGAATTCACAGCACAAAATGTGAATAATGAGTCATTGGCCAATTATGGTAATAGAACAATTATTAATGATGACTTTTCTGGGGAAAAGTTCTTGTGAACCTTAATATCAGTGCTTCATTCCATCAGCATAATCCTTCCTAAGATGTACTTTCTAAGACCATTCTTTTAACCAGAAAGTTTAGAAAATTACATTCTGTCCATGGTCAGCTGATTTAGACTTTAGAAATCTGACAGAAAACCTCCTTTTGGCCACCAGAGAATCGTCTTAAAGCCTTTTAATAGCTGAATTCCCAGCAGCAAAGCTTGAGTGAAGAGGAAAGAAGCTGATTAAATATAGAGAAAGACTGTACAAATCTATATACTGTATTAATCTATTTTTAATGTCACCCCAAGACAATACATATAAATAGAGAAATACTGAGCATTAATAGTCATGCTATGATATAGGAACAGACAGAACAGGTTCTTTTTGTATAGTGTAAGATGGATAAGATTGTCAATCTGGAAAATCCATACTGACCATTACAAAGCACTAACACTGGAGACTCTTTCCAAAAATGCTCAATAAATATCTCTGTGAAAGTAAAACAGTAAAACGATGGTTAGATTTTATTAGACTAAACGACCTTGCAGAACTAAAGCAGGAATCAACACTAGCATGCAGTTCACACCTGCACTTCCAAATGGCAGTGTGACTGTACTACGAATTCAAAAGTTCCATGTTCTTTTAAGATGATTGATGCTCTTTCTCAGCAGGTTATAGGATTGCAGGGAAGAAAAGGCCAGCACTCCTGTGTGACTAAGGGGCTTAATCTATTGAGCACTTGACATTTGTTCCAATGTTGGCTTTTAATAGTACAGCCGATACGTGTGTGTGTGTGTGTGTGTGTGTGTGTGTGTGTGTATGTGTGAGACCCTGGCAGTAATTCCTCTAGAAGTGTGAAACCTTTTTTATCGAGCACTGATGATTCAAAGGCTCAACCAGAATGTCTTGGCCATATGCATGATTGTGAAAAAAAAAAAAAAACACATTACAAATGAATTAATAAGTGCATATAAAAATTAGATAAGAATCACATACACACTGATGCTATTCTGAGGATGTCAATCAATTTATAATATAGTCACTGAGGCTTAGCTCTGATAAGAAAAGATTTGAAAGGAAAATATAGATTTCATTTGAATTGAAGATGCATTATATAGTTAACATCCAAATGATCATATTTTGTATTATTATAGGTTCATATACAAGAACTTTGGTTATACAGCATAATACAACACACAAACCTTTCGGGAAATATGGTTGCTGTAAATAGAGCTGTCATGTGAAGGCAGAAAAAAAAAGAACCCCAATTTGAGTCAGAACTAAATCTGCCATTTTTGACTGTCTGCCAGTCACAGCGACATCTAACACGTTTTTCCTAAACCGTCACATTTTGTGAGACGTTTGTTGTTTTGATGTGTCAAACGACTGAGATAAAGCCCAGAAAGGCTAATTAGGAAGCAGTATCAACATGTTAATTTAATTACTGTCAGCACTCTGCCTGTGTTCTTCAGCTTCTCCTCAGTGTGAATCAGTGGCTTTTGTGAATCATGCAGGTGTAACTGACAGGTGATGCAAGACAGAAGCAATTTTAACGTGTTACATGAAAGTATTAGAAGAAAAATACCACCAGTCTTAATTTTCAAATGTCACTCAAGCCAGGAACCTGCCGAAACCTCTGAAGAAGATGCATTTTACCTTTTCGTAAGTAACAAATGACTGAGGTATGTTTGACTTCTTACAAGATTGCTCAACCTAAAAAATATAAAACAAGATCTATCCCGGTATAATCCACATTTCATGAGTAATACGTTCAAAGTTTAAAACCTCTGAGCACTAAAGGGGTTAAACTTTAATTGAACCGAGGTTCTTGCTGCTTTCCTACAAATGAGCTTGATTTACCTCCCTTTGCTGATTGAAGAGGCGTGGCTATTACAGTTAAAAGGTTTCATTGCAGTCAAATATTGGCCAGGAACATGCAATATAAAACAGAAAAATATAGAATATTTTTAACAATGATTTAACAATGGCCATGTGATGATCTCTGTAAACAGTAAACCCCATCACCAGTTGCACACTGCACTAAACTAACAGCTTTTCCATGAATATTGATGATGATGCTGGAAAGAATTGGTGCTATGTTCACACTAACAGTCTGTGCAGATAAGATGGGGATTTTCCACAGAATGGTATGGGCAGATCTTTCTCTACATAGCTCTAACACATCAAACAATGGCAGTAAAAGCAGGTGGCTTTACTAATTGCCTTAAATAAATTGGGAGTACTAAAAGCTTTGATGGCTTTTTGGTGAGTGGCATGATCCACACACACACACACACACACACACACACACACACACAAGACATACTGTATACTCACCGGTTGCTTTAATATATAATAAGGTACAACTAAAAAAAGACTCATGTCACTGAGTTCCATTTCAGACTGACAGCGACTTGACAGGACAAGGTGGTTACGGAAGATGAATTAATACCTGAATGAACAGTGCTTTTAACAGTGCCTCCAGTCTAACACATTAGATACAACTTGATAGACAGACACATATTCAAATAAGATGTTGGTATTTGTTTAGCTAGAAAGTAAGAGAGAAAAAAAATAATGATAATAGATCCAGAGTTGTAGATAGATTGATAGATTTTACTGGAATATTATTTAACTTTTTTCCCCTCTCCTTTCTATTGTAGATAGATAGATAGATAGATAGATAGATAGATAGATAGATAGATAGATAGATAGATAGATAGATAGATAGATAGATAGATAGATAGATAGATAGATAGATAGATAGATAGATAGATAGATAGATAGTAATATAAAAGATAGAGGTTGGTACTGTATGTGTCTAGGCATAATACAGATTGGAAGCACCAGGTAAGTAAATATAATTTTTTATAGGAAATACTGGAAAACTGGCAAACATCCCCTGTTTTTATCTGTTTCCCCCATTCTTATTCCTCTTTGTCTTATTTTATACCTCCCCACTTTCCCCAGCAGGTTGCCAAATACTTATTAATTAATAGATGCTTGCCATCCAGGCTAAGAAAATGCGTCCTCCACAAACTCTCCAACAATAAATAGCATTATGGTTTTAACTTAAAAGGAGCCACAGGCTTTCATTCTTTATTGTTATGTTATTTATCTAAGGGACTCTGCAATAACGAGAAGAAACACTTCTCATTGTCACATATATAGTGTAGTAATTTTTTTTCCTTATCCTAACTTGTTAGGATGTCAGGGTCAGAGCACAGGGTCAGCTATGATGTGATCTCCATATGGCTGACTGCCCCTGGTGTTTAAGGCTAATTTCTCCATCCACTGGTCTCTGCATGGCTGCTGGCCTGACATCAAACACTCACAATATTCTAATCAAGATGTCAAAAGAGAAAGAAAAAGAGAGAGAGAGAGAGAGAGGTTTCTGTGTAAAGCATGTCAGGAGGTCTCAGATTTGATCCAGCCTGAGGCATGCTGGTTTTTATATTCTGCGGTTGGCATCTTGGGCTGAGGCTGACAGGCATCATCAGGGACTGTCAAGCACTAGACCATACTTTTTGTGTAATACTTTGTATTAAGGTTTCTCTTAATAGGCATTCATTATGTAACATAAACAAAGCATTTATTTAAGCACTAACATCACAAGTAACATTAACAAAATAACTACATATGCATTAGCTGATGTGATTTTTTTTTTTACTATTTAATAAGCCAAATAATAAACATGTTTGCCATTCTAAATTGAAGCAGCAGCTTGTCCATAAAGGTTTCCCTACTATATACAGAATATCATCCATTCAGCAAATCTTAATCTTTGTAAACTCCATACATTCTAATAATGCATGGAATTGAAATAATGGCCTCTAATGGCCTTTTAAGTGAACAGCGATTTGAGAAAAAAATGCTATTTTTCAGATATAAACTGAGGTTCCACTGTTGCAAAATCATTCATTTTGTAGAGTTATTATTGCACCCGGTGCTCAAAATAGAGACCATAATGACTACAAAAAGAGAGCAATTGAAGCATCTCAAGCCCCTGAGTAATCTGGCCTGTCTTCATGACAAACCATATCATTTTTGGATTATGAATTCTGTTAAAACAATCAATATCACTTTTGGAGAGGTATTTCATATGTACAGATCAATAAAAAGTAAATGGTTTGGATTCTAGCTAGCCAGTCATACCACTGTCCATCTAATCTAGTTTTTATTCCTTGTTTTCAGCTTTACAGGATTTTTACAATTGTCATTCTTCACTTTTACTAGAAATTCCATGGTATGGCTTGTGATTAGCTGTTGTTTTTTATTGTAATATGTCCACTACAAGGTATGAGACACTAGTTTAGAAACTATACCTGTGGACTGTAATAAATTTCTAATTTGATTCACTCAGATCCCCAGCTGTCTGTAGATAATGCCACTGCTCACCTGCTGATCGAGAACAATCCAATGTACCAAAACAATTTGCCAGAATGACAAAATGAAATGTTTTTTAATTGGACTGGGCAGATCGACAAAGACATCTCTGTACTCTTAGACTAATGCAATGTGTCAAGAATCAACTAGCATGTACACTCTACATTTAAAAATAGTAACACACAAAAATTGGCTTTATAGTTAAAGGAGAAATTAAAAAAAGAGATTGCCAGTGAGTGACCCCAAGTTACCCCCACATGGGGTCATGGTGCCTAGATAGCATGAAGATTTACTCAGTCATCCTTTTCATCATCTTTTCCCCCTCTTTTAAATGCCTTTGAATGAGAAACATCTATCTACCAAATATAACAATTACTGTATATTTTACACAAAGGACTGCAACAACTTTCTTTTTATTTTTTATTTATTTTGAATGAAAGATTTTCTGTTTACTGTGTTGTGTAAAACATGATATGAGCCCAGTGGAGCATTATGGGATTAGAAATCATGAACCCGACTAGCTATGTGCCATTAAGTGAATGTATATGTAATAATTTGCCCAACATCGTTCTTATAATAGCACCAAGACCTTGTGATATAATCTATTGCTCAACTCTAATAGTTCTCCTGTCAAGCTATTGATAGATATCATATTTTAGCCTCCCTCTCTAATATTCAAACATTTGATCAACAAATGTATTTTTCACATAGCACACATAATCTGAGAGTAGAGCTTTTTAACTTCAATCTTAAAGACAGCTTCACAGTCTCAAGTCCCAACACTGTGGTTTTAGGATGTCTTGATAATTAAGTAATGAGCTGGAACAGACAGACCTAGAGCTTGCAATCAAACCCTAGATCCTAGGCAAATGGAACAGTAGTAGTGCACAAATGCTTTGTTTGTATGTTTCCATGTTGGTCTATTCTCAGTGTGGGGAAACATTAATCGACAAACATCCATGTTGTTCTCTTTGGAGATGCATAATTATGACTGCATAATTAAGAAGAAATTTCTAGAATATTAAATTTGAATTAAGTAAAGAAAATAAAGAGTCATCCTGCTTGGTTAGCTAATATCTGAACTATTCAGCAACCACCATCGTTTCTATAGTTCTTATCCCGGCATTATGCATTATGGACCAACTTGATATATGCTGGTGAATTCTGTGATTTGTCAGCGTTTAGAGAGCTTGCACTTGAAGGATGCCCTGAACTCATGCAATCAGGATCTACTCTCAGCAGGGGGCATCATTGCTCTTTGCTGTACAGTATGACTGACAGCATGTGTTTAGATTTATATTTACCGAATTTGAATGGTACGTTTTCTGTTTCTGATTATTTAATCTACTTAATCTAAGAAACAATATCCGAACATTTCCAAGCTCTTTCATTCAGCACACAAAATTCTTCCATATTCTGAGATTTCATGGTGCTTGGTTTTTATGAACATCATCTCAGCCTTATCTTTTCTTATTTCAGTGCAACCTCAGCTAATTCATTAACAGTTGAAGTTATCTGTCCTTCCTAACTGTTTAGGCAGTTTTTTTTCTCTGCCTTTCAAAACCATTTTTATTCGTGCTGCCCTTTGACTTATCTCTCCATTCCTCACTTTCTCAGAATCCATATCTTCTGCTAGTTATTAAACTTCCACCTCCAGCTCCTTTTCTTAATTAGCACTCAGAACACTGCTCAGTGAACAGTGCTAAAAATAAATGAGCTGAAATCCCATTCTAACTACCACAGGCTGGATGATACTAGATGCTGTAGGTGGTAGTGTGTATATGTGTATCTGTATACATATTATACTGTACATGTGTGAGTGTAGAATGGATGGATTCATCCATCACGGGCTACTCTGTGTGTCTGAAAACAAAATTTGCTCTGCTCACCTCTCCCAGTTCTTCATTATAACTCTGAAGCTATTCCAGAGGTTCTTAATGGTTTACACGGTCTCATTTTGCATCATTAACACAATTACACCACAAATCGTGCCTTCTGTGTATAGCCTTCTGTGCTTTGGCAACCCACTGGCCCATATGTACAACAAATATCTTACTTAAGGCATACAACCCCATATATCTTAGCTGAATGTCTAAAATGTTTTACTGTAATGACCAGGAAGTCACTTACCTCTAAGACAACTCCAAGATGTGTTAGGTGAGAAGATTATATAAGCTGGTGGTCTACCTGCGTTAGGCTGTATATTCTTATAATAGGGCAAAGGTTCATCAGCTTCTTCAAGGGATCTATGGAGGAACATATCTGTTGTCTTTTGTACCCTTAGACTGCCTTTTTTTATGCTTTCAATTGTCAAAAAAATCTGTTTGTCCTGTAGGATCAGAATTAATTTTCAGAATCTTATTAGAATTTTATTGCGATTAATGTCTTGTTAGTGGAAAATTAATGCAAATTACAGAGGGTAAAAACTCCTAAAAGATTTTCTTTCAAATTGGACTATCTTTTCTAATGCTAGAGAAACCATTGTGTAATTCACAAAGCTTTAAACTGTTCATTTATTTTCTTTAAAGCTTAAATATACTGTTCTGTTTTTTTTTTTCTTCAGGTAATTACAATTATATTTTGTAAACATATTTAAACAGCAGCTATAATTTTATCAGTTCAGAAAATGTCTTAAAAATATTAAACTGAATTCCGTTATAGACCTGAATAAAAACCCAAATGGATCTTATTTAAAATATCCTGCAGAAGTGAATATTTATGTCTTATCCTTTAAGACCATTCTTATAAGAATCTTATAGGAATGATTCCAAAAGAATAAATAAATGATAGAAATTTTAAATAGAATCCTGTATGAGTTTTTTTTTTACTGGAATGGTTTTTTTGTCAAGGGACCCAGCATACTACATATTTGACCCACTTTTAGCCCACTTTTGGGGCGAGTAATGACAATGCAAATGTTTCCTCAAATGTTCAAAATCTCAAAATCTGTATTACGCAATGCATTATTAAACCTTTCCAGTTAATGCAACAATAATCTGAATACAGATACAGATATTTGGTGCACTTACAGTGTCACTGTCTTACACCCGGCATACCTAATATCCAATCAGTGCATTTGGTCCTGTCTTTTCATAAAGCTTTAGTCGCAATAGTTGTGACTCATGTACTACTTGTCCGTATTCACAGTGAAGTCCCCAAATGGCTCCTGAGCCAAGGATTATGTTAATTTTTGTGATTAAAATGAGTGTGTTCTAAGGTTATGTCATGTAAGTACTTATATCTGCCAAGCTGTGGCGTCTAGAGGAGTGTCTCAGCTTATTTTTTTTTTATCATTGTTTACTAGGACTGCTATTTATTTGCTGATCACGTACAGTCAGCCTCCCTCATACTTTCGAATAAGGGATGGGTAGCATTACACTGCAGCATTTGAAGCATGCATTAATTGAGTAGGCAGTTTGAAACTTTCATCATTAGGCAAACATAGGGATAAAGTGTTTATGCATAGCCATTTAATGACTACAAATACGACTGAAGATGGCTGAAGAGTTTTGACAAATTGGCTGACCTTATTATCTGTTAAAGCACCCTTCTTCAGACTGTTTCCTCAGCACTGGGTGATTTGCTTCTTTTCACTGCTATGATGTTAGGATGATGTCAATGCTTTCTTCGTTAACACGCCTGGAAATCTTTTGTGCAAGACATATTATGTGCAGGTGTAGGTATGATGGGCCTTGGGCATTGTAGAAAAAATTAAATTCTTCAATTCAAACTTCACCAGTGTTTAATTCTTTCATGTATTCTTCCATTTCTCGATCCATGTATTGTTAGTCTGAATTGAGTTTTCATGCCTACTGTGTCTCAGCTGTCTGGTTCAGATGAGGGCTTGACTTAGCACGGGTAATGAGGGCGGCTGTCATAAGACTCTTAGTCATCGTGGTTGCTCCCTGCCTTCAACACTTCTCGTGCTGCTTTGCCTGTTGTGTAGTAGAGGTTTTTCAGGCCGTGAGTGTGTTATGTCTACCACCACTTATGATTATTAAGGAAAGATGTCCAGAAACATCTATAAATAAGTGGCACCTCTGAATCTTTCCGTCTCTGAGGTCTTGCTATCTCAAGTAACAGTCATGTGGCAATGCAGGAGTCCAGATCTCATAGAGAATTTCCTTTCCTATTAGGAGCATCTCTATCCTACCCATTGTACATGAAGTAACCCCACGCCCCGTCTGATTAAACAGGTTAGGTCCATAACTTATACAGTATATTGAAACAATACTTCAGCATAGTGACCTCTGGTTATGATACTGAATGAATAAACTCCACTGCCTCTCAGTAACTCTGTATTACTATTATAAATCAATTATGCTTGTGTTTATTGGATAGGATAGGATTGCTATTTTTCAAGAGTTTCATCTCTCAAAGTTGTGCTCGTTGCTAGCCCACTCTTTCATTCAATCACAAAAACAAAATTGTTTGCATCATTTGACAATGTTTGAAAATGTTAGCTACGTCTAATTACTTCTAGGTTGTTTTAAATAGTACTCCAAAATATTAATCCAATAGTAATCCATTTTAAATAGTAATCCATTTTGTTCATATTTTACATCCAGCACTGTTCTGTATTTACTGTATGTGTGCCTCTCAGTCGCTTCTGATTATATGTTATATATTCAAGATTCAAGATTCAAGAAGTCTTATTGTCATTTCAACCACATATAGCTGACGCAGTACATAGTGAAATGAAACAACGTTTCTCCGGGACCTGGTGCTACATAAACATACAACATAAAGTTCAAACACAAAAAATACTACAACACAGAGCTAGGACAGAAGTTTGTCCAAGCCACATAAAGTGCAAAGTGTGCAGCTAGGTGCAAACAGAGCAACAACAACACAAAAACACAGGACACTTAGCGCTGAGAAAAAGAAAAAGAGCATGTGCAGTGAAATGTAAATGAAATGAAATGAAATGAAATAAAATTAAATGATGTACAACTTTGAGAAACTGTAGAAAAAAACTAATAACATATGATTGTAACATATATAGCGGCCCGACAACATGTATTGTGCAAATATAATGTTTCCATCCGCCCCAAAGCTTATGAAATCCAGACGCGTTCTACACTTTCGGTTAAAAAGAAATCAGCCCTAGCCTCTACTTCATACCATTTTGTGTATTTTTTATTTATGACCATCGGTGGAACTGTTGTTCTTGTTTCCACAAAAGTAAAGAAAATATTCAATGAAACAATATCGATGTAAAAGGATTTTTTGTATATCTTTCCTTCAAACCAAGAAAGTCTTAGCATTGCTAATGTTTTGCGCAGGATTTATCAGGTTACAGTAAATGAAGCTTAATCATAGAATTACAAGGACAAATAACATCAGTCATTTAGTAAATACAGTAGGTGTAAATATGCAGTGTAAATGAAACGTATCTAGTTATTATATATATATATATATATATATATATATATATATATATATATATATATATATATATATATATATATATATATATATATATATTATACAAGTAAGTTATTTTAGTGAATAGAAATACTGAGATAACATGATGCATTATTTTGGGAAATTTCACCAAAAACAACTGGCCTAATGTTACCTTCTTGGGTTTATCACTTCACACCACTGATGAAGGACCTCTGGCTACAATGGTGGCTGTGAGAAACCTGCATCTCTCATGCAGAAATATGTCAACAGCAAGCTTCATCTTAGAGCTGTTACATGATATACTGTACATTATTTAGCAGGATCCTACCTTTGTCAAGATCAAATGTGACACACTTCACATTAGTGGCTCACAGTAATTGAGTGTGAACAAACATTTAACATCAGGCTAATGTGTTCATTTAAACCTACTGGTGGTGTAACACAATGCCTCTATCTGTATCTGTAATCTGCCTCAGCTATGGCTAAACTTTTTAATATGACTAATACCATAGAAACACTGCACCCAGAGAAACACTGAAGTTAATAGAGTTCAGAAAAATATGTACAGGACTGCTTGCTTATCTCATGCTTATACTGCATTGGAGCTTGATCTACATTACCCATCAGCCTCTGCTTGTTTCACCTTGATTTGCAAGTTGTGGTCTGTGTGAACCTCTTTGCATCTGTTGATGCTGCACTTTGTTTAATGCTTTGCCTTCTATCGACTTGCTCATAGTCTGTATGGCTTTGTTCATGGTTTATACTCAGTTTTTTTTTTTGTTTTTTTTTTTACCACCATCCACAATAAAAAAATCTGCACTCACATCTGCTCTGCTGTTTCTACAACTTGATAATTTAATCCCACTGATGCAGTTATAATTCTAACAATTATTTCGATTTGAACCTACCTGCAATATCTTCTGATTAATTTTGAGCATGTTTATTTATAAGGCTGAATAAATGAACATTGTAAATAACTCACACAGTGCTTCAATACTGTACTGGAGGTGAGCTTTTCTTGTCATGTCGGACCGTTCTCCCACACCAAAAGTAAAAACGTTTTGCCCGACTGGCATTATGGTTGCAATTCACAGAATCCCAGGACAAAAGCAGACCTCTAGTATCAACTAGATTCCCATGTAAACAGTTCTGCCATGATTTCTGAAAAATGAATGAATGGTTCATACTCTATGTACATGTGTTAGTACCTGTTTTGAACACATTATATGTTTAATCTGCAGAATGTGTTCCTGTTTGGGTGGATGTACAGTAGCTATTGTTTTTTAAATGGGTTTGGATAAAAACAAACTGAGGCTTAACATGTTGATTTAGTGCCATTTTCAGGCTCATGAATAATAATGACAAACTGTTTGTATTAATTGTATTTCTATTAACATGCAATTTATTAACAAACAATTTGAATTAATGAGAAGAGAATCCAACTCAAGCCATTTCATTTTTTTCTTCCATGGCTCAAGCTAATATAACTACATACAGCCTCTTCCTTTGCATGGCAGTATGGAATGTTTAATGTGTTAATGTTTTATTGTATATAGAAATGTCTCTTTCTATGTCCTGGTCTTGTCTTTTTTCTTGAATTGCTTTGTCCCTACAGCAGGCTGCCAGAAAAATAATTTAAAGTACGTTTCACTGTAACTATAGACATTATGGGCTCTTTACTATATATGCCAAGAAATGACAGAAGCAGAAATAAGACTTGCTTAATTCTGTAGTGAATTCATTTGAATTACTTTTGGAAGATTTTTGGAAGGTGGCATCCTGCAGCTCATTTGAAGTATTTGTGCTCTCCTTGTCTCTCTCTCTGTCTCTCTGTCTCTCTCTCTCTGTCTCTCTCTCTCTCTCTCTCTCTCTCTCTCTCTTTTATATAAATATCATAGGAATCTACATGAAACATTCAACACGTAGGGACAATTTATCACAAAAAGCATACTAAAAGACAAAATTTAATAAACCACTAGACACAACTCCATTTTTTAATACCAAAGAACCACAGTCAGAGACTGTGGTGACTGAAGTCCAAATATTACATGACAATTTACATTATTAAACTTGTGTGTATTCAGAGACAGGTTTCTGCATGTCAAAATCCATTTCTGATTATGCAGATCACCTGCATGTAGTTCACACCTCTAAGGTTGCCAGTTTTCCTTTAAACTGAATGCCGCAAAAGGTGGACATAGAGGCCTTCAGGTTTGTTTTACCTCCACTGCATGCAATCAAAAAAAAATAACAGGAACTAAATTGCTTTAGCGGACTTACCATGACATTAAAAGCAACCGTAAATGGATAAAACGTCCAATTTGTTTTCTTTATTAAATAAAAAATGAGATCACTGACAAACTGCTGTGGTGTAAAATGAATAAAACAGGTTGTGTCATCATAGAAAAATAATGAATCCTCTCAGATTATTCCTTACACATATAAGTTTTTCTTTGAGGCTTTCCCTTAGTGGTGATAAGTATAAGAATCTCAGGCTGGCTTTAAACACACCTTTCAGGCCCTGGAGTCACTGTGACCACTGAGGCTGACAGACTGCTCTGACTTGCCAAGGTGACTTCACTGTACTTGTTACCATAGTGACTACAACTAGTAATGGTCTTGAAAAAGTTCTGAGGAAACATACTCTACAAGAAAGTGGACCTAATATAATAAACACCTTTGCAGATTCGATAGTCACAATCAATTATAATTCTGATAAAATTGAGAAAGTTCTAGAAAGACCAAACATCATTGTAAGCCAGGATGTAGATGTACAGCAAACTGTATTAATCTTTTACTCTTCTTTAGCTGGTTATTAAACTGTCTCCTGAATATCTTTAAAAATGTGGGATTTTCACTGGAGTGTTATCTTTCCATCTCTCTATACAATCAAATTTTGAACGTTTATTGAATACAACCGCATCTAAAAAGACAGCGTCTCCCAAGATAGTGGGTGGATGGGTTCTACCTCTGGTGATGGGTCTCTCCATTGCTTCCTGCTGCCCACCTGATTTAATTTTGTTGTGTGCTGATAAGAAAGAAATGCACTACTCTTCTGAGATGAATGGATGGTCTTCCCTCAGACTGTCTCTCAAGCATGCTGCCTGATGTCTTTTTTCACTTAAAAGACATATTAAAGTCCTGATAGAACAAAAGAATCAAACTACACTTATCACATGCAATGAAATGACTGACAGCACAGTGTCCAGGGGAATTAGCGTATACATAGTATTTTTTTTTTTTTTTAATTAGCTATACTGTGTTATCTATTGAGCTATGTGTGTGTGTTGAATGTTAAATGAAAAATTAAACCTGTCTGTGTATTATGAGCATCCAAAATGTTTCTGTTTGGAAAATGAAACAAACTGGACCTTTTCTTTCACATTTGAATATTAAAAATAATTTAGATTAAATAAAAAAACAGAATTTTAAAAATATGTGCAGTTTATAGTTTGATCCTGTGCTCAGATTACTGTGTGTCCTGGGTTTAGCATGTTCTCACTTTGGTTTAATGTTGGATCGACAGTTTTTTCTTACCTTTAATAAATAAGCAGGTAGGAAGATTATCTACACAGCATACTACTTGCTTGCAGATCTACTGCAACAAGGGTAAAGTGGTTACTGAAGACGAATGAATCAATTATTTCTATTTTTGAAAATATTATGGACATCTTGTTGCATTACTAGACAATCACAGGGTTCCCAGATCTTTATTTTACACCCCACATGGACTCATTAAGTTCTAAAAGAGGCACATCCCATTCAAGATGTTATTCAGATGACAGGTGTCCTAGTGGTGGGATTTAACAAGTACTGGTTCACTGTTGTTGAAATAACTAACCATACACACTTATTCAGACATTTATCATAGCTGTATTTTGGCAAGGATGTTGTTGGGTACCAGACTCAATTTTGTCAGAAATGTGGAGAAAGTAGTCAAGACGAAGACAGAAAATGCAGTGAAGTAGCCAACAAACTGTCTGCTCATGAACAGTGTTTAAAGACACAAAAGAAAAGCAATTAAATGCTTTCTGCTCATCGGGCAGACTCATCTGCCACCCAGTGTCACCATTTTGACTGTGGTAAGCAGTCTTATGAGAAACAGTCAGGTTGACAATGTTGCAATAAATCACTGTGTGACAAGCAGTGACAGAATGTCTTATAAAATGATGAGTCCAACTATTTTCTGTTTCATAAAGGTGTCAGAAGAAGAGCCGGTGAGAAGTGTGAGTGTACACATGTTCCTGTGAAACACAGCAATGGATCCTTCATGTATTGGCTGCATTTCATTGACTGCTGTGAAAGATGTGAATGAAATTTTTTGAAATGATAATTGTAGAAAAATGTGTTATTGAAAAGGGGATCTTTAGATAAAGGTATTTGTCTTCATAAGTAGAACCACAACGGACAGAGAAACCCTCGGTTGCAAGATTCTTTAAGGAGCTCTTAGTACAATCAGATAATTCTTTAAGGTTCTAGATATAATTTTTTGCTGTTTGTTTAAATTAGGAAGGCATTAAAAGTGGCACTGTTTGCTCACATTTTCAAAGTGCAGTAAAAACTGCTTTGAAGGTTCATGAGAAGCACAATAGGAAAGTGTTTGCCCTATATCACCCCGAGATGGGGAATACAAATCCTAACAATCCAACAGCCATCTATGGCAGGGAGTGAAACTGGGCATGCTTTCATAAGCATCTGATATCTCATGTATGAGGAAGAGGATAGATGGAGATTTCCTTGCTGTTCCACTGCCCTGCGATGCAGGATGAGCAGCAGTTCATAAAGATGAGGGTGGGCTTTATGTGTATCAGAGCAAGCATATGTTTGCCTTCATCCTATCTGTTCAGGAGAAATGCCTAATTGGGAAATTAGACAGCTAAAATAGAGAAAGAGAATTAGTGTTGGGAATTGGGGGAAAGATGATTGAATGCTGTGGAAAGATGAGAAGTGTAACATTACACTATAAATTCAGATTTCCATAACAATCAACACACATCTGGTATATCATTATACCTTTGCTATGAAGAGCTTTAGATTTTTATAGGAAATGTCATTTAGGTGGTCATGTTTTTCTGAGCAGCCAATATCCAAAATCCTGAGCAGCCAAAATCCATCTCTGCCACTATGTGCCTTATCCTCTGAGTATATTCCACTACATGATGTCTTTTCACTATAATGAAAGAATAAAGCCCTGATGAAACCCAAGCAAAGTAGAACTCCTCCCCTGCTGCTTATCCCATGCTTTCTGCAGTGAAATGACTGAAGCCATGTATGTTACTAGTATTGTATATAATAAGCTGTACAGGGTGGGGTCACAGTACAATCCTATCCTTCATCTTACAATCTACACCAGTCACAGACAAGGAATCACTTGCTGCATGATCTTTGGAGAGACATGAAAGAACCTAAAAGGTCACAGAAAATGAGCCTGTCGCGAGCAGCTCGGCGAAGCTAGAGATCATGTCACTAGAGTGTGCATTAAAAACGTAGAATGTTTTGAGTACATTTTCGACTTAATCACATAAATATGTGTTGAAAATTGCGTTTTTTAAAATCACTTGTCTGCTTCTGTTAAGATAAAGTTCCATCTTTGTTACTGGCTGCAATATGAACCCTTTAATGCCACTGAATTGGCTGTCAGTCACGTCCTGTTTTGATTAAGCGTAGTCTATTTCTTCATTGGAGACTTCTCATTTATTCTTATATGCCACCTTTGCATTTAAGTTCCTCCATTCCAGGAAGAAAGGATGCAGGGAAAGGAAACAATACTACTCTGTTACTTAACTAGTTATATATGTCCAAAACACACAGTTACATTTTCATGTTTAAGCTTGAAGATGATACTACACATTAGGCATTATGATTTTTTTCAAGGATGGCACATATGTTTACTTGTATATAATGATTTTGTTTGTATCTGCTGTTTAATTAATTCAATTGACTTGATTTTGCTTGAACTTGATTTGCAGTTCTCTCTGAACTGCAAAGACTGGTGCTTAATTTCCAGGTGAAGGCCTGAAGGTCATAAGATTGAAGCATCAAGGAGCCATTAGTTAGACTTGTTTGGTCATTGCTTCAACCCTTAACCTGCAGGTCTTTTTAGTTATTCTGCCTCATTTAATCATTCCAGGTGTTCTTATGCAACTGTGTGTGTGTGTGTTTGTATATAGCCATTGTTTGCCCTGCCCAAACCCTTTGGCTGTCTTTTTACATAGACTTGATTTTATGTTGTACTCTCTGGGATTCTATTACCTGTTTTTTCATATTAATTTATTTCCCAAGACTTGCAAACTTAAATAAATATAAGAATGCATTATTTATTACATATTACAGTGTACATAGGTTTTACTTTGCCTGTGTTCCACAAAGAATGTGAAGAATGTGCCAGACATTTTTGTCCATTGTGTGTAATAAATAAATAAATAAATAAATAAATAAATAAATAAATAAATAAATAAATAAATAAAACCCTGGATATATCCTACTGCCATTTCTCCATTTCTGATACCCAATTAGTTTAGAAAAAAATAGGTAGTTTGAAGAACATTATTATTTTTCAGGTTACATCAAGTTATACTTGAGAAGAAAGAAGAAAGCCACATATACATGTGTAGTACAAAGAAAAAGGATTTCCTTTTCTTCACATATCCCAGCTTGTTAGGAAGCTGGGGTCAGAGCAGAGAGTCAGCCATGATGCAGCACTACAGAAACAGACATGGTTAATGGCCTTGATCAAGGGCCTGACAGTAATACCTTGGCAATGCTGAGGCCTGAACTCTGAAACCTTGTGATCATTAGTGCAGAGTTGCATTGTATTTTTGCACAATGCACAGAGCCTGTTACTTACTAAAACTCAAGTGTTTACATTTAAATCTGTATATTGGTACATATTTTTATTATGTAAAAATATTGTTTTCTATGAATTATTATTTTTTGTGTTAGGGAGACTTGCAAAGTAAGAATTTCATGGTATGGTCTAAACTGCTGTGTTTTCACTATGCACATGACAATAAATCTTGAACTGTATTATCCTCTAAACATTTTGTGGGTAAGAGTAATACTCATACATGTTTGCTAAACCTTTAAATTATTCGTTTGGCTAGTGTATGTAATCAGTTTGTAAGTCTTCCAATTTGACCCAAGGAACACTCAAATTGACCTATATGAGCACATGGTTCACCAAAGCTGGAGTGGAAGAGCTTAAATTACCCGCACTGAGCCCTGACCTTAACCCCACTGAACACCTTGGTGATGAACTGGAACACTGACAGAACCCTGACCTCCTCATCCAACATCAGTGCCTAATCTTACTAATGCTCCTGTGGCTGAACGAACACAAATCCCCCCAGTCAAGTAATTAAAGCCATAAGAGTGAAGGTTATTATAACAGTAAATCTGGAATATGAAGCACATATAAGTGTGATGGTCAGGTGTCCATAAACCTTCAGCTACATAGTCTGGTCATGTCTTTATTTTTTCTTGATATGTTCAGCCATAAATTAGCACAAGAGTTACAAAACGGCATCATGCTTGAATTGTTGTATTTCTTCATACTTGTTCTGATTCAGAAAAGATGGTCTGTTGTCTCTGTATGCTTATTAATCTGTCTAGTAAAAGACATTCTATTGACAGCCAGATGGTGCCTCAGCCTATGCGAGTAAAGCAGCAGGTGGGCATATTTGGAAATATTAGCAGAACTATGAAGCATATTAAGGTTAAACATAGCTGCATACTAAAAGAAAACTTTTCTCCTTTTTTTTTGTGAAATTCAACAAGGAGTAGTTTGTTTTCTTTTTTCTACTTGTCCAACTATGGAAAACAACAATAGCCTGGACATAAAATCTGCTTCTACCAGGCTACTGATTAGTCCCCTTCTAATATACTAAAGAAATGTGGTATAATTTGACCACGCTATGATTTTACAGTTGATTAAACATTTTGTATTTATTAAATTAATTTATTATATTGATGAACATTTTCTAAGATTTTTTTTATGTGAGTGTAGAACCCAAATGAATGCCATTTCTCACTTGCCTTACACTACTGTACTTGCTTTTTCTAAGATCACTTCCAATATCAAGAAAGTGCTCAGAAATTCTGGTCATTTTTGAATAGTAGCAATTCTGAGTGACTGCATCAAACTGTAATTTTGGAAATATTTCATCACCCAGTGGCCTTCATCATTCTAGTGATTGGTGGGAAATGATTTCATTAGATTTTTAAGAGTTCACCCACAAATCAAGACTGCCACTTCAGATGTGTGTTTCGTTTTGAGTCTGACAGAGAAAACTAGACATTCATGGAAAATCTACCACTTACGATGCTTGACACAATGTGTATTGCTAAAGTGACACTTATTTGGAAGCAAATCATCTTTCTGATGAAATTCCCTACATTGCTTTTTGGGGGTCCAGGCACAGCCATATGAAAAACTATTTGAAGACTGTAATAAGGGTGTAATAGTACACAAGACAGCCGCTGTCATAGAACTCAGTTTGTGACTTGAGTCACGAATTTAAAGTCTCCAGACTTGTAAACAGCCTTCAATATTAAACAAACAACCAAAAAATTAGATTGTTATGTTTAATGATGATGGAGTGGCCTGAAACCTTTTGTCTCTATAGGCTAACTCTAAAGCAACTGGATGAATTATTATGTTACGTTAAGTGATAAATTGAAATTTTACATTGTCATTTGTGTCTGTGCAACGAATTTGCATGTTCTCTCTGTCCTTTCCGGGTTTCCTGCGGGTACTCTGGTTTCCTCCCAAAGATATCTATTATAGACTGACTGGCATCTCTAAATTGTCAGCAATCTAAGATTTTAACCATCTTTTACGTTGCTGACCATGAAATAAATAAATTCACTGACAATGTTGTAACTTGCCCAAGTGACAAGACAAAAACTGGCAATTTCTAAAACGTTGTTTTCTGCTCATCACATGTTTATCTCTGATGTTAGGAATATGACTAAACTCACACTGGTCTTCTTTCCTGCTGGCCATATCAATGAAAAAAATGGCCCCACAGTTACTATGGAAACAGACCAGAAGCTATGTGTGAATATCACTCTCAACTTTATTGCTTATTTCATGCCTTCTTCATGTGAAGTGCAACAACTGACTTAGAGTATATATATATACATATATATATATATATATATATATATATATATATATATATATATATATATATATATATATATATAGTAGTTTATTTTAAGTTGTCTTTCAAATACAATAAAATACACATACACAGTACAAATAATTTTTTAATGACAATGATCTGAGCTTCATCTAAACTGTAGGTCTTGCTGCTCTCAGGCATTCTGACACATTAATTTGAAACAAACTGCAGTGTGTATGTATGAGTGTGTGTGTGTGTGTGTGTGTGTGTACTATACACACATGTGCCGTGGGTGGAGAATATAAACTCCTACTACTTCCAGTCCTTATAAACAACACAGCCCTTAACCGTGCTCTGTCAACAGTGGTTAATTATCTTAACTATCCAGTATGTCCAATTAGCAGGCCAGAAATCTGAGCAGTTGTTTAATGTCGATTATTTCTCAGTTTAGTGCTGACCACAAAGTACAAAGTGCAATGAATAATTATGGAATCAAACATATGGAGGCTGCTGTTATAGGAAAATGATCAGCGATGAGGTGAAGTGATGAGGCCCAACATGAAGTGCAGTTAATATTGTCACAATGAGACAAAAGCATGTCCTAATGTTTTTTATTCTTTGTGTACCACAGCAAAATGCCACTGAATACAATTTTGAATTTATTACTAAACAATGCGGTAACTTAATGTTGCACTGAAATTGTTTCAATGGGTCATTGTAAACCCCAGGTAAACGGAATCCTTGGTAAACAATTAATCCTGGGTGTTCATAGCCCGATGTTTCACACTGCATATTGTGAAACCCTAGGTTAGCCTTCTTTTTTGCATGCTTGCAGTGTCAACAACCGTGATTGGATAAATACAGTGTGCGACTGGTTTAAATAACGACTTGTCTTGTGCTTTCATATCAGTGAGTTAAATAGAACAGCTCTCTTGTTCGGTAGCTGAGCAGGTATTGTTATCTTTCACAGCTTTTTCGTCTTTTTTTGTCCTTTTTACTTTTCATAGTGGTTGATATCCAACTTTCACTAATTTTCCACTGTAATGTATTTCTCCCTCTCTATGGTGTGCTCTTCTGTGATGTTCACTGTTTTGTCATCTATCGCTTCCAAGCTGTTTTTGTCAATGTGTGTGTAATTCAGTGTTACTACGCCCTGGTTTTTATGTGATATGATGCACATGCTGTTCAGTTTTTGATTGGATGTCCGTTGCTAAGCATCTATCAATAATGTTCTAAAATTTTCTTACATATTTCAGAGAAGTATTTCATAACCCTGAGTAAAAAGCCATGCTAACCCCGCTTTTAAATTACGAATGTGAAACCTGCTTCAAGCCAGGGGTTTAATGCCGGGTTTAAAACAATGATAGCTCAGGGTTAAGCACAGTGTGAAAATTATTTGTTTAGTGTGTGTGTGTGCATGCACATGTGTGTGTTCTAGGTATTGCAGAACAATTGCTGAAGTTTTTTCTTATTTCAGCCCTATTTATAAGCCTTTTTTAAATTTTTTTATTTCCCTCTGCTTCTCTGTGTGACCTCGCTGAAACTTGCCTGCTGTGTTCATCTTTTACATTATACGCAAATGACAACTTTATCACACAGTATATCAAACAACATATCACTCTGAGCAACATCAAGATCTGTCACTTATATGCAGCCTAGGTTACTCATCACTATTCACCATCTGTTTTCTCCTGCATCGTATCAGTTTAGCAAGGCTGATAATCTACTTTCATAGTATGGGATATTGGGCATATTTATGAACTTAGTCCATGGAGAGTTTTGTAGTCAGTGTTTTTGCTATGTTATAAGGAAATCAACCTGAAAATTAAGCTAAGGATACAACATCAATACAATGTACCAATCCTCAGTATGCAGGATTTAAAGGGATTTAAGAGATAAAATGGCTTTAAAGCTTCAAAATGTTGGCTGGTGTAGATTATGGCAGTTGTCAGCATCTTTTTTTGTTTATGTGTACTGTTAATGTTATAAAAATAATATATGAAAATGGTTTTGACAGGAAAAGAAAATCATTTAATATAATAACATTGTTGCCTTGTTACAGGATTGTAGTTACAGCTCCATGGACTGTGGAGGAGACCTAAAGAGAACTATTCTTAGTTTATTCATTCAATGATTTTCAGTAACTTCTTTTATCCCAGTCTGAATCACTTCTTGATCTGGAGCTTATCGAACAAACACTGGGTGTGAAGAGGGAATACACTCCGGATGGGACCTCGGTCAGTCGCAGGGCATAATGCACACACATTTGCATGAGCAATTTAGAGTCAAAAATCCACCTACAATCCAGTTACTTGGAGGTGAAAGCAAAACCCACACAGTAATCTAAGCACAGGGAAACTGGTTTTATTTGTCAGGATGAATCTTTCATACTTTTTCATGTCTTTTCTTTTTACATAACGCTTAAAATGTGTATTGTTCTACAAAACCCAATTTGTGCTCTATTTTTGCCATCAACCATAAATAATGCAGTGTTGTAGAATCTTTATTTGATATTTTATAGGAAGGTGGTTGATTTAATGAGGAAAAGTCTATTATAATCACTGTAGTCCATTCTGCAAAGGCCCTATTTTAAACACTGAGCAAATTTATATGAAGAACAAAATATTCAAATGCATACTTTATACGGCCAAAAGCAACACCCTTAAAAAGACAACTCGTAACCGATACCAACAACCACCATCCAGGAACGTCCTGTCCCATCTTTGTATTTCTTGTATCCAGACATGCAAAGTGAAGTGCAGCATCACCTGCTGGACCTACATTTTACATTTATTATGGAAATAGGAAAAGAGAGTGCCTTACTTGATTCCGCCGAGGAGTCTGAGATACATGGCAGAACAAATAGATGTGCACACTTCATCATTAGTGCTCTCTCACACACACACATGCACACAAGAGACAACATCTCCTGTGCAGAGATGACCCAAATCCGCCAGATCACAGGGATTCATTCCCTTTTGTTTTAATTACACCTGTGGGAGTTCATCAGGAAATGGATTAACAAGAAGCAGACACAGTGTGGTATAAAATCAGTCCTCGAACCAAGCTATAAGTGTACTCCTGCTGCCTGTGATGCCAGTGCCTTATCCTGACACTTCTGTGACCTGCATGATTCACCCTGATAGTTTTTCTGCCTAACAATGCATCTTTTGACTCATTACATGCTGCTATGTGTGGTTCCACATGGATACCTTAAATACTGCATTTGCCAAAAAGCATTTATGCACAAGAGTCACCCATGCTTCAGTGGAAAATCTCACCTGAGTGCTATAGACTTGTCCTGAAGAACTACTGCTGTAATCATAAAAACTATAATGCTCAGTAAAACATCCTTCAATACACTCAGAATGATTTGACTTTGGCTTGCACATTAGATCTAAATGTAAATCTGCATCCAGATTTGTAAATGCACAGCTGCTTTGTGACAACATCTATTGTAAAACGTGTTATAGCAATAAAATTGAACTGAACCCAAGTTAAATCTCACAGAAAAACACTCAATTTTACTCACTTATAATATTAACAAGGATAAAAATAATAAAAGTGCAGCCACAAACACCATCAATATAACTACACTTACCAAGTAATACTAAAGGTTACGCAAGTGTACAGTATTACTTTGTGCTATTTACTTGAGGGCAAAGCTTAATAGAGCTTTACTGTTTGCAGGATTCAAAAAATCACAATGTAAGACAAAATCAAGATGAAAAATGCAGTTTTAAATTATTTTTACCTTCTCAAGACTCAGTGTTCATTTTCATCCTAAGGGTATACAAACTTTTTTCATGTGACTATATTGTTTTGTTCTCAAGCGATTTTTATTCTGATCATGATGCATTTTGCATCCTTTTAATAATTTCTTGTGCTGAAACCACCCACTACTTATGAATATTCATAAGCAGACCCCTAATGTTTATTAATATTCATTAGGTGACCCCATAGCCGCTGCTCCTCGAGTGCACTTTAGTCAGTTTCTGATGCAAAATATGAGGAAGAACTGGAGCAAAATATATATATATATATATATAAATATGTGAATGTGATTTTTTTTTTTCATTGCAGTGAGTTGATTAGCAGTCAAGTTAAGCGGTCAAGTCAAGTGTGTTTTTTTTTCATTGTCATAACACTATTTATACTATGTACATGGTGTACATACACTTTGTATTGTCATTCCTTGTATTAACATTCCAAAATGTTATTAATCTAGGACTATCGTGCAACAAATAAAAGTACACAAGACGTGAGATGAGTGCAGGATAAAGAATACACAGGACAATAAATATACAAGACAAAGAATTCACAGGACAGTAAATATACAGGACAATAAATACACAAGACAAAGAATACACAATACATTAAATATACAGGACAGTGAATACATAGAGCATAGAATAAAAACTGTAAACTGCTTAAAAGTGTAGCAGCAACTGTTGTGGTAATAATTATAGCCTACCATAAATATAAAGTGTATATGAAGTGTCTTAAATAATATTATGAGTTAGGTGACATCACAGATGACACACAAACCACATACAGAAATCTGTTTTCTTTGAAACCAGTGTTTTGTAACCTGTTGCTGTACCCTACCTGAATTATGAATGAGTTAATAAATAAATAGTAAATTATTTATGTCAGAAAACCCAAAGCTAAATCAACGTCCCGAACACAATCATACTGAACACCCCAATGATCTAAACGCTATCCTGAGAGAAATCTAGTGTTTATATTACAGAGCGGCTTATTTTTCACTTCACGGCAGGAATTTCTCAAGGCTCTTTTCACTCTCATTTTGAGTTAGTATTGATTATGCCATCTAGTGTTAGGAGACTAAAAAGTTGTGTCAAACTTCAGCTAAATTGCACTTGATAGCAAATGTATCACCTCTGGTTAAAAAAATCCATCTCTCTTGAGGCTTGACTAGCATGTAGAAAGGGAGGAAGTTTGTCGCTACCGAACTGAAGAATCCAGCAGAATTGATTTGCATTGCTTGTTAAACAAGTTTAAACATAAAGAATGAAATTATGCAACTGAAGTGAGTTATTACTCATCTACATTTATATACACTATATTGCCAAAAGTATTCGCTCACCTGCCTTGACTCGCATATGAACTTAAGTGACATCCCATTCCTAATCCATAGGGATCAATATGACGTCGGTCCACCCTTTGCAGCTATAACAGCTTCAACTCTTCTGGGAAGGCTGTCCACAAGGTTTAGGACACTCCTAAACCTTTATGGGTTTACGTTTATGGGAATTTTTGAAAATTCTTCCAGAAGCGCATTTGTGAGGTCACACACTGATGTTGGACGAGAAGGCCTGGCTCTCAGTCTCCGCTCTAATTCATCCCAAAGGTGTTCTATCGGGTTGAGGTCAGGACTCTGTGCAGGCCAGTCAAGTTCATCCACACCAGACTCGGTCATCCATGTCTTTATGGACCTTGCTTTGTGCGCTGGTGCACAGTCATGTTGGAAGAGGAAGGGGCCAGCTCCAAACTGTTCCCACAAAGTTGGGAGCATGGAATTGTCCAAAATGTCTTGGTATGCTGAAGCATTCAGAGTTCCTTTCACTGGAACTAAGGGGCCAAGCCCAGCTCCTGAAAAACAACCCCACACCATAATTCCCCCTCCACCAAACTTTACACTTGGCACACTGCAGTCAGACAAGTACCGTTCTCCTGGCAACCGCCAAACCCAGACTCGTCCATCAGATTGCCAGATGGAGAAGCGCGATTCGTCACTCCAGAGAACGCGTCTCCACTGCTCTAGAGTCCAGTGGCGGCGTGCTTTACACCACTGCATCCGACGCTTTGCATTGCACTTGGTGATGTATGGCTTGGATGCAGCTGCTCGGCCATGGAAACCCATTCCATGAAGCTCTCTGCGCACTGTTCTTGAGCTGATCTGAAGGCCACATGAAGTTTGGAGGTCTGTAGCGATTGACTCTGCAGAAAGTTGGCGACCTCTTCGCACTATGCGCCTCAGCATCCGCTGACCCCGCTCCGTCAGTTTACGTGGCCTACCACTTCGTGGCTGAGTTGCTGTCGTTCCCAAACACTTCCACGTTCTTATAATACAGCCGACAGTTGACTGTGGAATATTTAGGAGCGAGGAAATTTCACGACTGGATTTGTTGCACAGGTGGCATCCTATCACAGTTCCACGCTGGAATTCACTGAGCTCCTGAGAGCGACCCATTCTTTCACAAATGTTTGTAAAAACAGTCTGCATGCCTAGGTGCTTGATTTTATACACCTGTGGCCATGGAAGTGATTGGAACACCTGATTCTGATTATTTGGATGGGTGAGTGAATACTTTTGGCAATATAGTGTATATTGTCATCTATATTCATATAGATCCATAACACAATGCCCCTATCTGTATATATAGTGTTCAGAATATTCATATCTATATTTGGATTTAATCCTGAAGTGAGTGTGGTCTTGGTTGATTTATTTTTTTTTTTTTTCAATTTATTTATTTTTTATATGAACCCTACTACAATGGGTCCTGAAACACCATAAAGAAATACTGAATAAAAAAGGTAGAAGTGGCAACACTGTCAGCATGTTTTGTGAATTAGCATTTTGTTTTTTTGTTTTTTTTAAAAATCAGTATTATTTTTGTTTGTTTTTCCTAATGTTGATTCTTTTCCACAAAATATAAGATAGTAGAATAGAATAAGTAGACTAACGTAAAGCACCATGACCCTGACCAGGCAGTTAGTAAGGTTGAATGAATGAATGCTTTACATTCATGTTAATGATCAGAGTCTTTGTTTGTCCCTCAAGCTTAATATCTAAGCACCTGCTACTGCCTGCATGAAAGTAAAAAAACTCATGAAAAACAACTATGACAAAAATGAAAAGCCTTCACCTTCTATTTGTAACAATATCAATTACTTTCTGAATAATGTATTGCACATTCAGTATCTCCAGGCATGCATCCCTGTAGCCATATAAAATGAACCAAAATGCTGAAAGTCAATGCTTACTTTACAACATACAGTTGACACAAGATAAAACCGAACAATTAGGTCCAGTCCCTCCAGGATTTTTTAGAGTTTTTTGTAATTGTTATGACCAAAAATGCTTGATTTTGCTACAGCTTTTTTTTTTTTTTTTTTTTTTCAAAAAGTGTGATGCAAACTCACAAACTTAGTTTGTGGATCTTGGTGAAATTGGTGAAATTGCAAGCAGGATTATTATATTAAACTAAATTAAGTTGAAGTAAAGAAATATACAGGTATGTAATTACTTTCTATGATTGCTGTACTCATGATTGACACATAAATCGAAGAAGAAGGCGGCTTTGGATGATAAATGTGTGTCTTGATTAAGTCACATGATGTGTCTTGGCTCAAATGTGTGGAAAATTTGTAGTAATTTTGCAATCAAGAAACTGCAAAATGATGGAGGGACTTAAGGTCTTGCTGAAGGACCCAGTAGTGGCTACTTGGCAGTGCAGGGATATCATGGAAATCGCAACATTCCAATCAGAAGCTCAAAACCTTAACCATTAAGCCATCATTTCCCTATGCAAAATGGCACTTTTAGTAATTGCTATCACATGGTATAGTGTGGCAGTGTGATATGCAATTCAGGATATGTTCCTGTCTTGCTATTAAAAGCTTAAGTTATTGTCTGTGCCTTACATCTTCTACTGGTGTCCTTGTGGGTTAACTCTGGGTTCTCTCACAATTACCCCAAGAACATGCTGGTAGTTGATAGTGGTCGTGGTTAAGGTGTTGAACAAATCCCAGCATTACCAAGCTGCAGCTGCTGGGCCCTTGAACAAGGCCCTTATTTGTCAGTTGTATAATAATGAAAAAGGTAAGTTGCTCTGGATAATAGCATCTATCAAATGCTGTAAGTATAAATGTAAAAATGTGCATGGTGCTCTGCAAGGTACTAGTGTCTGATCTATGGTATATTCCTGCTGTCAGGTTCATCATGGACATTTCCCCCAGACCACCAGAGGGAACCCTCCATGACAGTTTTTAATGTCTTTCTTAGTTGTCTCCCTCACTTCCTGTGTTTGTGCACACCTGTTTTGTGACACTTTCCTTAAGTCAGTTGACTCCAGATCCCCCACGGCCATGACCAGGATTCAAAGTGCCTACCGAAAACAAATGAAGTAAAGGTATGGTGTGTTAATAATGTTTTCCCAATTGATCATACTATAGATTTTATTTTCACACATCCCAGCTGTGTGCATTAATTATAGCAATTGATTATGCCTGCACCAGTATCGACATGTCAGTGTAATACCTTTGCCTATTGCACACTGTGTGCTTGGATGAGAGCATGTTCTGACAACAATGGTCCAAACACCTACCTCAGGTCTCATGATTCATTTGTTCGGCACAGTTTGGGGCTTGCTTTATAGGACGGGCATAACAGACAGAGTGCTGGCAGAATGAGCCAACTGGCAGTGCCAGGGCTCACTCATGAACGGATGAGTTTGTAGTCAGGCACAGCAGCTGACAGGAGCCTTCAGTCTCATTCATTTCTCTGAAGCCTCTTGAATAAAGCATGCAAGTCCAAACTGTCCCTGAGCTCAGGCTGGCAAGGTCAAAGTCACTGAGAACCTCTTTACAGTGTATTTAATATAATGCATTAAATGTCCATTTATTACCAAACTAGTGATTCAGGGACATAGAAGGACACACAGACTCCACTCTAAACATTTTTTTCTGATCGAATTGTTCGGGGTCCACCTGTGCACTCAAATTAATTAATTTGATTTATTGGCACAAGTCCTTTCTCACCTGCTACCATTTTCTGCTGATGAATTGACGAATAGACAAAACAAGGGATAAATGGATGCATGAATAAATGAATAAATGTATGGAAGTTCACATTGTTAATAGTCTTGGTGGCCGGATGCTTGAATGGATTGAGAAATGGATGGGTTCTTGCGTTGATAATAGGATTTTAGATGCTCAAATATGGATGGATGGTTGGATGGATTGATGCATTCCTGGATGGATGCTTGCTTAAATGGATGCTTGCCTTGGTAATAGAGTCTTAGATGTTTGGATGAATGGATGGATGATAGATTGTTAGATAGCTGGGTAGATGGGTGGTTGTTTGATTGGATGGATGTATAGATTGATGAATGAATGCATGAATGGATGGCTGCATTGTTAGATGTTGTAGATGCTTGCATAAATAGATGGATAGGTGGTTGATTGCATGTTTGAATGATTGGGTAGATGGATAGATGCTTCATGTGATGCTTTGATTGATAATAGATCCTTAAATGGCTGGCTGGCTGGATGTATGGATGTATGGATGGAAGGATGGAAGGTTGCTTGAACAGATGCTTGCAATGAGAATAGCCTATGGATGCATGAATGCATACACAGAAGCCTCTTTAATAAAGCATGCAATTCCCAAACTGTGCATCAATTCTGCACAGTTCTGTCCTGAACTCAAATTCACAAGGTCATAGGTACTGAGAACCTCTTCACTCTGTACTGAAGACAATGCATTAAATGTGTATTTATTACCAAACTAGTGGTTCAGGGCCACAGAAGGTCACACACCTCTCTCTAAATGATATTTTCAGATCCTATCTTCTCAGAATGGATGTGTGGATGCTTATACTGTATCTCTAACAATCTTAGATGGGTGGATAAAGTAATAGATGCTCTATTATGTATGAATGCTTGAATGGATTGATGAATCGATGGATCAGTGCTTGCTCAAATGGATGCTTGCTTTGACAGTAGGGTCTTAGTAGATGTGGTGTTGAGAATGAATTATTAAGAGTGAATTATGCACAAAATATAATTATAACAAATTATGCATACCTGACAATTTTTCCAACCATTTGTGATGGAAAACAGCCTTTTTAACACCTCATATCAACATAAATAATGCAACACTGCATGACAGAAGTGCATCATCATACAAAAAAGACAAACTCTCACTGCTAAAGGCACTGCTGCTGATTTGGATCTGCATATTGATGACACTGTGAAGGCAATCATTTTTATAATATTTGAGCAGATGTTTGGGTATACTTGGGAAATCTTGATGGCTTCATGAGAGGTGGAAGTGCTCAGCTGATGCAATTAATGTTATTGGCCTTAAGAACTGCTCTAAACCCTACTAATGAATTACTCTGTCAGCATTTCACTGACAGCGCATATGTTAAGATTTTCTTTTGCATTATTGTGTCTATGAGGAAAAGTGAGGAGGGCACAAGGGCGTAGAAAATACTTACATAACTGTACTTAATTTCTTACTTTAGTACTATTTTTGTACTTTACTCTGTACTGTCCTAATGGGCTATTTTCATCAAAAAACTGATTTGTGTAGACATGCTGATTGTATTCCACAGAAATAAAAGCAATATTATCACCAGATGGAAAGATATTTCACCTTCACTGGTAAGATGAAACTTTAAAGATGTATACAGAATTGCTGGAGGAGAGGAGGGAGAAAGGAGTCTAAGCTGAATATTTAATTAAACTAAGAAAGAAATAAAGGCTGATTCATTGTTTGCTTGACTGATTGATTGATTGATTTATTGATTGATTGATTGATTGATTAAATTCAGAGTTATTAAGCTAGTTGAGTGATTTCACTGGCTGAAGGTATTTCTTTGATAAATGTCTATTTATTTATTTAATTTTTTTTAAATGAATGAATGATGGATGCTTACATTCATAATAGTCTTATTCGGCTGGATGCTTCGATGTAATTCAGATAAACTGATGGATGGAAGCATCAATGGATGGATAAATGGATGGATGGATACTTTCACTGATAATAGTCTAAGATGGATGGATGGATAGATGGAATGATGGATACTTTCATTGATAATAGACTAAGCTGGATGGATGAATGAATTCATATGAACTGATGGCTGGAAGGATCATGGATATAATGATAATAGTCTTAGATGGATGGATGGATGGATGCATGCATATATTCATAATAGTCTTATTTGGCTGGATGCTTGGATGGAGTTCATATGAACTGATGGCTGGAAGGATCAAGGCAGGGATATTTTTACTGATAATAGTTTAGGATGGATGGATGGATACTTTAACTTATAATAGTCTAAGGTGGTTGGATGGATGGATGGATGGATGGATGGATGCTTTTACTGATAATATTTTAAGATGGATGGATGAATACTTTCACTGATACCAGTGGATGGATGGATGGATGGATGGGAATAATGGATACTTTCACTGCTAATAGTCTAAGGTGAGGTGGATGGATGGAATTCAGTTGAAGGATCAATGCATGAATATTTTCACTGATAATAGTCTAAGATGGATGCATGGTTACTTTCACTAATAATAGTCTAAGATGGATGGATGGATGGATAGATGGATGGATACTTTCACTGATAACAGATTAAGGTGGATGGATGGATGGATGGATGGATGGATAATTTCACTGATAATAGTCTAGGATGGATGGATGGATGGTGGGAATAATGGATACTTTTACTGATAATAGTCTAAGGTGGATGGATGGAATTCAGTTGAAGGATCAATGCATGGATATATTCATTGATAATAGTCAAAGATGGGTAGATGGATACTTTCACTAATAATAGTCTGCGGTGGTTGGATGGATGGATGGATGAATGGATGGATGAATACTTTCACTGATAAGAGTCTAAAGTGGATGGATGGATGGATGGATGGAAGGATGATTGGTGGGTATAATGGATACTTTCACTGATAATAGTCAAACGTGAATGGATGGAATTCAGTTAAAGGATCAGTGCATGGATATTTTCACTGATAGTCTAAGATGAGTGGATGGATACTTTCACTAATAATAATCTGCGGTGGTTGGATGGATGGGTGGATGGATGGATACTTTCACTGATAATAATTTAAGATGGATGGATGGATACTTTTACTGATAATAGTCTAAAGTGGATGGATGGATGGATGGATGGATGGATGGATGGATGGGTGGGTGGGTGGGTGGATGGACGGATACTTTCACTAATAATAGTCTAAGGTGGTTGGATGGATGGATGGATGGATGGATAATTTCACTGATAATAGTTTAAGATGGATGGATACTTTCTCTGACAATAGTCTAAGGTGCATGGATGGATGGATGGATGGATGGATGGATGGATGGTGGGAATAATGGATTCTTTTACTGATAATAGTCTTAGGTGGATAGATGGATACTTTCACTAATAATAGTCTAAGGTGGTTGGATGGATGGATGGATGGGTGGATGGATGGCCGGATACTTTCACTAATAATAGTCTAAGGTGGTTGGATGGATGGATGGATGGATGGATGGATGGATGGATGGATAATTTCACTGATAATAGTTTAAGATGGATGGATACTTTCTCTGACAATAGTCTAAGGTGCATGGATGGATGGATGGATGGTGGGAATAATGGATTCTTTTACTGATAATAGTCTTAGGTGGATAGATGGATACTTTCACTAATAATAGTCTAAGATGGTTGGATGGATGGATGGATGGATACTTTCACTGATAATAGTTTAAGATGGATGGATGGATACTTTCACTAATAATAGTCTAAGGTGGATGGATGGATGGATGGATGGATAATTTCACTGATAATAGTTTAAGATGGATGAATGGATACTTTCACTGATAATAGTCTAAGATGGATGGAAGGATACTTTTACTAATAATAGTCTAGGGTGGATGGATGGATGGATGGATACTTTCACTGAAAATAGTTTAAGATGGATGGGTGGATACTTTCACTAATAATATTCTAAGGTGGATGGATGGATGGATAGATAGATAGATAGATAGATAGATAGATAGATAGATAGATAGATAGATAGATAGATAGATAGATAGATAGATAGATAGATGGATGGATACTTTCACTGATAATAGTTTAAGATGGATGGATGGATACTTTCACTGATAATAGTCTAAGATGGATGGCTGGATGGGTGGATGGATGGATGGATACTTTCACTAATAATCTAAGATGGATGGATGGATGGATGGATGGAAGTAATGTATAGATGCTTTCATGACTTTTAGACAAGGTGGGTAGATGCTCATATTGATGGATGCTTGAATGAACAGATAAATTGATTGATAGCTAGATTGATAGTTGCTTAAATGGATGCTTGCATCAGTGACAGGTTTATGTAGAGATGTACAGATCTTGAATGGATGCTTGCACTGACAGTGGTCTTACAACACATAGATGGATGGGTGGATGGATGGATTGTATGGTTGGATGGATGCTTGAATGAATGCTTGCATTTACGATATTCTTATGACATGCATTAGGCTGGTTGTTTAGTTTCTCTGTCCTTTTTGTCCTTTTCACTTCTTCTTTTAACTACTGGTAATAAAGCCTTTAGAAATAAAAACTCATTTAATGAAATTGGATTATATGTATTAAAGCCACGACAGTTACATGGCATTTAATGTGCAAGTTAATATATTGAGGCCACAAGATAATATTAATGTCTAGATTTAGGTCTATTTTGTGGTCTTAAAGTTATTGTGGTGACTATAATTGAAAATATCAACAAAATAATATAATATACATGATATTACACTTTAGTTTAATTTTGGAACGATGTATAAATACTGGAGTCACTGGTGCTGAGACATGGATATCCAATTCACTCATGTCTGCCAAAGAAGTAACTGAAGGACAAGTATTAAATATGATGTTGCACAATGTAATAATACCATTGTGCTGGGATCTCATAAATATAATATAATAAATTGTGGACATCAGTTGCTTAGTTTGTGATCTTGAAATATTACATTGTGGCCTCAGTTATTACTTCATGACTGCACCTTATTAAAAATGAAGCGCTATGCCACCTCAATGGCTTCATAGACTTATGTTCTATGAGGTTTATTTGCGCCAGTCCTGTGACTCCTTTGTTCAGACATCTCTGTTCTTGAATTCATCCTGTCATCAGCTACACCTCTTTATTCACCTTATATTGTTTCTTTAGTAAGAGATTTTGGATAATATCGGGTAAATCTTAGGTGAATGCTTTCCCTGGGTCTTTAACACATAAATTCACTCTCACACACACACACACACACACACACACACACACACCTACTTATGTATTTGTCAGTGACTCGTCCTACATTAATAATTCAGAAGCACCTTTAAATAAGCCAGCTTTTCTAAACCAGCACTTGTACGCTGTTCATAAGAGTTCTCCATTATTGTGTGTATGTGTGTGTGTGTGTGTGTGTGTGTGAGAGAGAGAGCTCTGTAGCTCTGAACTGAAAGTTATGCTTTGCCTCCCCTTGCTTCCTGAAGGAGAAACCGTGCTGAAGGAGAAAACATGAGCTTTTAATTTACACTTTTTATCGACTAGCTGCAGGATTGTGCATCCAGAACAACACTAATTTCACTAACACTAAACACTAATGACACACATTTAGATGTTGTATTTTTATACGAATATATTATATGAACAAATATATCTGCAGTCATCAAATTTCTTTCCAGATGTGCACAGGGAGCTACTGTATCACCTTACAATAAACAAACATAATAAAAGATTATGTGATTTGTTTTTTTGTTTTTTTGGCTTATCTTTTTTCTTGATGATGCACATCGGTCTCAGATGAGCTCATTTTTCCCAAGCAACTATTTCTCAAATGTAATTAGTCTAAATTTTAGTGCATGCTGCATATTACTATTCTGTCAGCAGACCCGGATACATGCCCTGGGGGTTAATCGAAGCTGTGTGGGATTTTTGGAGTTTGGAACATTGCCCTTAACCCCCAGCCCCCCCGCCCCTCTTACTCACTCTCTCTCTCTCTCTCTCTCTCTCTCTCTCTCTCGCTCTCTCTCTGCAGTCCAGCTCACAACACGCTAATTAACAGAGCAGGATATTGTCTTGCTGAGACCGAGACAGCCTTATCTGGACTGTGTAGATGTTTTAACACCCACGCTGCTTTTTCTCAGCCGCCACACAGACACGTTGACACATTTGATAGGAAATCTTGGCGGCACGTTCCATCCATTACATTGTAGAGAATAGTGTAAAAAAAAACAAAAAAGTCATGATATTTATGATTGCCTCAGTGTGCTGCAAGTGGGTCCAAGGTGAATTTTGCAAAAACAAGTAAAAAAAATAAATAAAAGCCTAAATCAGTCTGCTCGCCCAGAATTAATCGATTGCAGATTTGCTTTCATTCAGCTAGCCAAAGTTAGACTGAGACACAGGAAAATGCACTTCATCTTGATAATGAACGAGTGCCAGAAAGTGAGTAGTAAAAATAAGTAGATAGATAAATAGATAAATCAGCATTTGTGCTCCCTCCAGCTTTTGTGTGGTGGTGAATTGAAAGTAACAAAGAGATATGAGTTGCACCATGTTGTCAAGGATCTTTGATGTTAAATGAAATTAACCTTCATACACTCTTTAGCAATTCAAGCCAGGCTCTTTAATACAGGCCCCCACCTGTGTTCAGTGCGCTATTGCGATGGTGCCAGATGCAAATTAAATTTTAATATTCTGTGTCATAAAGTTTCATTAAATGTCAGAGAGTAATTTATCTTTCTGGAGTGAAAGCATATGAGTGTGCACAAGGATGGAAAAGAAAGTCTGGCTAAATCGCATTAAAAAAAATATGTATATTATACCCACAAAAAGGTGACATTTTTGAGCTAAATGCGGAGGTGCCGATGACTACACTTTAACTGTAGCATTAACAATTTGCTTCAGTGATACAGGAGACACCTGAAAGCTTTCTGCTTTCTCAGAGAATGCAGTGCAAGAACAAATGGGAATAAAATTCGGGTGGTGATAAAGCCAATTCACTGAAGAGGAAAGGACGTGGGACACAGTGATTTCTGGGAGTTATGTCTTTTGCTTCACAACACATTTGGTCACCTCTCTAGATGAGTGTTATTATTACACTTGTTGATGGGACATTATTTATAATCACACTCTCGGGTGCTATCCAGATGAGGATGGGTTTCCTATTGAGTCCGGTTCTTCTCAAGGTTTCTTTGCCACCTTTTGCCTCAGGCTTGCTCATTAGGGCTAAATTTTAAACTTTATAAACTTTTCTATTCAAAATTTTTATATTTCTTTAAAGCTGCTTTGAGACTATTAATACTTTTGCACTGTACAAATTAAATAGAATTGAATTATTACACCTAGTGGTCAATCAAACTGCAATAAGTGCTAATAAAATCTCATTTCGGGAGAAACCATGCTGCCCCATGCTCACTCAATGGACATTTTCAGCGGAAGAGGACAGTGGACAGGACACTTAATTCAGCATGCTGTTCCATGTGTTAGGTCTGAATTGGGGAAAAAAGTTTTTAATGTCTCATTAACATGGAACAAATTACAGGACCATTTATGTCCACTTAAATAACTTTGCATATAGCTATAGTGTTAGTTGGTTGTTTGAATGTATATTACTATGTATGTATTTTATGTCATTTTTATTTATTTATTGTTTTTGTATCTTTCATTTTTGTTGTGTCTTTTGCTGCCAGGTCTCTCTGGTTTTTATCCTGTTATGAAAAGCTTTTGGTTGCAGTTTTTACCTCAAATTTAACAAAATCTATTTGGAATTAAATCTAGTTCATATCCACAAACAAAGTGCAGACATTGTGTGTGTCTATAATTAGAAATTATATTTATATCATATAATATATTCTTAATATGATTAGAAATGCATGTACACCATAGTGAACATCTTTCTCATGCAAAGACAGAAAAATAATTTTAAAAAATAGTCTTACAGTTTGTTGTTTTTAGTTTGTTTTCCAATTCTTGATTTTCTAGCTGTTTTTTTAAACATATATTTGGGCTGGATATTTTGCTGAAACCTGGCAAACCTGGTGAAGCTCATCTATGTACAATTCTCACTTGCTTATTACAATATTACTCTAAAAACTCACTATACTGTAGTTGTGCTATAGTCTCTATGATTCTACTCTAAGGTTCATAAATTTGGCAGCTTGTGACCATAAATTTAGTTTGAGGCAGTGTTATTATTAATGTTCTCCTGCTTCACCACAGTTTATAGTCACGATCTGCTGAATTCGTGAGCCTCAGGCATGGGAGCCAATAGAAAACAGGAAGTTTAAGGGAAAAAAGTACAGGAGATGTTTATTATCAAGTGGAATACACACCAGATCTTGCCTTGCTGTTTATTTTTCTCTCGCACATTGCAGGGGAAAAAATGATCTCAACAGTCAGATCTTATTAATCCATGCAGCTCAACTTAATGTGATCATAACATTAATGTTGAACATAAAATGGGATAATATAACACTTTTCCATTAGGCACAATATTACCTACACATTTCCTTTTACCTTCTATTTAACATAGAATATATATATATATATATAAAGATAAAATAAAAAGATATATATATATATATATATATATATATATATATATGTATCTTTTTATTTTGTATTTTACTGTTTATTAAAAAAAATGTAAAAAGTCTAAAATTCTTTGCAAAAAAAATGTGGTGTTTTCAAGTAGACATATTTAAAAGTGGAGGTGTCTTATTATCTATTTATTTATTTATTATTTTTTTTATTTTATATTAATTGTGTAGTTTGTGTTCCTCTTTAGCCAGACAAATTGTTTTGATCAGTTTTTTCATGCCAGCAATAAAAATATAAAGATTGGCTTTTATATTGTATTCATGCTCAGAGCTACAAATAAGTGAATTAATCAAGAGCAAATAGTTTACATTACAGCTCTATTCACCATAGTTATTGTTATAAGCAGTATAATATGGATGTAAGTATGGCATGATTTTCATTGCGAATTTAAAATGGTAAATTTGCAATTTGGTGTGGTGTTTAGGAATAAAAACACTTTGGGACGTGATGATATAAGAAATTAATTAGCTTCACCCTGTTATGTTTTATTTCTGTTTTATATTAGTAATTAAATAAAAATCAGTTTAAAAGTTTGCCTCTCAGTCACTGAATATTCTGTAAATATTCTTGGAAAAACTTCTATGCCTACCCTTCTCTGCTTCAAACCTCATTCATATCCCCTCAAGCAGCTTTTCACTTCATCTCTGTTGTAATAGCTGGCCCCTGTAGCCCACCCACGGCATATCCTCTCTGACATCTTTGCCCTAACAATGCCAAATTTCACAGGCAATCTTTGCCAATTCCTTCTGACATCTTGGTTATGCCAGATGCCACAGTTATCTCCGAAACAGTTCCAAAAATTTCTTTTTCCTTTTTGCCTTCTGTTTTAGATTTTGGCTTGTTGCAGTATAGATATGCTTTTTTTCTTTTCTTTTGGAGTTGTGTGTGCATGTGTGGGTGCATTGATACATTTTAAAATAGAGGTACATGCTTTTTCTTCCATTCAAAAACCCTGAGAGACATCAACAAAGTCAAATAAACAGGCATTTTTCATTCATTTGATATATATCTAGCACATGTGATGTAATAGTTTTTTGGATGTCAAGTATGTTGTCAGTATGACATTTGTGTTTGGATTGTGAAAAATTTACAATGCACAATTTTTACAAAAGTCCCTATTTAAATGTAGGCAAATGTATGACACTGACCATGTTAACTCTTTTGTACAAAAGATCAGATCTTTCTCACGCCTAATCTCTTCTATTTGAAGCATACACTGCCAGTCAAAAGTTTGGACACACCTTTTAATTCAATGTTTTTTGTTTAGGGATTTATTTTCTACATTCTAGAACAATACTGGAGATTTCAACACTATGAAATAACACACATGGACTTAAGTATTCCATATGTAACGACAACAAAAAACAGTCCGTTGTTATTTTAATACACGAAGGTCAGGTGTTGTGGAATAGTTCTTGCAAGAACAGTATTGTCAAGTGCATTTGCAAAACCCATCAAGCACCATGATGAAACTGGCTCACATGAAGACCATCCCAGTAAAGCAAGACCAAAACTTACCTCTGCTGCAGAGGAGAAGTTCATTTAGAGTTACCAGCCTCAGAAATCACCAATTAACAGCACCTCAGTTTAGAGCCGTTATGAAGGCTTTACAGAGCATCAGTAGCAGACATATCTCAATATCAACTGTTCAAAGGACATTATTGTGTATTTCGGCCGCCTTCAGCATTGGTTTATAATGTAGAAAGAAATAAACATCAGGAAAGACCATGGAATGAGAAGGTGTGTCCAAACTTTTGACTGGTAGTGTATGTTCAGATGACACTGTGATGGATTTCATCTAAAATGGATCATAAAGTTTTGCACAAACATGAGTCCATGCCAGCCCGAGTGCACACTGTCATTAAAGCTGTCATTATCATTTAAATCTTATAATTATATCCTGAATTTATATATTTCTGTGAAGCTGCTTTGGGATGAATTATACCAAAAATGAGGATGCACTAAATACTAAAACTGTTGAATTCATGTAAACATTTCAAAGATATTTAAATCAAGTTGTTGTCAGTAACATACTGTACTTTGTAATGCAAATTGTGTTTTTAAATTAGACATGAATGCTAAAAAGAAACCTTTTTACTGGTGCACACAGACTTTTAGATCCTCCTGTACGTTATATGGAATCACATGCATTTGAAATGAACAGTTATGAGGTGAGAAAATGTGTGTGTGTGTGTGTGTGTGTGTTAGATATGATGCATGCTGCTCAATCCTTATCGCTGTGGACAAGTGCATGGTGAAAACGACACAGTCGGATATTCTCCAATGTTCATTCAATCAATGATCCAACGTCTTTCATTTGGGTAAAGCAGCATGTCTCTAGAGTTCTGTTCACAGCTGGAAAAGTCATTCCAGATGAAGAAATGAGTCCAGATCACCCCCTGATTAGCACTCAGAGACAGTTCTTATCCCCATCTCCCATTTCTGTTATGAGTTTTCACCTGTCTACCGATCTTAATGGTAATAATTTATTAGAATGATTTGTACCACAGGCAGTGATTGGTAAGAATTATTTTAAAGCCAGAGATAAAAAAGAGAGACTGAAGAAAGAACTGTCATATAAGTGATGATAGGAATGTTGTTATAGGATAAAAAAATAAAAGTTATGATATTAATTCCTAAAAAACGTATTAACTGATTAATAAAAGTAAGAATTAAAGAGTATAATATAACAGTACTATAATACTACTACTATTTAATAGTATTTAACAGTAATACATAAAAAAGGTTGCTGTGGTAAAAGAGGACTTACACAATTTGGAATGTGCTGTTTCTGGAAAATAATCAACGTTTTAGATGTCTTAGAGTTTCAGTGTTGGGCCACATCATACTTCCCTAATGTTGGTTATTTTCCTGTAGCAGCATGTCCTATATGTATATATCCACTGACAATAAGGACTCAAATGTGCAAGAATATAAGGAATAGATTTTTTAAAATATTCACATTTAAATGTTACTGGCATAATGTTATATAATTTCCAGGAAATGCTGTCTTGAAAATGAGTTCTGCTCATTGCTCTGGTATTGCTCTACATTATCTTCCCATATGTCTAACTTACTATCTTCATTTGCATTTTTTGTATGCAAATGTCTTATTTCCAGGTTTAGGCTTCACTAGGATACTCACGAATGCCTTATTTGTATACTTAATATGTCCTTTAGCAAAACATGCATCAAATCGAACACAATAGCAGTCTCTTCCCCAAAACCGCAAAGTGTTGGCAGAGGTTTGTAAATTTGTGAATGCAGCTGCATTAAAGCCAATGATGGAGAAAAAGAAGTTCAAATAGACTCCTAGTAATGAAGTAGCTCTGAAAGATGTTTAAGTCTCTGAGCGGAAGTTTTCACTGGTCATTAGATGCATCACTGGCTGTTGCATTTAATTATTTTTTGCTTGTAGCCTTAGAAAGCATCTGGACCGGCATTAGATTGTGAAAATGACAGCTACTTTCAGGGTTTTACACCCTCAAGACCTTGTATACCAAAGGTCTACACATTGATGACACTGAATAAGATTTAGGATTTAGGGTGGCATTTGGGATGGTGCCTGTAGCAGCAGGTTGTAACCAGCAAATATTTTGGGTGGGTTTTGAAGTTAATTTCTAACACCAACCCTCTTGTGCCGATTCTCCTTCCAAAAAGCTTTGGATTAGTCTTGGCACAAACATTTACATTCTCGGTCCAAACACACATGCTGCTTGGATGTCTAGGAAAGTAGTTCCCAAACTGTTCCACAACACAGAGCCACAATATTTGTGCCAGATCTATGCTTATTATAGAATGTAGGGTAATTTTATAAAAGGTGTAACGTTATAATGAATCCATTATCGAGGGGTGTGGTTAGAGACAATGTTGTACGATCCATTCAAATCAAGCCATCTCACTTTAATACCCAAGTCTCTGTCTGAGGCACAGAAAAATTCTCACAATGGCGTGATTAGGTTTCACGTATGGATTTCACGTCAATAATTCAGTAGTAGGAATACACCGGCTGTGGACACAACATACAAATGCGTTTTCATTGTCTTGTACTCCTCTGAGAGTGTACAGTCATCTGACAACCTAATACATACTCTAGCATTTATACGGACTCCTGTATTCCATCAATTGTACATTAAATTTTCTATATTTCTAATGATTTCTTTTCTTTTCTAATGCCACGGTCTAGTGTATATTTCCACTGATTTTCTAACGATTTCTTTTCTAATGCCACGGTCTGGTGTATATTTCTAATGACTTTCTAATGATTTCTTTTCTAATGGCACTGTCTTGTGTATATTTCCAAAGATTTTCCACTGTGTTTTTTTTTCCTTATGCCAAAGTCTGGTGTATGTTTCTTATGATTTTCTAATGATTCCTGTGTGGTGTCAGAAAAAGGGTTAGAAACACTCCTTTCAAAGGTTTCTCCTTCATGTGATCTCAGAGAGGTTTTTTTTTGTTTTTGCAGTTGTTACCTTCCTTCCTTCATTAGGGATCTAGATCTGCATCCACATATAATCATGGAGATACAGGTCAACAGATTCAGTTAATTTGGACATCAAACATCATAATAGGGAATAAATATCATCTCAGTGAGTTTGACTGTGGCATGGCATTGTTGGTGGTTTGAGTATTTCAGAAACTGCTGATCTCCTGGGATTCTCATGAAAGAAGGTCAGAGAAGATTGGCTGGAGCTGATTTGAGCTTCTACAATAACTCTAATAAGCACTCTTTACCACTCTGGTGAGTAGCAAAGCATCTCAAAACACATGCTGAACCTAATGGTGGATGAGCTACAGTAGAACCGTTTAAAGATCTCTCCATCAGCAACACCACAGGCTTACCTGAATCACTGTCTTACAGATATTTATAAGAACAGCACAGCCAATTCTGCCGCACTCATTGTTGGGTCAATCTTTCTGTCATAAAATCCAGGGAGTTGGATGTAAGCACACATAATTTATTGTGTCAAGTACAAACAAAACAACCAAAAATGTAAAAACAAAAACCTTGAACATGAACAGTGGACATGAGGCAAAAGAAAGCAAAATATAAGCTATACTGTAGGACACGCTATATTACAAATGCTTGATGTAGAATCGCTGGAATGAATGGAACTTAAATAGTGGCGACTAAATCAGGCATAATAAAGCAGAGATAAGACTGATGAGTGAGGCACATGACAAGCTGAAGATGATGGGTAGTGTACTTCTGCACCCAGGGGCGCGATATGACTTACTGCAATACTTTCAGAGGAAATTGCATTTCTGTGAAAGTAAAAATTTATTTCTGTATACAATAATAGGTCATCTTTACTTAAAATGAAATTGTTTACACAGAAGTGTTTTTCATGTAGAACTTAGAGCATCAGCTAATAACTCTGTGTACTTTGTGGGTGAAGTTCCTTGTAATAATAATACTATTTGTGTTATTTTGTTCCATCTACTGTATATTAGTGTGAAGCAGTAGTAAATAGTAAAAGAATTAAATGAATCGTTTCTATGAGCCACTGGAAAACTTGCTATTAATCATTTCATAATTGCATGTTAAATGCCAATTACATTTATTACTATAGTGTTTTACATAACCCCTGATGGTAATTCCCTGCTAGAAGCCTTAAGAGGGCCTCTTGTAAAGCACTGACATTGTAAAATGTGTGACACAACGATGCACGACTCCCTGGAAGTGCGTCCTGTTGCTGACTAATGAGATGGAGAAATTAACAGAGGGAGAGAATCAGTGCCAGAAAACTGGCTGTAACATGCCTAATGTGCTGAGAGAGAGAGAGAGAGAGAGAGAGAGAGAGAGAGAATGTGTTTCTCACTTACATCGACTGCCCGAGAGTCTGATCTTTTAAACTACATAAGTCATCAGATTATAGTAGCACAGACCTTTCAGAGAAGAGGGTTTTATTAGTTTTTAATTTGTGAAATCTTTATAGACTTCACACATTTCCACTATGTTTGTATCCAGAGTTATCATAACATTACCCGTTTTCCCGTTCCTCTGCTTTCTGTTTTCTCTTTTTCTTTATTTGTTGTTTCTTTGGAGAAGGTCAGTATTTCAACACATTGCCAAAATTTGTCTGTCTTTTGTTGACCCAAGACCTTTCCAGATATGTAGCTTGCCATTGAGGCACTGCTATTGCGTTGCTAGGAATCAATGCAGTGCCAGTGTGTTCATTTTACATCTTTCTTTCTCACCGTCAGTCTACTGGCTCCGGTCCATTTGGTAAAGTGCTGTGTTTCGCTGTGATAATAGTAGTGTTTATCTCAGCCAGAGCAATTTGGTTCATTTTTTAGCTGGCTAAAGGCAACATTTACATATTTTATGATGAGACAAACAAATTCTTTAGTTTCCTGCTATGCCTCTTTTTCCATCCCTTTCATTTTCTTTATTTAACTCTTTTATTTCTTTCTCACGCTTCTTACATTTCATGCTTTTAGGATGCTCATTTTTCAGTGGTGAAGATATTTGATTTACAGCATTACTGAAAATCATTGACTTGTTACACTGACCAACTGTTGCTGTGTAGACTGAGGGAAAGTAAGAGAAAGATGAAAGAGAGAGAGAGAGAGAGAGAGAGAGAGAGAGAGGGTGGGTGGAGAGATATAGCGAGATTATAATGTAACAGATAAAGAGACAGAGATCGAAAGACAGATAGACAATGACAAAGAGACAGGGGCAAAGAGAGAAAAAGACAGAGAGACAGTCAAAGAGAGAAAAAGACAAAGATGTCAGCGAGAAATACAGATCGAGAGAGAGAGAGAGAGAGAGAGAGAGAGAGAAGTGGTACTTTGGTAGCACAGAAGAAGAAATAGCACTGCAAATGCAATGACGAACTGAAGACCTGGAATTTGCGTGAAGGACATTTCTTGAAATTCTGAAAGATGTATTTGCAAAACAAGACAGATAGCAAGTTGGGTAGAGAGACACGTTCTGTCCAACAGATAAAAGAAAATATAAAAGGGGTGTGAAGGAATAAATGTTAGGGAAAAATAGTAACTTAACTTGAAACTTCATAATTTTTTCTCTGTCACTATATTCCTGTAATGCTGCTTTGAGATAATAGCCACTGTTAAAAGCACTATATAAATAATTGAATTGAAAGAAGGAAGAAGATAGGACCTGCAGGAGGACACAAGCAGTGAACTTAATGTGAACAAACCTTGTTGTCATTTGTTACTGGACATAAAACATCTCCAGTGTGTCTTCTGTGTGAATTGATCTCGTTAAGCACCCTGAAGAAATGATTATGTTCCTTCATAATGGCCTTCAGCACCTAAAACCGTGTGCACTGCTATATGCACATATGTTTCTGATTCAAAGATATATTGCTGATATGTGATGCACTGAAATGTTTTAAGCATTATTTCTTTTACATTGCTGAGCAGAACAGTGTGTCCTTGTTGCTGTCCATCACACAGCATTGTGCCCTTCAGTATATAAGCTCTTCAATAGCTGACTCAAGACTGATGACATGGTCTATATGAATTTACATGAGTCGACTTGCATGAGAGGTTCATAGAAAAGTCAGAAATTTGCTAAGAATTAGCTCCATGAATGAATTTAGAATACAAACAAAGCTAGTATCTCCTTCCTAGTGTTCATGTTACAGCCACGCTGCTAAATGAGCTGCTCTGGACCAGAACACCTGATTGTTTATGTGCAACAGGGAGTTTTCAAAAGTGAAAGGCAGCAGGATTGACAAGCGAGTATCAGCACCTCCTGTTGTCCTAGATCATTAGATTTTTCTCCTGTTTACTCCTTTTTCTCGACAGCTGCTGAAATGTACCAAAGACACAATTACAATGCTAGCTCTGCCTTAAAAATCCATCCAAACTTTCTTTAATGTTAAGGTTCTAGGCAGGGTGAGAGAATATAGCACTTTTTATTTAAATTCAGTCAAAACAGCCTTCCTACATCTTTTGCCCTAATGTTGATAAATTATAAACAGAAAATTGCAGGAACTAGGCAGTCTGTGAACGTGCAGTAGAACTGAGTAGAAGTATCTTCAATTCAATTCAATTCAATTCAATTCAATTTTATTTGTATAGCGCTTTTAACAAAGAGCATTGCCTCAAAGCAGCTTTACATAAGAAACAACAAACAGACAAACAGTCCTAGATGTTATCCCAAGTGAGCAAGCCGGAGGCGACTGAGGCGACTGTGGCAAGGAAAAACTGCCTTAGATGATATGAGGAAGAAACCTTGAGAGGAACCAGACTCAAAAGGGAACCCATCCTCATTTGGGTGACACCGGAAAGTGTGATCTCTGACTTATAATCAAATTCAGGCTTTAGATCCAGTCCTGAATGTCTGCTACTTTATAGTGTTTTGCTGTTCTCATCCCCTAACACATTGGAGGTTTAGATATTATAGCTGATGTGTGTTGGAAGAGTAACTGTGCAGATCAGAAGGCCTCTAGTGGTGGGGCTGAGTAAACAGTGCAATTAAAAGCACAGTGGATAAAGAATAATAAGAAGAAGCAAAATCTTTTAGCATATTTCATCTACCTTTTAACCATCTATCTTTCATCTACATGTATATCGGGGTGTAATGTAATGGTCTATTTGAATCTTTATATTTATTTATTTATTTATTTAAACCCTATGTCCTGGACACATTTGAAAGCTTTAAAATTATACTTAAAGTATTTCTGGTAAAAAATAAATAAATAAAAATAATAATAAAAATAACTTTCTCAAAGAAAGACTGTTGTCTGATTGACTATTTGTATAGCAACCCAACCCACAAGCATCAAATTCATGATTTTCATGAATTTTTTGTGTTGCATCTTTTTTGTGTTGCATCTTGAGAAATCCTGGTCTCTTCACGTTTTTCAACAGCAACTTGTTTTTTAATATCTGTGTGACTGAATATGCTTAACAGAGAAAGCCTTCATACTTTTCAATGCATCAGAAGCAGCAGTGTAGCAAATTCTAATTCTAGCAAATTCTGATTTTATTTGTTACATAAACAATACACAGTACGAGATGTGGTAAAAATTAGAATGGATGGCTGATAGAACATTGACTACAGTGAGTAAAGTACAGATGTATCCAGCTGTAGTGCAAGGTGTGCAATAGAATTGAGTCTAGATAATGTCCATTTTGTAATTATTACATTTATGACATTTTGGCAGATGCCTTTATCCAAAGCAACTTACATTCCCCTCATTTATACAACTGAGCACCTTGCTCAAGAGCCTAGAAGTAGCAACTTGGTATCTCTGGGATTGGAACTCACAACCTTCCAATCAGTAGTCTGTCATCTTAACCACTGAGCTACCAACTCCGCCTTGTCCTGATTGGGCTTGTTTTCCTTGCATCTTTTGCTATTCATGCTGCTTTTACCATTAAGAGGGTTTAGTGAAAATGCAATACATTAAAACTTCTTCCTCCTCAGGATTTCAGTCATCCAGCATAAATCTGGATTTAAATATGGCAATAAGTGAGCGGATGGTATATTGTTCCGATAAAAATGAGTGTTTCTGCCATATCTGCTGGTGGCTGTGGTAAAAAGAAAATGATGTTAGAGTAAGAAAAAGTGCAAAAAAGACAAAGTGTGGTCGGAGCAGTAGTGACCTTACAGGCGCCAATAAAATAAAAGCTCTTCAAATTCATTTTCATAGTTTCATTATCATGACTGAACTTCGTGATGATGTCATTAAGACACTTTCCCATTTCAGGAAACCATGCAGTTTCCAGAATTACACTGCACTCTATACTAGAACATGTCAAACATTTACCAGGTGAAGGCTTTTCCCAGGCTGCCACACTTTATCTCCTGAATGAGTCCCACTGGATTCAGCAAGCTAGTGAATTTACATTGTCATGAAATGTAGGACACTGATATTTAAAGCTATGGCTGTGGATAGAGTCTTTTCTGTAATAACAGAGGGATTTATATTCAGTTTGTGACCTGTGTGTGTGTGTGTGTGTGTGTGTGTGTGTGTGTGTGTGTGTGTGTGTGTGGTGATTACTCAGGTCAGTGGTGTCACTCCAGGCTGCTATATTCACACAACTACAGCTGATCGTAGTGATGGGTGAAAAACTTTTATTCCGACAAGCTGTTTATCTTTGTGCTTTGTGCCTATTATTACCAAATGACAGGAGGAAGATGTATTAATAACTGCATAAAAATTCTTATCATGTACTCTTGAACGGACATATGCTTCAATCTCCTGTTCTAATTTATATTCAATCCATTTGAATATAATATGGATAAAAGCAATAGGAAAACAACATCCCATCTATTTCAGCCACTCATGCAGTACCTTCTGCCTTGCTGAATCCTGCTAGCACAAGATGATAGACAAGCAGAGGACAAATAAACACCTTACTTCAGAGCCTGGGTAGAAATAAAGAGCCAAATTTCATTTTCCAGTCATGAGAAAAGAAAGCAGGTAGAAAATGCTGATAGCTAACTGACAATGAGGAGAGGGTCAGTTAGCCAGCGATTTTCAATTTAGTTTCTATTATCTAATTCGATACTGCCCCTGTATTCTGTCCCGTCTAATAAACCTCTACATATATCACGCTACAGATGAGTAGTTGGAATTGATGAAAATGTGTTGACTGAGTAATGTGTCGTGTGTTCGCAGGCAGCAAAGGAGGACTTGTTTGACTGGCTCCACTTAAAGACAAATGTGAGACAGATGGATGAAATGATGCTCATCTCTGTGGCATTTCTGTGGGGTGAAAGTTCAGTGGGCTCAGGTTAATCATCTGAGTCACATCCATTCCTGATGATGTCATACTGCACGTCCCCTCCTGTTTTCTTCACGCTTGATAAGATCACACAAGTGAGTGGAAAATGAGTCTTGATTGCATTTGGTGTGCTCGTTTACACTTTCTTCCTCAGAGAAGAATGAGGTAATATCATAATGATGATGAAAATATGACAATGCCCTGATAAGGAAGGTGAAGGCTAGGAGTGCGCTGGGGTTAATCATGTTTCAACTGTTTAATGGAGTGTTTGAAGTGATAATAGTGATCTTTAATCATTGTAAAATGAGGCTCGGGTTACAGGGATGAAAGAAAGGTTAGGGGCTGCTGGTGTAAATGAGCAAAGCCTTCCAAAGGTAATAAAAAAGCGGACATTTGATGGACAAAGCCTGGATTTTATCTCCATTTGGATCTCCATATTTTTCCGGATACTTTTCTGCACATCCATAAGACATCATTAGGATTCATCAGGAAAGTGCATTTGAAATATAATCCTGGGTGTAATAAACCTAAATGAGCTGGATTATATACTCCAAAATCTAACATGGCTTTGCAGAAGAAGCTGAAAGTAAATAGACTGAACACGCATTGCCCAATCAGAGTGCAAATTACACAACAGGACGAAATGAACTTTATTTATTTATTTATTTCAATACAAAAGAGTTCTCACTTTTCTTTTACCATGTTTGATATTCAGAGGAAACATGGCACAAATCCATTACACCCTCGAATATATCCTTGAAACTCTCAAAAAAGCCCTAAAGCTTGTCTAAACCTTTAAGAGTGTGTATATCTGTGTGTGTGTAATAGTTTGAGACCTCTTGACATAATGCATTGCTCACTCCAAAAAGCTGTCAAGCTAATGATAGATAGATTTTCTCCTCCCACCTAATCTCATGACAAGCCATTACCGAGATACTTGCTTTTCATCCAAGAAACTTTAGTACACTTCATTTTCTCCTTGAAAAGCTTTTCACTGGTTTAAGCTAATGTCTATTTACAGGCTGGCACAATGCTGCTGTATGCAGAAATCTTTAGATTCTGAAGGATTTTGAGTTCCCCTGGAGAAGATTGTATCTGTGGGTAAGGATGCTAGAAGCTGGTGATGTAAGTTAGCCTAAAGTGATCTTATGGTTTTCTCTCACAGACTTCAAAACGGACACTTCCATGATGTTCAGTACAGATTGAGACGGCACCGATGGGGCATTCTCAGGTCATGACTGTTTGTACATTGCCAGCATGTGATCAAGCAAATCTGTCTCTTATTATTTTTAAATTAATTAAGCTTTGTTTGTTCTCTTACATCATAAAAAAAATGAGTGAGAGGTTAACAAGAGGTCAATTTAAATCAACAGAGAATACTAAATTATTAAGGTTGTCTTATAAATAATACTACAGGTGTATGGATTTTCCTGAATGAGACTCTTTCATGACATCACAACATCATGCTCAACAACAAAGGATGAGTCCATTGCGCTTCACACCAACTTTTTTTAATGTTTTGTTTAGGATGTTATAATGAGTACAGCACGATTATTTGAGATGAATAAAATAAAGATTCAATCTTGCTTTTTTCTACCCGTTTCTTTCGCTCAGCAGTGTATCCTATTCAACATGAAAAAAATCGATGTTTCATTTATAATGTGCTTTTTTCCCATCCAAAGCGATGAAGGTAATTAAAGGACAACTCTTAGCACAAAAAAGAGGATTCAAGTGATTAAAGTGATAAAGGACAGCTATATAAGCAACGGCTAAATAATGAAAGATTTACATTAGTTCTGACGTATTGATCGGAATGATGCTTTTAATCCATTTCTACTCAATGACAATAAAGACGTTAAGGACTGATTTATTTTAAGAAATAAAATTGGATTCAATGTATCTATTCATTCAGCTATTAAAACATTTCTTAGCACACAAAGAATTCTGGTCCAAGTATTCGGCTATTCATTTCTTTTCAAAATTTCACTTTCACTTTTCCCATATTGTCCTTAATTGATTAGCCCAGTGGTTTGCCTCACATGTCTTGGGTTGTGGGTTCGATTTCTGCCTCTGTCCTGTGTTTGCATGATCTTCAGAGGTTTCCTCTGGGAACTCCCCCATTCCAAAGAAATGTGTTGTAGGCTGATCAGCATCTCTAAATTGTCTGTATTGTCCAATGGTTGTATGAGTGTATGTGGAACCCTGTGCACCCTGTCCAGGGTATCCCCCAAATTGTGCCCCAAGTCTCTAAGATAGACTCCCTGTGGTTCCCTGTGACCCTTTTGTAGGATAAGCTGTACAGAAAATGGATGATCCTTGTTTAGTTTGTGGCCCAAAATGGTGACTTTACCACAAATGAATCATATAAGAAATGCAGAACACTGTAGCCCTCTGAATCAATGGTTTATAAAACAACAGAAGTAATGGAAATGTTGTGGCTTTCTGCTTTTTGCTTTCTAATATTGCGATAAGTGCATCTTTTTCCATCAGAAACAAAAGACGTTGTGACAGCCATTCTGACGCATGCAATGAAATTTCCATTGAGAGCAGATAATCATGAACATTCCACTTGCAGCTGAGTTTTTGGTCTTATAATCTTGTTGTGTGCTGCACCATATTGACGTACATTAAAATATAGTGTGGTAAAGCTAGCAATGCATTTAAACAAATTGATTAACCCAAATGTGGCAGAGTTGTGCAGCAGGTAGATCTGCTGCCTCTCAGTCCACTGTTGCTTGTGCAATCCTGAGCTTGGGTTAATGTTGGCTTGGAGTTTCTGTGCATGCTTTCTCTGTGTCTATGTGGATTATCTACAGGTTCTCTGGTTTTCTCTCACTTCCCAAAACATGTAGGTAGGTGGATTGGGTAATTATGTAAATCCCTTGTGAATGAGCCTGTGAGCGGGTGTGTGTGGTGCCCGGAGATGGACTGGGCGTATTCCGTCCCCTTCACACCCAATGATCTTGGATCCACCATGATAGTAAAAGAGTTTACTCTTTGATGATGAATGACGTTTCATGGTTTAAGATTAGCTTTGGTTAATTTCACCTAAAAACTTAAGCTGAGATTGGTCAGTATATTGTCATTTGTGCTCATGTAAGGCTTTGGCAATAAACATATTTCAAATTTGTTATACCGATTAACTCTTTGCTCAACCCAGAATGCAAGTAGTAGTAGTCAGGAACACTAACACAAAACACAAAGTATAACAGTGTTTATACAGGTATTTAGAAGTATAATTCATTTATTTATTCAATCTTTTTTCATTCATCAAATGTGCTTGTGGTGACCGGTTTGGTCAATTCAAAGATATCACAAGAAGGCAGAGCCAAAAAAAAAAAAACATAGCCCAACCCCCTTGTAGAGCAAAAAGTTTCATGACATACAGAAAAGAAACATTCAATAAAAATGGCTTTGCCCTTTGTAATGTATATCATACAGTGTCATCATATACAGTGCCGTAGTACAATATGATACAACCAACAAGCATGGGCACAGAACGGCATCAGTTGTTCAGAAGTTCATAAACAAATCCTGAAGAACAGTAATCTTATAAATACTTATATATATTTAATCATACACAGCTTTGTTTTAACAATGCGAATATGTGTTCAGTATGGATTTCATTAATGGCATCTTATCATATAGAGCTTCAGCAGCAATCCAGTGTTTATTATAAGCACATGAGTTAGCAAACAGTTTAAGATAACAGCACATATTTTAAAGCCCAGTTGGGTTTAGTTTCCTCCAGAGGTGTCTTGCAACAGCAGGAGAACACAACAGCCCATCTATCTTTCAGTGATGTCCCTCTGTAGGGCCTGAAACCTCCACTAGCCCCTAACTAACCGATGTCCAATTTTGTCTGCTCAGAAGCAAAAAAAAACAACATATATTCCCATAATTTGTTTCATTTCCCCTCTTTTATATTACATCTCTCGATTTAAAAAGGAAATGACCTTTCATGTTACATAGCCCTCTAGTCCCAAAGAGGAAAGCCATATGTGCAAACTGATCATAAATATGTCTCTTGCTAACATACAAGTGCCTGTGGCTGTAATTAAGATAAGTCTGTTTCCGCAAACACAGTAGTGTCACTGCTTTTAGGTGGGTGGTTTTTTGAAGGACCTTGCTACTGTCCAAACTGACAGACCACAGCTGCCGTCCTGACAGTGCGCAGTGCTTTAGACAATAAAACAGATTATCCTTTATATCTATGTTGTGGGAAGATTGTCAAAGCATTGATGCAGAGGGACAGTTGGTGTATGAATAGTGCTGCTGCCAAAATACAGTACAAGTATATTTCTTGTAAACATCCATGGCTTTTCTGTCAAGTCAAACTGGTGTCTGTGCCATCAAGATCACCCAACCATCATGCTCCTCTAAAAAGATCTCTTCAAGGACTTGCACAGGATTTTCTGGAAGGCTCTGCGGAAGTCCTGGTTAAAGATGGTGTAGATGACAGGGTTGAGGGAGCTGTTGCAGTAGCCAATCCAGAAGAAGAACTTAAAGAGTGGGTCTGGGATCTCGCAAGGCTTCCGGCAGATTCCGTACAGACTGTAGCTGAAGAAAAACGGAAACCAGCAGACCACAAACACACCCATGACCACAGCCAACACAAACGTGAAACGCTTCTCACGGGCTTGTGAGATCTTCTTCCTGGACATGGTGCTCCTTCTCTTCCTGCGGGAGGAGAACAGGTCCAAGGACTTGCTGCTTGCACGGGACTTGCGGCTCGAGTGCTTGGAACTGGAGCTATTCTTGCGGCTGGTCCGGCGTTCTCTCCGGCCAGTTGCTGACTCACGGCGCGGCCGCTTGGCCTTCTCGTCCGAGGAGCTGCTGTCATCCAGTTCTGCATCAGGTTCTTCTTCTGGAGGGTTTTTATTAACAGCCTGAGGTGGTGATGCACAGTGACCATTCTGACGACCTGAGTCGTCTCGGCTCAGACTGTTTTCAAGGCGTGGTGCTTCTTCCGGCTCATGCCTCTTTTCTGACATATTTCGAGTGCGTGTTTTGGCCACCTGGTAGATACGGACATAGACAAGGATCATGATGAGACATGGCGCGAAGAAGGAACCAATACTGGAGTACAGGATGTACCACGTGTGGTCATTAAGCTGACACTGTGGCTCACCCGTACCACCTTCACCTTCATGGCTCCGGTCCATGGAGATGAGTGGTGGGAAGGAGATCACAGCTGAGATCAGCCACACCACAACAATCATCGCCTTCACTCTCCGTGGTGTGCGCTTCAGGTTGTATTCCACTGCCTGCGTTACTGACCAGTACCTGTCTAGGCTGATAGCACACAGGTGAACAATAGAGGATGTGCAGAAGAAGACGTCCAGTGCCAGATAGATATCACACCACACTTGCCCAAAGAACCAGTAACCCATTAGTTCGTTAGCCAGAGAGAAAGGCATGATGAGGGTGGCCACCAGGATGTCTGCAGTGGCCAAAGACACCAGAAAAAGATTTTGGGGTGGCTTGAGTGCTCTGCTCGTCAGAACCGCGATCACCACCAGTACATTTCCAACTATAGTAAACAAAATGATAAAGCTTACCAAACCGGCGAGTCCTATGACAGTTGCCAGAGAGTAGAGACTGGTGAGATTCCGGTTGATATCATAATTGTCCATCTCGTTGAAAATACTTAAGTTATCCATTCTGTAGCAGAACTGTTTTTTATGTATATTTGTTAGAAAATCCTCAGTTTTTAAACGTAAAGGCAGTTCAACGATGTATTTCCGACATCCTTCCTGCTCGCGCGGTAGCCGTTTTCCCCGCGTTCCTCCTCTTCTGTCTGTCACTTACTTTCATCTCGTTCCCGTCTCCGCTTTTTCCTTAGTCGCAGAATTCCTTACACGAATTGGTCTATTATTATTATTATTATTATTATTATTATTATTATTATTATTCAAAAAAGTTACTCTGTGGACGGTATCACGAATATCACTGTCACCGCCGGACACGGTGTTCCATGCGTCCTGCTCTCTATCCACTGTCTCTACTCCTCACAGCGTCCCCACTCTCTTTCTCTCTCTCACACACACACACACACACACACACACACACTCACTCACACGCTCTCTCTCTCACTCACTCTCCTCGCGCCACACACAGAAGCGCCTCGCCCGCTGCGCACCATCCACGTGCTACCCAAATTAACGTAGCTCCGCCCCCGCAAAGTCAAAAGGATATCTGCCATAATCTAATATTTGTCCTATACAGTCTGATCGGGTTGCAGAGATTCTGTTATTGCACTTGATTTGGTGGTTTGTGCGCGTTTGTGTTCCTCCTCTTCTCGGCTTCTTTACGCCCACAAGAGCGCGAGCGATGCACTTTAGGCTGTTAAATTTTGTATCACGTTACCAGAAATATTATTAATTCTGTATTTTATCATTTAATGTGTCGGTGAAGTGACACGTCGGGATATATTTCGGCGAGGACGATGATCAACAATGGTGCGCTTTTGCGCTCTAAATCAACTGTGAACTGCGTGAGTTGAATAAATCGGCGTTTTCCAAAGCCTTTGCGCTGAGATTTCTCATCTTCAAATGTTTGCTCATCAGACTTGACAACGTGGCATTAGTGTAATTAATAATGCGTCCCTGTTGTAAGCCAGCGCGCGCGTAACAGTGTCTATTTATCCTCAGTCCATATGGAAATTCAGAGAGAGCAATCATCACTGTTTATGCCGCTCTGGCAATATCTGCTTAAAAGCAATTAGACATAAATGCACACTATAAGAGCTCATTCAGCAAAGGAAAAATCAGTTCATCCCTGAAAAATTACTTATTCATTTTTGAATGTTAACTAATATCCAGTTTGCTTTACAGTTAGCTTCACAAACAAGCATATATTAGTACTTAATTAATCTTTAAAGAATGATGAATCAGTCGGTCATTAATAATAGTATATTGGAATAGATTTACTATTAAATTTACAGCAGAGTTTACAGGCAAGTACTGTAAATATAAAGTGACTAATTATAGTCAAATAATATACTAAATAAATATACTTAAATATATAGTTTATATACTAAATATATAGTTTAGTTGTTTATTCTGACTGAAAATGTCCAATAAGTCAATTTCCTTTTTGCCAGGCAGACTGGAAAGGTTTAATAAAGATCAATTATATTAGTAATGACATTTCTTACTCAGTCTGTTACACCTATTTATAAGCTAGGATACATATTCTTAATTCCAAGACAACACCACTAACATGATCAAAAATTAATGGGATAAAATATCCAAATGGTTCAAATTGAAGCACTCAGTATGGACTCTCACACGTAAGAGCAGGTCAGTTATTAATATTCTATTCTCTTTTAGTTTAAAATTAGCAGTGTTGAAAAACAAAAATACAAAAGGGATGCCTGAAATTTTATACAATATATTATACACTGATCAGGCATAACCTTTATAAAAAGGTATAAAAAGCATAAAAAGGTCCCCCTTTTGCTGCCAAAACAGCCCTGACCCGTCCTGCACTGTGTATTCTGATACTTTTCTATCAGAAAAGCATTAACCTCTTCAGCAATTTGAGCAATAGTAGCTCGTCTGTTGGATCGGATCACACGGGCCAGCCTTCGCTTCCCACGTACATCTGACTACTGCAGACCGGGAACACCCCACAAGAGCTGCAGTTTTGGAGATGCTCTGATCCAGTGGTCTAGCCATCACAATTTGGCCCTTTGTCAAACTCGCTCAAATCCTTACGCTTGTCCATTTTTCCTGCTTCTAACACATCAACTTTGAGGACAAAATGTTCACTTGCTGCCTAATATATCCCACCTACTAACAGGTGCCATGAAGAGAAAATAATCAGTGTAATTCACTTCACCTCTCACTGCTCATAATTTTATGCCTGATTGATGTATATGCCTGAAAATTTATGTAATATATCTATTTTACAGCCTATAATTTGGGTTAAATGACTCTACATTGATTCCTAACACATCAAAATGTAAACAATCTTTATCAATGCTCCAAGTCATGCTAATGAATTAGCAAGATCTTAATAATTAAATATTACCATTATTAATGGCTATTCATCAGTGACTCAGGTAGCTGTTAATCTGTACACTTCATTATTAATTAAATGCATCCATGTATCAGTGCATGTATTCATTCATCATTATGAAAGTATTAATTAAATATAAATATGTGTTTATTTGTTGACCTTATATTAAACTGCTTTCAAATACATGCATCTGCATATCTGAGGCTGTACTGGTCTGAACTAAATCCTGAATATTTTGACACGATGTGCAATCCAACAAAGTAGCTGTCAGTAATCGCTCTGAGACTCTTATACTGCTGAAGGTCATCTGTGTTAATTATTGTTGCTGGAATTTCATTTATAATCAGGCTTCATTAGTAACTCAGAGGCATAACATTAACAATGATCTAATTTAACTTTAATTGAAATTGAGCAACATGTCACCTCTGATTTATAAGGTATTACATTTTGGATGATGGAGCATTTAATCTACAGCTACAGAAAATTTAGTCAATTTATTTTTTTATGATAATACCTTTGTAAATGGGAATTTCTAAAAGTTTATATGTTTGGTTTAACTTTTAGTTTTGATTGATTTTAATTTAATTTAATTTAATTTAATTTAATTTAATTTAATTTAATTTAATTTAATTTAATTTAATTTAATTTAATTTAATTTAATTTAATTTAATTTAATTTAAAAAAAAATAATAATAATTTTGTATTCACCCTGACTCATGAAACATTTCAAGTTAAGGATTGTTGTCTATAAATAATCTTGTCCTAAGTAGTTTCCTTTTTTCAAGGCTGTACTTTATAAATGATGAACAACCACAGCAGCACTATTGACCTTAAACACTCAGAAGGAGATATCATTAGCATTCAGTGTGTATTCCATATAGATGTCTGTTAAATTAGGACACAATCATACAAGCCTAAATAACTGCAGTTAACACTGCCCAAAAAAAAATCGGCTGGAAGATTTTCATTTTGTAGTGAGTGATGAAGGCGGCATACTTTTCCATCCATTCTCAGGCATCCATTCTTGAGCAAATTGTTTAACACTTTTAGAGAAATGCATGCAGCCCACTGAAGTCTGCTGCTTATATCTCCAGTCCCCTCAGAAACTACTGAAACTGCAAGGCCAATTATTTCCTTTTTGCTATGGACTGACCACATTTGGGTTTAAGATGAATATGATTAGGTAGTTTAGAGTTTCAGCTTTTATTTCTTGGTATATATACATGTAGATGATTTCTTTCCAACTATCCCATTTTTTAGGCAAGCAAAAATATTGGAACATGCATCTCGCTGGTGTTTCTTGCTACCCTGGTGTGTCCTGTTAAATTCTTGAAAAAATAAATAGCTTAGTCTTAGTTTTAGACTAATGTTTGAACTGTGAAAACTGCATTTGTTAGGAAAAAAAAGGATAATGTCTATGGGAGAAAAGCATGACGATTTAAAGCTACGAAATGAGGGAAAGTCAATCCGAGGCTTTGGACAGGTATATCCAATACAGCGATTATACTGAAAATGAAAGAAACCAATGATATACTGAGCAACAGACACCATACTGGTCAGCCAAGGACAACAACAACAGTGGATGACTAAAACATTTTAAGAGCTCTGAAGAAAAACCCAAAAACAATAGTCAGTGACATCACCAGCCACCTCCACAAAGCAGGAGTGAAGGTGTCACAATCCACTATTAAAACCACAAGATACAAACCTCATCAGCATGAATCAGAAAACTGGAACTCACAAAGTAGTACTGAGATGAGCCTCAAAAGTTCTGGAACGAAGATTTACCTCTACCGAAGTGCTAGAAAGGCCACAATGTGGAGAAAGAAAGGATCTACTCATGATCCACATCATATACTCTCGTGATGGTAGTGTAAATATTTGCACTTGCATGGACGCTCCTTGAACAGACTCACTAATCTTTATTGATGATTTAACTCATGATGGTAGCAGTAGAATTAATTCAGAAGTCGACAGAAAAATCTGCCTGCCAGTTTACAGAGAAATGCATCCAAATGAATCAGGAGGAACTTCATCATGCAGCAGTGCAATGACCCAAAACACTCTGGCAACAAAACAAAGGATCAGGGAGAAAAATTGGAAGGAAGACTTTAGACTGACCAAGTCAATTAGCACATCTTAACCCAGTTGAGCAGCGTATCATGTCATAAATACTGATGAAAAGACTCATGGGAGAAGTCCACAAGAACAAACAACTGAAAAAAGTTGCGGTACAATTCAGGAAAAGGAATATAAGAAAAAGAAGAAACAGTTTGGTCATTGAGTTACAGGCTTGATGTATTTATTTCAAGCAAGGAATATGCAACCAAATGTTAAGTGATATTTGCTTTAATTTACTTCAAGACTATATTTCATGTTCTTGTACTTTTGCTTGCCTAAAACCTAGGTGTCGGATATGAAAGTTTTTTGTTACTTTTGGAAAATGGAAATAAAAGTTGAAATCCTAAACTCTTGCTTTATACCCATCTTTTGATTTCAAACCCAACTGTCTTTGGTGTATAGCACAAACAGATGAACTGGCCTTGTTGTTCCAATAGTTCCAGAGTATAAAATCTTTACACCCCATTTTATTATAACATTACACTCTTAGACTGTATTGTTTTTTGTATATTTATTCTCATTTTATTCATCCATCTATCCATCCATCCATTTTCTGCACTGTTTATCCTATACACGGTCATGGGGAACCTGGAGCTTATCCCAGGGTACAAGGCGGGGGACACCCTGGATGGGGTGCCTGTTCATTGCAGGGCACGAGCACATTCATACACATATCCATTCACACACTACTGACAATTTAGGGATGCCACTCAGCCTACAGCACATACCTTTAAGACTGGGGTAGGAAACCAGAGGAAACCCCAAACCATAGAGAGAACATGTAAACTCTGTGCACATAGGATAGAGGTGCGAATCGAACCCCTAACTCTGGGGGTGTGAGACAAGCTTGCTATCCCACCCCGACCCCAACTCTCTTTCTCACGCTCTGTGCTTCTGTAATATGTGAGTTTCCCCTCTGGGATGAATAAAGTGATCTATCCATCCATCCATCCATCCATCCATCTGATTCTTTCCTAGAATGTACCAAAGTTTTCATTTGGGACACTGATTGTGTGAGCAAAACTGCATTTTCTCTCCTACATTCAGTAAGAGTGCATGGGCTGTGGATGACTCACATGTCAATCAGTGGTTTGTGGTTGGCGGTGTTTTCTCATGTGTGCATGTCTGTGCACACGTTATTATGAAACAAGGAAGACAGAAGCACTGTGTATACATTAGAGATGTAACTCAATACTGTATATCCTTTGAACAGGTGCAGATTAGCATTCAAATCAAGTTATCAAACAATAGAGAAGTGTGCAACATCATCACATTTTCATGTTATACAGTGTAGTTCATGGTGCTTAATAATGGAAGGCAGGTAGCTGTAAACTACTTCTTCAGTGAAGTACTGAGGGTGAGTGCTGCTGACCCTACCTCAGTACAATGTTTCAATATGCTGGAATAAGCCAAGATTTGCAGTATATAAAACGAGGCATTCCCTTTGCCTCACTACGGCATCTATTGAAAAAGGATGTTGAGGAAAGTTTTCACAAATTTGTCAACATAACTAACTTTTTTTTTTTTTTTTTAGCTGTGATCTTCTGATTTTTATTTGCTAATGCTAGAATAACACCATTTGAAGGTAGCTAGCATGATTTGCTAGCCAGCAAATCAACTTCTAGCTACTGCTAAATATTGGTTATTTATCAGTTTATTAATTGGTTATGTTTTTTACTCATTATACGGTTTAATTTCCATCATTTCATACTTCTTAATTCTTTAGCAATTAAGAATTAATTCTGTAGCATTATTTAATGCATATGTGCAGAGCTAAACATGCAGGCTAAAACAAATATCATCAGCATGATGTCAATTCAGTTCCATTTTATTTTATTTATTTTTTTGTATAGCACTTTTAACAATGGATATTGTCTTAAAGCAGCTGTGTAGAAATATAAAAGTAAAGAATAAAAGATTTAACAAAGTTAAATGTATATTTTGGGAACTAGAACTAGAATCCAACTAAATTTGTTATAAAATGTCATGGGCAAGTACAAAGAAAATAATCATGTGTGGGGTTTTTTAATAGCCCGTGCACATTTCTGTCAAAGAAGAACAAAAATCCCTCAGGTTTAGGCCACACACAGACACACACACACACACACACATATATATACACTATATTGCCAAAAGTATTCGCTCACCCATCCAAATAATCAGAATCAGGTGTTCCAATCACTTCCATGGCCACAGGTGTATAAAATCAAGCACCTAGGCATGCAGACTGTTTTTACAAACATTTGTGAAAGAATGGGTCGCTCTCAGGAGCTCAGTGAATTCCAGCGTGGAACTGTGATAGGATGCCACCTGTGCAACAAATCCAGTCGTGAAATTTCCTTGCTCCTAAATATTCCACAGTCAACTGTCAGCTGTATTATAAGTACGTGGAAGTGTTTGGGAACGACAGCAACTCAGCCACGAAGTGGTAGGCCACGTAAACTGACGGAGCGGGGTCAGCGGATGCTGAGGCGCATAGTGCGAAGAGGTCGCCAACTTTCTGCAGAGTCAATCGCTACAGACCTCCAAACTTCATGTGGCCTTCAGATTAGCTCAAGAACAGTGCGCAGAGAGCTTCATGGAATGGGTTTCCATGGCCGAGCAGCTGCATCCAAGCCATACATCACCAAGTGCAATGCAAAGCGTCGGATGCAGTGGTGTAAAGCACGCCGCCACTGGACTCTAGAGCAGTGGAGACGCGTTCTCTGGAGTGACGAATCGCGCTTCTCCATCTGGCAATCTGATGGACGAGTCTGGGTTTGGCGGTTGCCAGGAGAACGGTACTTGTCTGACTGCATTGTGCCAAGTGTAAAGTTTGGTGGAGGGGGGATTATGGTGTGGGGTTGTTTTTCAGGAGCTGGGTTTGGCCCCTTAGTTCCAGTGAAAGGAACTCTGAATGCTTCAGCATACCAAGACATTTTGGACAATTCCATGCTCCCAACTTTGTAGGAACAGTTTGGAGCTGGCCCCTTCCTCTTCCAACATGACTGTGCACCAGTGCACAAAGCAAGGTCCATAAAGACATGGATGACAGAGTCTGGTGTGGATGAACTTGACTGGCCTGCACAGAGTCCTGACCTCAACCCGATAGAACACCTTTGGGATGAATTAGAGCGGAGACTGAGAGCCAGGCCTTCTCGTCCAACATCAGTGTGTGACCTCACAAATGCGCTTCTGGAAGAATGGTCAAAAATTCCCATAAACACACTCCTAAACCTTGTGGACAGCCTTCCCAGAAGAGTTGAAGCTGTTATAGCTGCAAAGGGTGGACCGACGTCATATTGAACTGTATGGATTAGGAATGGGATGTCACTTAAGTTCATATGCGAGTCAAGGCAGGTGAGCGAATACTTTTGGCAATATAGTGTATATGCTTCAGGTTTAAATTTAGAAATTTAGACAGCTATGAATATTTTGTGCCCTAAACGGATACAGATAATGTCATTAAGTTATATATACACCCCTAGTATATATAGACCTCGTGTGTGTGTGTGTGTGTGTGTGTGTGTGTGTGTGTGTGTGCGCATGTGGACCATTTAGGTGTGTCAGGATTGACTCCAGGGCCCACTGTTCTTCTCTAAGCTGATTTCTATTGAGCTTTTCTGCATTGTGATCATTAAGTTCCCCCTTGGGCCACACTTGTGTCCATCTAATTGAAGTGTGTGTGAGTGTGTGTGTGTAGCTTTCATATAATTATCTTGAGACAGGTATTGCTCTTCTGTCCTTCTTTGCTTCATGTTTCTTTACACATGGTTGAGCCCAACAAGAAATGATGTCACTCCTGCTTGTGCTTTTGTGGTCTTTATTTGTTGCTGCTCAGGTGACAGATGAAAGCAGATGCAGTTTTAAAACTTCACCTTTAAAGATAAAATGATCTGTATATCAGCTTGTTGAATACACAGCAGTAAAAGCTATACAGCTCTATTCAGCTTCTAGATATTTTATCACAGTGTATGTATATGAGCACATATCAGAGGACAGAGGCAGGTTATTGCCTTTTAATTTAAGGTTTTCCAAATATTATTAGCCTTGTTTAGAGAGTTTTATTATCTCAGGATGACTTTTATATCTCCAACATGACAAACAGATTGCTTTTATGCAAGATGAGTAAGTATCTAACAGGCTTCCTACACCTGTCAAAGATATTTGAATCATTCATTTATTTTAGCTAATTTTACCTCAAGCTGAATGAACTTGCAAAACCAAAGCTGTGCTTTATACCTGTATCTGTCTTTATCGTCATTATAGCCGCTTTAATTAGCATGCAGCAGGCCTACTGTGTTCATTAGAATGACTTTATTTCTTCATTTGTCCTCTCACTAGGCTACCAGTGATGATAGCAGGTACACTGTTGGAAAGCAGTATAACATAAACGAATGAAGTTCGTAGCAAAGCATCCAAAATCTGATCATTGCTATGAGTCCAGTAAGTTCCGACTTTCAAACATTCAAGTTTAGGATAGGAACGGTCCTCACATTACGAACATTTGTAAATGCGAACAAATAGCGGAAGTGTCACAGTTGTGCTGCTGTGTGCTTTACTGTACAGTGTGATAGTGTCCAGTAGTACAGCGCTCAATCAGAGCCAAGGATGTCTGGAAGCAAGAGAAAAAGCAGTGGTGATGTGGAGGGGACTGCTAGGAAGCGCAAAGCAGTAACCATGGAAACAAAAGTGAAAATAATTGAGAGATTGGACCCGGGCGAAAAAATGGTAGACGTCGCTCGTTCTTAAAACATGAATCGGTTTTTTTTTTATGCTTTACATTGTATATTTGTGTTAAAGGTGTATAAGACTCACTTTGTCAGACTTACGAACGACTCCGACTTACGAATGAATTCTCCCGGAACGGAACTCGTTCGTAAGTTCGTAAGAAATGCAAATGTTTATGTAAACATAGAATGTATAGTCATCAAAACGTTTTCCAGGATAAAAACTTTGTACCACAAGTTTCATATCTGACAGCTTGCCTGCAGTCAGGTGTGGACAACATGCTGAGAAATTATAGTCAAATGGAGATATCTGGCCAAAAATATGCTCAAGAGAAAGTAAAACATTTTTAAATGTACTAAAGTATTAAAAAGTAAAATGATTGTAACAGATGAAATGAAAGTACACTGATTTAGAAGTTCCTCAAAAGCTCCTGTTTACACAACCCCACTTGACTATATAGTAGAAAGGACATTGTTTATAAAAGGTGCTTTTGTTGGTGTGGGTATTTTGTGGGTGTGATGGCTTAATGGTTAGAAAGTTTGCAGCATACCTATGGGGATGGGGGTTTGATTCCAACCTGTGTGAGCATGTGTGTGGAGTTTGCATTTTCCCCCCATGCTTCAGGTTGATTGGAATCTCTGAATTGTCTGTAGTGTGTGAATGGGTGTGTGTTTGTACCTTGTGATGAGTTGGCACCCTGTCCAGGATATCCCCTGCCCTGTGCCTTGAGTCCCCTGGGATTGACTCCAGGTTCCCTGCAGCCTTGTGTAGGATAATCAGAATACGACTGGATGAAGGGAAGGCAATACAAAGTTAATATTTGTGTGCTTTTTTAAAATGCATCATTAGTCTCAGGTACACTTTGTGCAAAAAGACTATGCCACAGCTCCTTTCTCATGACAGTCCTACTTGCTTTTTCTGTTTTTAGATGACATGACATCCTTCATTTTTAGCTGACTAGATGTCTATTACATAATGGGCTACTTTTTTGCTGACATACAAAAAACATATTGTAACCTTTAATGTTTTGTTAAAGTAAGTGTCTTGAAGTGACCAGGAGGTTGTGTTAACAAATGGTCTCCTGTGGTGGTCAAATGATAACTTTATTAGCTAGCCTATTAGGCATGTAAAAGCAGTCACATGTTATGGTTGCCAGGTGACCAGGCCGAACTGTTGAAGCTAACATATGGAAAGAGTATGCTCTAGTTTCTAGTTTAGCATGTTGTGTTTATGGCCTCAACACAAAGTCAGTTGGTGTTGAGATGACTGCGTGGTGTAGCAGGATAGTAATGTGACATCTTTGCCTGTTTTTATATATCTGGATATTCCCCATTATGAAAAAAATAGTCTATCTTCATGCTTATTAATCTGCTTAGTTAAACTGTTATATTGCGTTAGGTTCAGCTAAGCCATAAAATGCAGCCCAAAATTGTATTTACACAAAATTACAAATAGCCTTTATTTGTCACATATACATTAGAGCGCAGTGAAATTCTTTTTCACATATCCCATCCTTGGAGGTTGGGGTCAGAGCACAGGGTCAGCCATGATACAGTGCCCCTGGAGCAGAGAGCCACCACCGCCCATTTTTGCATATTCCAGCTTATTAGGAAGCTGGGGTCAGAGTGCAGGGTCAGCCATGATACGGCGCCCCTGGAGCAGGGAGGGTTAAGGGCCTTGCGCCTTGCTCAAGGACCCAACAGCAGTAGCTTGGCAGTACTCGAATCCTGACCGTCTGATCAGTGACCCAGAGCCTGAACTGTGTGAGCCACCACTTCCCTATGTCCCTATGTTCACGATGTCCTCAAATCTAGTCAGACCATCTAAGTGTCTACAATCTGGTTCATTTGCTTGGCAGCTTTGAGGCTAGAGTAGATAACAAATAACCCTGTTTTCACACTAGCAAGCTTGTGTCACTTTTGGGTTCAGCTTTAAATTCTAAATGCAAATGCTTCTAATGCTACTAACTAATGACACAAATTAAATGAGGCATGGATCAGTGTGGAAATGGGTTTTATGATTTTCATGGGATGTGCTTGGCTCTATATTAGCTTCGCTAGCAGGTTATGAAAGCGAATGAACTGTTCTAGCTATATATACTCATCAGAGGCATCAACAATCTCCTCGACTATGCTACTAAGCTTTATTTTTCTTAGAAATGTCTCTATACACATTTAATGATTAGTCATACTGTATATGGCAGGAAAAGATCAGACAAATTTTGTTTGTTTGTTTGTTTGTTTTCCCCGTTTTTGTGCATCAAACTGAATTAATTGCAGGTAGGAACTAAAGTTGTGACCTGGCAACTACAGAAATGTCAGAGTACATGTGAGCACAGGATTGCTCAGAAGAATCATTTGAGTCAGTTTTTCGGACTTGGTGCTTCATTGTGTCGTAAGAAATTTGCCAAGAAGTAAGAAAATCTCAACTTGTTTATCATTTTGTCACTTGGCCCTGGCACTGATATTGTGACTCTGTGTCACATACAGTATATAGAAAATATATAGCTGACTGTTTCTTGCTAGTGTAAACGTAGGGGAATGATTTTTAAGTAATACTTCAATTTTCCATTGCTGCTCTGTTACAAAACTGATTCTGACATTTTCTGCTTTGCTTTCTGGTAGAGAGATAACCTGCCCATTACCCACAGCTAAAGGTGAGGCCATGTTGCCTGTGGGTGTTAGACGTAACCATAAGTCACCGCTGGCTAACAGCCTGACAGTACAAATGCCTGTGTTAAATTAAAACCTGTCAGGTACATGATGATCAATGAAGATACACAATATATACGACACTCTTCCTTCCTGTGCCCCTGTACACAAGGGAGCTGAACCTAGGAGTGCTGCAGGAATGACAAAAAAACAAACAGAAGTCATTGCCGTGAGGGAGAACTGCCCCAGGCATGGTTCATTAGTTTAGTTCTAAGCATCATATGTTACAGCTGAGCAAATAAAATGGTATTTTCAGCCAAGACTGGATGTTCCTGGAATCCAGGATGTACAGTATGTGTACTACTACAATTGGCATGAATAAATAGTATGTCTGTGACTGAAAGCGACTAAAAATCAATTTTGTGGAAGCATTTGATTATCAAATGAAGAACCTACATACAGTTCGTCTAAAAATCAAGCATTGTTTTATGTAAAACCCTCAAGCATTGCCATTTGATTAACCTATATACAATCTTCGAAAGGAAAATTACTCATGCTGAATTATATCTTAATTTCTTGCACCAGAGAGGATGTGAATAAGGTCACACACTCATCCTCGCTTGACTTCTTATTAGATAGGAGTTAATTAGGATGTCTTTTCTTAATTAATATCAGAACTGCATGTGGGACAAAATAATATGTAGCGACTACCTAATCCACCGAGTGATGAATATGTGATAAATGTATTGAACATAATCACAATATACCAGGCTGGGATTCTAATCAAGAGATTGCATTCGTGTATGAGGTTCCTGGATTTTAATCAGAGCTTTTGGATGTAAACCTTGTTTTTCTGCTTCCTTAATTCCTTAATAATCCTAAATCATGACCAATCTATTAGGGTGCTGAAGAATCACTTCTATCTGAGATGGCTCTGGCACTAATGTAAGAGTATGTATGTGTGTTCTTTAGTCATGTTTCATAGTCTTACAAATCCTTTGTGCTGTAGATGACAGGTCTAATTATTAGAACCACGATTTAATAACCTAATAATCGTATTATTATTATTGGGATTATATTAGTTTCTGAATAATTCTCCTCCAAAATCTGGAGCAAAAAATATAAGCATAAATGCCAGATCTGATCATTTCAAAGCAGGTTTTAATGTCAGTAGAACTATGAAGTTTTGATATGAGCTCAAAAGTAAAAAAAAAAAAAAAAAAAAAAAATCTCATTATTTTAAGAATCTGCTTTTAATATTAAAGGGACTATAAGTTCAAATATCTTACCCCAGCTGTGAATATGAAACTGAGCATTCGTGGCACTTCATATGGCATGAAAAGTTTTTAATCTTATCTTATAGTTAAATAATGAATTAATTATCATATTTCTAACTTTACATATTAGCATATTGCTTGATTTTTGATTCCGAGTATCTATCTATCTATCTATCTATCTATCTATCTATCTATCTATCTATCTATCTATCTATCTATCTATCTATCTATCTATCTATCTATCTAATCTTAGCTATAGTAGATGGAAGGTAGTTCCATACATTTTAGACAATTTCATGCTCCCAACTTTGTGGAAACAGTTTGGGGATGACCCCTTCTTGTTCCAACATGACTGCGCACCAGTGCACAAAGCAAGGTCCATAAAGACATGGATGAGGGAGTTTGGTGTGGAGGAACTTGACTGGCCTGCACAGAGTCCTAACGTCAACCTGATAGAACACCTTTGGGATGAATTAGAGCGGAGACTATGAGCCAGGCCTTCTCGTCCAACATCAGTGTGTGACCTCACAAATGTGCTTCTAGAGGAATGGTCAAAAATTCCCATAAACACACTCCTAAACCTTGTGGAAATATATATATATAATATTGTCAGTTTACTGCCATCTCCTCCTACAGCCTTGACTCGCTCTCTGTATCTGCCCAAATTAGTAACATTTCTCACTGCAGGTATTAACTAAATTAATTGTCCTGCTATGTTGGCAGTACATTTCATACAACTGCTTATCATTACAGCCTTGTAAAGTGATAACCTTCACAAATCTGAGACATTAAAACCTTGCTTTGTTCAAATCCATATAGAGAACTGCCTCAGGCATTAACCAACTTAAAACACTTAATATATCAGCACACACATGCACACATCATGCTACCACTTCTATTAAACACTGTAAGGAAACATTTAGATTGTTTTTTGTTTTAAATAAAAGCTGCAGTCTCATGGGGACGAGTCAGATGCCCCCACAAGGTCAAAAGTGTTAGATATTCCTATAGTATGGACCAAAATATTCAACACACACACACACACACACTTGCACTTGTTGACTCCTATTTCTGGCAGGGTCTTACCTTGTTTATATCTTTGGCTAGAATGAGAAAATATTAATATGTTGTCCAAGTACATAGCAAAACAGTGGCTCTGGATAAAACTGTCTGCCAAATGCTGAAAGAGCTGTGAGCTATATCTGCATTAGCGTAGTGTTGTAGTGCATTTTAGTGTAGTATTCAAGTGTAGAAACACATTATATTGATTTTTTTTTTCTGTGGTTAAATGTAGAAAAGTTGCTTGAGGTGTTCCTCTAGGGGACCCCTTAATGTGCTTCCCCGACCTCTTATAGGAAGCTAAGTATCCTTAATAACTTAAAATAAAATATCTTAGTAAAAAACGGCTATAGAAGTTTAATTTGGTCACCTGAACCCCAGCCACGTCTTCACTATCACTTGGCAGCTACAGACTAGGGAGAATGAAGGCTAGCACACTTGGAGGAAAGTGTAATTCTGCCCTCGTCTGCATACACAAGCTCAATCACACACACACACACACACGTGTGTCTAGTATGGGGAAGTGATAGCCCATTGGTTAGAGTGCTGGACTATTGATTTGAAGGTTGTGAGCTTGAATCCTAGGGTGCTACTGCAGGGCCCTGAAGTACAGCCCTTAACCCTTAAGTTCTCAGTTATATAAATGTGATGCATGTAAGTTGTTCTGGATAAGGGCATCTGCCAAATGCTGTGTTGCTGTGATCGGCAGGGAAAAGTAAGTCTACTATACAAAGCCAGATTTGCTCATTTATTCAAAATGGTATGCCTGTGACATCTTCAGTATTTCAATTTGCAATTTGTTGTTGTTGTTAAATGTTAATTGGCCACAATACACTTAATCATTTTCTACCATGTAGACCTTCCTACATTATAGGAATGAACACATTTACTGAACATTTTCAATCAAACAATTCAATGGGAAACCAAAGAAAACACTATTACAAGGATTAACTTATAGAAATGTTTTGTAGCGATAAAAATGTATCCTCATGCTGGTATTATAAGATCAAAGTCAAGATAAAAACCCTGAATGAAAAAGGAAGAGTATGTAGTACCAGTAGGTACAGCAACAAAAACAGAAATTAAAAAAGATCATTTAAGTGCTTTTTGAATACAGGGATCAATTTGAGCTGTACTTGCAGATTGAAGAGCATGTTGTGTGGAACAGGGGATGATGATCGCCTTCAGGTAGGTGGAGACTCATTAGCTTCAATTCAAGTTACAATGGCATGATGTGGGAGAACTTGGGAAGATTGAAAACAAAGGTCTAGCAGCTGCATTTTTGATCATTTACATAACTTGGCAGATTGGTTATTTATCTCAAACAAGTCATATTCATCTCAATTATACATATAAGTAGGTGAGGGTTAAGGGTCTTGTTCAAGGGCCCAGCAGTGGTAGGCTGATGGTCCTGAGATTTGAATTCACAAACTTCTGTAGTAGCCTTAACTACTAACCACTTCTTACCACTTACTTGATCAGTTGCAAGGTATGCATGCCACCAAGAGGACAATCCCCAAGTAATAAATTGAAAGTTTAACCTCGAGATGACCAGGAAGTAGACAAACACCAAAATAGCCTCCATGGAGATAAATCATTGGATCCATGTGATGTTATAAGTAGAATTTAGTCTGACTTAGTATGGCTTTGTCTGTGCCATCACTCCAAAGCTCAAATGTTTTGAAGCCAGGTACACCTTTCAGAGTAAAAGAGCTTCAAGAACCTACTTATGATAATAGCACAGAATTAATTTTTAAAAAGAATAATGCAGATACACTGTGTACTATCAAATTAATTTATTCCAGCAGTTAGAGCTCTTTATTCCTGAACTTTACACTCATCCAGATGTAGATTTCAAGCACATCACATTAAGAGCACTTCCTGATTTTATTCAAATTGCAGATTGAAATTATTTAACTGAACATTAAACTGTTTTCATCCATCCATCCATCCATCCATTTTCTGTAGCATTTATCGCACACAGGGTTGCAGGCAGCCTGTAGTCTGTCCCAGGGGACTCAGGGCACATTGGAGGGGACACCCAGGATGGGGTGCCAACACATTGAAGGGCACAATTGCACACACATTAGTGACAGTTTAGAGATTAGCCTATAGCACATCTTTGCCATCTTTGACATCAAAGCCATTGTGAACCCCCCAAAACAGTGTTTATACTTTGTTTCAAACCAGACAGTAAGTCTTACATCTATGAACTCTTAAGAACAAGCATTTCAGCCTTGTTGGTGATATTCTCCACCACAGTCATGTAATTTAAAAAAAATCAGTCATGGACCCCACTTTGAGAACCATATCCAAAAAAACAAACAAACAAACAAAAAAGATGAACACTCTTTGTATAGGTTTAAGAGCATGTCCATCAAAGCTTCACTTAGTGAGGATCTATCAAAGCATGGAGATTATAGTGATGGCTTTAGAGGACCTTTTTCCCCTACTTATTTGTGCATAAACCTTGAGGGTCCTTTTATCTTCATTTGTATAAGCAGCATTTCTGCTTATATTAAAACTAGAGCAGTTCTTCAGTCTTTGTTATTGTTCCAGCAGAAAAAGCCCAAACCTCCACAGAAAGGGTATTTGACTAACATTTCCAACTACACCAATACCTTAATTATGCAAATGACATGGCTGAGAGATGACTATAGGCCATTCATGGATAGATAATGATTAGTTAATTATATATGATTAGTTTATGATCATAAATAAAACGCATCGTTTTGAAATGGTGAAGTTTTGTTTCATGGTGTCACTTCCTATTTACCACGTGACTAGTGTCAGGGAAACTGAACCGATGAGACACATCTACTTGCTATTTGAAGCATGCTTTATATAAATGTAAACTTCTCTGTCCAGTTGGAAGGTAAGAAAGAAGATAAATATAAATCTAGGTAAGTCTGCAGTAGCCTGAAATTCTTAATGATGTGTCTTTAGTTAATGTGGGACAGATGCATTGAATTGGAAACAACATTTTATGTGACAAAAAAAACCTTAGAGTTTTCAAACTGTGGCCAAGTTAGTTGTTGTTGTTGTGTGTGAATGTTTTTGCTACAGAATTTTTTCGAATACTCTTTTCTGCATACAAATCTGGACTGCAGCTGTTGCTGGTACATACAGGTGTGTGTTTTTGGGCGTGTGTGTGTGTGTGTTAGAAGGAGCAGTGTTTTAGCAGCTGCTGTAAGTGAAAGTCCACAGCGGATTTGTTCATCACTGTGGCACCTCTGCTCTTCATATCTGAGCATGGGTACAGTGAGGCAAGCTGACATGTCTTTTGAGACCCTAAGTGTCAGTTCCAACCATGCATTGTGAGATTGGATGTGAGGTTTCATCTCAATTTGTCACATGCCACAGTGGATGACGGAGCTGTATGAAACTGCTGAGCCATGAAGTGAGAATGCATTAGTTGCTATGGAGCAATTTAGCCTTGACACGGAGACCTTGATGTACATTCCAACGTGATAGTTTTAGACTTGTCACTTTAATGGATGATAGTCCAGTAGGAGAGATCATTTGGAGGACCTTCTACTATTTTTCATCATATAATTATCCCTATCTCCTTCCATTCTGCCATTGAGACAAAATGTTACTTTTAGGGCATCTCTACATGTTGAATATTGGTGTGAAAAAGAAAATTAAAAAACAAACAAACAAACAAACAAAAAACAACTAAAGCGATCCACTTTAGAAAAAACAAAACCACAGAAAAACAGAAAAGGCTGCTGCCTGGTTCATTGTATGCTTTTTGTTTTATATATTCTTTATTGCATACTGATTTTTTGCTTATTTATTTCTCTTTTTATCACATATAACAGGTTTTATTGAGAGACATTAGCTGAGGTTTTGATAAATGACAATATATGTATAAAGCTTTCACATAAGGAAATTAAAGGAGTTAATGAAAGCTGTTAAGACCAAGCTGTATAACTTATTGGGGTTTATTTTCTTTACTCACATCAGACTGAATCTAGCCATGGGGTCACAGTCCAGTAAATAGAGAGGGTTGCGTCAGGAAGGGCATCCGGCGTAAAACATTGCCAAATTTAACCATGCGAATTGTCAGTACTCTAAATTTCATACCGGATCGGTCGAGGCCCGGGTTAACAACGACCGCCATCGGCACCGTTGACCTACAGGGCGCTGGTGGAAATTGGACTACTGTTGGTCGAAGAAGTAGAGGAGGAAGTAGAGTGCGTAGACAGAGAGAGAAGAGGAAAGGTAAGAGTGTAGGACTGAGAATAGGAACTCTGAATGTTGGTACTATGACAGGGAAAGGTAGAGAGCTGGCTGATATGATGGAGAGAAGGAAGGTGGATATACTGTGTGTACAGGAGACCAGGTGGAAGGGTAGCAAGGAGTAGTATAGAAGCAGGATTCAAGCTGTTTTATTATGGTGTGGATAATAAGAGAAATGGGGTAGGTGTGATCCTGAAGGAGGAGTTTGTGTGGAATGTTTTGGAGGTGATGAGAGTGTCAGACAGGGTGATGAGTCTGAAGTTAGAAAGAAGCAAGTGCAGGCAGGTTGGAATGGGTGGAGAAAGGTGTCCTGAGTTCTGTGTGATAGAAAAATTTCAGTGAGAATCAAGGGGAAGGTGTACAAGACAGTAGTGAGACCGGTCATGCTGTATGGTTTAGAGACAGTGTTACTGAGACAGAGACAGGAGTCAGAGCTGGAGGTAGCAGAACTGAAGATGTTGAGGTTCTCTTTGGGAGGTTGGACAGGATTAGGAACAAGTACATCAGAGGGACAGCTCATGTTGGACGTTTGGGGGACAAAGTTAGGGAGGCCAGATTAAGATGGTTTGGACATGTTCAGAGGAGGGAGAGTGAGTATATTGGTAGGAGAATGTTGGACATGGAGCTGCCAGGCAGAAGGAAAAGAGGAAGGCCAAAGAGGAGGTATATGGATGTAATAAATGAGGATATGAAGCTAGTGGGTGCAAGTGTTGAGGATGCAGAAGATAGGGATAGGTGGAGAGAGATGATTCGCTGTGGCCACCCCTGAAGGGAAAAGCTGAAAGAAGAAGAAGACTCACATCAGACTGAAACTTGTTGAAACGTTACATCAATTGCAGTAATTATTATTATGATTTTCTTTAAAATAACTAAAGTAAGAAAGTGGTTGGTATAACTCACAAAATATTTTTAATCAGATTTGATATGATTGATTAATTGATTGATTGATTGATTGTGATAATAAACACAGTGATCAGCCTTGTACCTGTCACTACTATCAAAAGATCCTGCTATAGAACATCAACCCACACCTTCTGACCAATCAGAATAGAGCATACAAAATTCAACAACACTGTTTATAACATTATTACATTATTTTACATCTATGCTGTATGTAAGAAAAATTAAATCTTTACATTCACAGTTGGAAGCAAAAACGGCAGTTTATAATGTAGGCTTAAAGGGTTAAACCAGGCCAGAGAGAGAGAGAGAGAGAGAGAGTGAGATTGCCAGTGAGTGCTGAGCCAACAGCCCATATGAACATGCATGCAGTTATGGTCCTCTGAGACACACAGTTTGGAGGAGAGGTTGAGATTAGGTGTTAATGAGCTTAGCCAGTTAGCACTACAGATGGGAGAGAGGGAGAGAGAGTGAAAGAGAGAGGGAGAGAGAGGAAGGGAGGTCAGTGGAGGACGTGCGAGAGAACAATTGAGAGACATCTTGAAAGTGCAGGAAGAACCCTCCTGCCCTTCAAAACACACTTACAAACCAATGGGGGAAAAATTACATGCAAGAGTTGCACGCAAATGCTATAAATTATACACAGCCTTGTTTAGCTTTGTATAGACTTCATCCTTCATCCTTCATGAGTTCTGCATGGCATTTAGCATCCAAAGGCATTTCAGTGCATAAAGATCACTCAGCCTTATAAACTGCCTGACTAATACAGCTATATGCCAGTGACTCATATTTAAATAGTTCTATTTGATTTACATGCAGGAAAAATATTCTGAAGCACTGAAGGGGATCAGTTTCCACTGTGGTGATGCAGGACTCCTGGAAGCATGTTTCCTGAGGGTTAGTTTTAATTCATGCTCTAAAATATGATTTAAACATATTGAAAAAGGATAAAAGTGCTGTTGAATATGTAAATACTTAACTGATTGCTTGATTAATGTTCTATAAGAGCAACTCTGACAGTACTGCCAGCTCGAGCATTCATATCATTTGCATTTACATTAACATGCTTATTCTAAACTATTATCAGTTCTATAGTAACAACAAATTTACTCGCATGGCAGGTGCGCTATGTTTATTTAACATTTGTGGACATTTATTTAATATTTATTTAACATCCAGTGTCAGCGCTTTGTAATAATCAGATCTCCAGGACAAAAGACTTTGCACTTTATGGTTTCTAGGTAACATGACAAGCCACGTGTTTTTATTATTATTATTATTATTATTATTATTATTATTATTATTATTATTATTATTATTATTATTATTAATATTTTAGGGAATAACAGTTATAGCTGCTATAATATAGTATTAATTAGTTTCACAGACATTAACAATAACTATAAATGGTTAAAGGTACAACATTTTGTTAGAAAATAAAAATTTGTCGAACATTACTTTGGTGGTTTACTTATTTAATCCTTTTCACTCATGGTGGAGCATAAGGCATCGAGAAATCTAAAGCCATTTCTGTCTGGGGTGAGCGTTGCCATGGATTTGATGGATTTCTGAAGATGTAGTCAATGTTTTTGTAGAAAGAGTATTTTACACAGTGGGTTGCTAGCCCAAGGTGCAACCCTCTCTTCCATTCACATATGGCAGAGTTACTTTGGTGGTTTAAAGAGGTATAAACATTATAGAGCATGCTCTTTTGGGGGAATAATCAACTTTGGGGTGGAAAGAGTAAATACATTTTGTATAGTCGTATCACACCACACTGTTATTGATTGTTTTTCTATAACATCACTCTCCTGAGTGTGTTTTATTCCTCTAATACACACAAAAAAAAGCTTGTTGTGAGGGAACTGAGTAACATTAACACAGCTGATTTTCGTGCATCCAGTATGATTTGATTATTTTCAAAGCCATAGATAAAATCAAACCCCAAACATACACCATGCATGCTGAAGTGCTTAAATTGTTAATAATACACATATATTTCCCAGTAGCACCAACATCCTTGTGAGATTTCATAGTGTCATTGCTTTACACCAATCAGGCATAACATTATGACTGTGATTGTATTGGTCCCCCTTGTGTTGGTCCCCCTTTTTTTGCCAAAACAGCCCTGACCCGTCATGCACTGTGTATTCTGACACCTTTCTATAAGAACCAGCATTAATTTCTTCAGCAATTTGAGCAACAGTAGCTCGTCTATTGGATCAGATCACACGGGCCAGCCTTCGCTCCACACGTGCATCAATGAGCCTTGGCCGCCCATGACCCTGTCACCGGTTCACCACTGTTCCTTCCTTGGACCACTTTTGATAGATACTGACCACTGCAGACCGGGAACACCCCACAAGAGCTGCAGTTTTGGAGATGCTCTGATCCAGTGGTCTAGCCATCACAATTTGGTCCTTCATCAAACTCACTCAAATCCTTGTGCTTGTCCATTTTTCCTACTTCTAACACATCAACTTTGAGGACAAAATGTTCACTTGCTGCCTAATATATCCCACCCACTAACAGGAGCCATGTTGAGGAGATAATCAGTGTTATTCACTTCACCTGTCACTGCTCATAATGTTATGCCTGATTGGTGTATGTCAGTACTACATGAATTGATCATGCTCACTATACATCATTCAGTCTGGTAATTAGAAACATGTTTAACTGAGTTTTGTCGAAAACCCGATGTTTAACTGAGTTTTGTCGATTATTATGTAAACTGCATAATTTTTAAAAATCTGTCTGACAGAACTTTCTTTTCAGTGCAGTATATACTGTACATTTGCTACCTGGAAAGTCACTGAAATTGGACACAGTTTGCGTTGCCTGATCAGAGGCATGGTGGACCCAGAATCTATACTGAAAGCACTGCAAATGTGGCAGGAATACATCCTTAGGGATACATCTTAGCCCATCAAGCATGTGTCTGGGAGGTGGGAAGAAACTAGAGGAACATGGATACTAACTGGTGCTTAGGGACCCTGAAGCTGTGAGGCACCAACATGATCTGAACATGAACAGCAACAACAAGCATTCCACTGCCACTTTATTCATGACCATTAGACAAGACTGAAAATGTAAAAGCAAACAGGCCGATATCTGAATCACGGCTATATGCTTCATTCTGGGGGAGGTAATGAAGAAATGTAAACAGAGGGATAAATAGTAGAGAGCTTATTTAGGCAGATTTTCCTGGCAATTCATGCAGAGAGAGAGAGAGAGAGAGAGAGAGAGAGTGAGAATTATCTATAAATATTACTCTCTTGCAGCATATCATCAAAGTAGTAGAGAAAAGCCCTCCAAAATGAAAAGCTTAATTTTTTTTTAAATTAAAACAAATTCAATTCAATTAACTCAAACTGAGACTCCCTGTGCAGGAGACTGAATACGAATTGCAGTAATCAGTTACTTTGGGATAAACATGCAAAGCTATAATTATTCTATTACACACAGCCTAATAAGGTTTGTATAAAAGGCTTTATCCTTAATAATGTTTGCTGTTTGAGACACCTTTGAAATGTTCTCATTTAATTCTCATTATTTAAGTGATTTGAACATATGTTTGTGTTTTACAAACATTTTTTTTTTTCTCTAATTATATTTCCCTTGATTAATAGCACATCACAAATCTGCCGTTTATCTACAATTATCATCAAGTAAATACTAGAGATGTTTAAACAGTTGTGGGGAAGTGAAAATAGTAAGATTCTCGCTTTTAAACACATGATGCTCATCTGAAGGCTGCAAGCTAACCTGTATTTCATCCATTTCAGTAACCAGGAGAGAGTCTTTCCCAGTTCATTGCAGATTGCCACACACATAAATTCACACACTCATTCACACCTAGAGACACTGATTGTAGCAAATCCTTGGTGTGTTTTTGGGAGGTGGGAAGAATTTGAAGAAGCAAACACTTTTTAAATTAAGGACTGTAGCTACATTAACCCTATATAAAATAATAATAAAAAAAAAAAACATTTATAAATGCTTATTCCATCATATCATGGAATCTTAGGTTCTACCAGTTTGAAGATATAAGGGAATAGAGAATTTCAAAGGCGAAGTTTTTTGGTGTCTTGTTAAGCTGGCTGAAATTACACATTTAAATTACACGCAGCTTCTTTTATTATTTTTGATTTTCATTATTAAGTAGCAGTCACACAGTCACATTTCATATTGTAATATTTCATCAGCAGTGGTATAGCAGAACAAAACAGATTAGATTCATTCATTCCAGCTCTACTGGCATCTAACAGCAGACATCAAAAGTTAGCTTGAAAAATTTGAAGTTTGAAAGAACATTTTTTTGGCTAAATGTACAGAGAAATTAGACTACATTAGCCTAGAAATATAGCAGTAAGTTGCCTTGAACTATAAAGTAAAAATAACCCTGGTGTTTAAATAAGTAGTTTTATTGAAATTAGCTTTTATATTATGTACGTTTGTACATAAGTAACATTACCACAGCTGGTTTTCGTGCATCCAGTATGATTTGATTATTTTCAAAGCCATAGATAAAATCAAACCCCAAACACACACCACGCATGATATTTCCCAATAGCACCAACATCCTTGTGAGATTTCACAGTGTCATTGGTTTACACCAATCAGGCATAACATTATGACCACCTGCCTAATATTGTCTTAGTCCCCCTTTTGCTGCCAAAACAGTCCTAACCCGTCATGCATTGCGTATTCGGATACCTTTCTAACAGAACCGGCATTAACTTCTTCAGCAATTTCAGCAACCGTAGTGAACTGGCAAGAAGCGCTTACATAGGTGCCATGTAGCCTCATGAGCCTCATGCCATAAGGTAAAGTGATATATAATATTTAAATTCTATCCATTTTTTTTTTATTTTTTTTATTTCCACACACCAGGTAGCTGTGGGTATAGTGCCACATGAAGTATACTGAGGGATATAGTAAGGTCAGGGTATTTCTCACAGACACACAAACGCACGCAGAGCTGTTTAGGACAAGGTTATGGAGAAATGTGGCGTTTCACCTACACATACACAGCTGGCTAGTGTGGCTGGTGAGCTACAAAGTTAATTTCACGGCCTGGTTATATGTAGTCATATTTACACAGGCAAACTCTCTCTCTCTCACACACACACACACACACACACACACAGACTGTCATGCAGTCTTTCGTGAAGGGGAACTCCACAGATTGGGGCAGTCATGTGTCAAAATGTTCTGAATGAAGGTCTGAGTATACTTCATATATACACCATAATTGTGAAGTAAATGGATGCTGTGCTGAGGCTTCACTCACTGTGGCATATGTCCCTTGCCAATTCTTTCCGAGATGGATGAGTTTGAGGAGCAGCAATTCTTCCAGTGCTTGTGGAAATTGTCATAAAAGTTTAAATTTTGCCTTCAGTACTGGGACACAACGGTTAATACAAACCTGGCAGAGTATACAAGCTTGTAAGCTTGCAACCCTTTGCAGAAGTTATCTGCTAATTTAGTTTGCTGGGGTCTTTAGTGAGAAAACCAGGCCATGTACTTCTTTAAAAAATTTTAAACGGTAAAATAATTTCTTTATGTAAATAAGGTTAAGGTTTGAGGTAGATTTTGTATTAGGTGTAGAAAATTCATATTACATATATGTAGTTGCATATAAATGATATTTTACAAATAGTACAGTCACAGGAAAAAGACACATCCCTCACCATCTCTTCAATTATATGTTTTTATTTAACATGGCCTAAATAACAATTCCTCACCGACTTCTACAAGCAAATGAATAACATCAGGTGACAAGCTCAACAAATTTCAATATTCCATAACAAAATAAACTGATATTCAGAAATCAGGTGGGAAATAATAAGTACACCCTTCCATAGTCATTAAAAGAGGAATTAGCAGCCAGGTGTTATTAATGCAATGCACTACCAAAGATTAGTTAATAAACAAGAAGTGTGTTTAAGTTGAACTTTTGGCAGTATGGTGTTCTGGATCACCTAGATGTGTGTCTACATCATCTCAAAAAGAACGGACAACAGCCATGACCTCAGAGAAACAATTGTGGCTTCTCATCAATCTGGGAAGGGTTATATGGCCATCTCCAAACATCACCACTCTACAGTGAGAAAGATTGTTTACGAATGGAAAGCTTTCAAGACAGTTGCCAATCTTCCCAGGAGTGGGCAAGGTTAGAGCGTTTAATGCTTAAAGCTATAAAGAAAATCCAATAGCTACATCATGTGACCTATAGGTCTCTGTAAGCACATTAAATGTTTATGTCCATGACAGCACAATCAGAAAAAGAGTGAAGAAGTAGGGCTTGCTCCAAAAAATATAGCAGAAAAAATATATACTTTAGACTCATAAGACCAAAGTGGAGATGATTCATCATCACACACAGCACCATATTTGGCAAAAAATCAAACACAGGGTATCAGCACAAACACCTCGTACCAAATGTCAAGCATGGTGATGATTTGGGCTTGTTACACAGTCACAGGACCTGGAAAATTTGCGGTCTCTGAGAAAATAACAAACTCCATTTTATACCGGAATATTCTTGAGATAAATGTAAGGCTGTTTGTCTAGCAGCTTAAGCTAGGCTGAAACTGGGTCATACAACAGGACAATGCACATCTGCAAAATGACATCTAAATGGTAAATGATAAACTCCAGAACATGAGATACTGTTGCAAGGTCTGAAGAGAGATGTTCCAAAACAAACGTCCTCAAAAATCAGTGAATTTAAGAAATGTTTAAAGAAGAGTGGGCTAGAAATTCTCCAACATTTTGTGAGAGACTACTGAACTCTTGCACAGGAAGTGTTCTTCAGGATATTTCTGCTAAAGGTGGTTCTACATGTTACTGAATTATAGGATGTGCTTATTTTTTTTCTCACCAGGTTTGTTAACACTGGTTAAAAAAAGTGAGCTTATTTGTTTCTAGAAGTTTCTAGAAGACTGCACAATTCTTATTTAAGCCCTGACAAATAAAAACACAGAATTAACACGGGTGTACCTTCTTTTCCCCATGAATGTATATAATCCTATCCTCTGAAATGTCACAAAACCTGTGTGTGTTTGTGTCTTGTGCCAAGTGAACTGAAGTGCCATTATTTTCTTCACCATAGTTCCAGACAACGAAGTGTCTAAAACACATACCTATGTACAGATGCTAAGACTTTCACAGAATGAAGGTGACTGTGTGGGCAGTGAGGCTTTAACACACTGCATGACCAAGGACTTTCCTGACTACACTCTCTGTGTGTGTGTGTCGGTGTGAGAGGGAGATGGAGATGTGGGAGTGAGCCACATCATTGCACTTGTTTCTGAGTGTGAGTATTTTCTCTGCAGATGAGATGTGTAAATCTTAGTTATTTTACATACTCCTCAACACCATTAGAGTTAATATACACTGTCCTTTACCTTTAATGTCCTTAAACTACAGTTCACTCTCGTCTTAATTTATTAATTTAATAATCGCTGCATCCGCAAAGCCAACAGCATTGTGGATGACTCTACACACACACACACACACACACACTCTTCACCCTCCTGCCGTCTGGAAAGAGGTACAGAAGCATTCGGGCCCTCACAACCAGACTGTGTAACAGTTTCTTCCCTCAAGCCGTCAGGCTTCTCAACACCCAGAACTGCACTGTAACGAACACACACACACACTCACTCACTCACTCAACTGTGTGAACTGAACTGTTCTCACTCTGAACTCGAAACACACACTCAAACACTAAATTCAATTCATGATTCATCCATGTCTATGGCAAATTTTCAAAATGCCACCAACTGCCGCTATTACAAAAGTTTACAAGAACCTCTTTGTTTACAGTTCTATTTTGCACATTGTACTGAATAACATAATATACAGAATGTATACTGGTTAGGCACTGTTTTGTGTATTTTGTGGATCTGTCCTTTGCACTAGGTTGCAAACGTTGCACTTTATGTGGCTAAGACAACTTACTTTCAGCCCTTAGCTCTGAATTGTTATGTAGCTCTATGTTGTTTTATGTAGCACCAGGGTCCTGGAGAAACATTGTCTTATTTCACTGTGTACTGCGTCAGCTATATATGGTTGAAATGACAATAAAAGCTTCTTGACTTGACTTGAGTTGACTAATTGCTACCCCACATTGCTTCAGAGGTTTGAACTAGTCCTAAAATGATTCATAACATGGAAATATTTCACTGTGAATAACGTGTGATCACACATATAGCACAGCTGATCATAAACACATCAAATAACATTTTGTGTAGTAATTGTGTATAACGATAGCCATAAAAGGTTGACAAACTCATAATTATGATTTTTCCATATTTAAACACCCAGATGTCAAATAAATGCTTGCTTTAATTTGTTTAATCACAGTTTATTGGCTTTTTATTGAATACCAACTGCTGAAAAACAGTACTAACAGAATCATGTATTTTTTTCCAATCTCTATCTATAGCTACACTGTAAGTCTGGGGATATTGAGGTGACAATAGATAAAGGTTACTATTTACTCTAAGTGAAAGTAAAAGAAAGCTTTAAAGATAAGATGTTCTAAATTCCAACATAAAGATTAATTTTGTAAGACTTATAATGCATTACATAGAATAATATTTTCTAAATTTCATTATTATCCTGAGCAACAAATAGTAAACTAGATAATAAAAGTTTAATCAAATCAAATATTTGTCTTTGAGTTTAAAGGTGCAGGAGTTCTCTTGGTTATACTGTTGTGCAGTATAACCAAGAGTTGTCTCAAGGTCCAATTCTGATCATAGTGTGAGGAAATGTGCTGTAGTACTTTTTATTGTCCATTAAAAATGCCTTGCTGCGAATTCAGTAGTGGTGCATGTTTTTAAGGCTCTGGGTTGTTGACCCAAGGACCGGGGTTCAAGCCCCAGCACCACCCAGCTCCACTGTTGGGCAATTGAGCAAGGCCTTTAACGCTCCCTGTTCCAGGGGTGCTGAATCATAGCTGCCCCTGTGCTCTCACACCAACTTCCTCATCTGGGATATGCGAAGAAAAGAATTCTGTGCTGTTATGTATGTGTGGTGATAATAAAGGTTCTTCTTCAGTAACTACTTCTTGTAGGTTTTCTTTTAAAACTCTAATGCAGTAGGTATAAAAAAGGGACATAGGACAATTTAAAGATGCACTGGATATAATAAGTCTACAAACTCCTCTTAAAATTAGATTTTTGCAGTTGCAGGTTTTTTTTTCTACATTTAAGGTGATGCAGCATCCAAGAAAATTCAAAAACAATTTGTTTATCAGGTGTCCATATCTAATAACTAATACTTCGTTAAAGCACTTCTTACGTGGATTAGGCCATTACCTTCTCTCTGATTGGGCCATTAAAAAATGTTTATCTTATTCTTCTTAAGCCATTGCTTTGTTGATTTGGATTTTTTCTTTGGGTCATTATCAGACTAGAAGGTTCAATTTTTTTTTTCATTTTCACATGAATAACAGAGACCTGCAGGATTTGTGGCAAAAATAATTTGGAGCTATCCATGATTCCCTCTAACTTGATAACAGCACCAAGCTGCCATCACCATGCTTCACTATGAGTATCAGCATGCTTGTCCTTATCACCCGTTGTGGCGCGCACTTCTGGGTTCGTATCATCGTGGTGTGCATTTCTGGGTCATTTGTGGTTATCACGGATAGAGCACTTCCGGGTTCACCTCCCTTCTGCACTGCATTGCTGAGTCATCCTGCCTTTGTACACTGTTCTGTGATTTTGGACTGTTCACTCACGCTGTTTTCAGATTATCCTGCTCAGATTTGTTGCCTTGGACTTTTCTTTGTTATAACTTTGCCATGCTCTCAGCATCTGGATTACCCTGCTCGGATTTGCTGCCTAAGGTTTTTCTTTGTGTAAACTTTTGCTGCGCTTTCTGCATTTCTGGATTACCCTACTTGGATTTTGTTGCCTGAGAATTTTTTCTGAATCAAATGCATCAAGTGCACCACCAAGCCCTCATGTGTGGTTGTCGCTGAGCTCCATCAGGAATGGCTATTCTTCCTAGTTATCCTGTAACCCCATGCTCCAGTTATGTTCGAGTTCCCTTGGCTCCAGAAGCACAACCCCTACATCGCCTGGACCAGTGGGCGGAACTGAACTGGGTACACACTGTTAAGCCCCACAACTCCAGTTCTGGCTCTGGCTGTCGACGAGCCCCTTCCAGACCTCAGTTCCATCCCCACTGACTACCACGAGTTGGGTATGGTCTTCAGCAAGGCTAGAGCCTCCACGCAGCCTCCGCACCACCCTTATGACTGCGCCTTGATCTCCTGCCTGGCACCTTAAACCCACGAGGCCGTCTTTACCACCTGATGGCAGCCAAGCTGGACACCATGAACACTTACATCCGCAAGTCTCTCGCTGCCGGTATTATCCGTCCATCCTTGTCCCCAGCTGGAGCCGGGTTCTTCTTTGTCAAGAAGAAGGACAAGTTACTCTGTCCGTGCATCGACTACTGGGGCCTGAACTCCATCACGGTCAAAAACCGCTACCCCCTTCCACTCATGTCCTCTGCCTTTAAACTACTCCAGGGGGCCTCCGTGTTTACCTGTGGAATGCCTACCACCTCGTCCGCATCAGAGAGGGAGATGAGTCGAAAACCGCATTCAAAAGCCCCACAAGGGCATTATAAATACCTGGTTAAAAATTCAAATTCAAATTTTATTTGTCACATACATATACATACACAGTACGACATGCAGTGAAATGTTTTTTTCATGACTGTCCGGCATGTAAACATTTATAAAAAGTATTGAGAAAGAGATCCATAAAAAATAAAGATAAAAATAAAACTTAATCTTAAAAGTATAAAAATAGAAAATAGAAAATAAAGTAAAATAAAATATAATATAGATAAATAAAAATAAAATAAAATATGAAAATATAGGTGTAAATAAGAATATAATATAAATAAAAAATAAAATATGAAAATAGGTGTAAAAATATGAAAATATAGGTGTAAGAATATGAAAATATAGGTGCAAGTAGATAAATAATATATATATATATATTATATTATATACACTAATAAAGTGGTATACACACATATATACACATAAATGCAGACATGAACGTGATGGGATGTATGTGTATATGGCATATATTGAGGTGATCCAGTGTTTATCATTAAAGTGTCCATGTGCTGGAATAATTGTATAAAGTGACTTGTGCCAGTCCAGTGTCAAAGTGTCAGTTTGTGCAAATGTGCGAGGTTGTGCAAAGTGATGAAAAGTGATGAAAAAAAGCAGAGAGAGTCTCCGTGTCCATATGAGGTTCTAGGTGTTTCCTGGTTCAGACTCCAAATGGCCTGCGGGAAGAAGCTCCTCCTCATTCTCTCTGTGTTTGCCTTCATGGAGCGGAAGCGCTTCCCTGAACACAACAGAGAAAAGAGTTCATTGCTGGGATGGCCCTGATCCGGCACTGCTTGCTGTAGATGCTGTAGATGTCCTGCAGGTCAGGGAGCTCGGTGTGGATGGTACGTTCAGCTGAACACACCATTCTCTGGAGGGCTCTCCTGTCCTGCATGGTGCTGTTCCCGAACCAGGAAGTGATGCTACCCGTCAGGACGCTCTCAATGGTGCAGGTGTAAAAAGTCTTTAGCACCTGAGAGGGAAGTTTAAAGTCCCTAAAGCGTCTCAGGTGGTATAGACGCTGCCAGGCCTTCTTCACCAGGGTGTTGGTATGACAGGACCAAGTCATGTCCTGCATGATGTGAACACCTAGGTACCGGAAGCTGTCCACTCTCTCCACTGGGGTTCCGCTGATCGTGGTTGGTTGGTATGACCGCTTCTGCTTTGTACTGAAGTCCACTATTAACTCCTTAGTCTTGCTGATGTTCAGGAGTAGGTTGTTCACCTGGCACCAGCTCTCCAGGTTTTTAATTTCCTGTAGGTAGGCCGTCTTGTCGTTGTTTGAGATCAGGCCCAACACAACAGTGTCATCAGCAAACTTAATGATGGTGGTGGAGTTGGAAGTGGCCACACAGTCATAAGTGTACAGTGAGTACAGCAGGGGGCTCAGAGGATGAGGTGTGTTTGCCCATCCTTACGGCTTGTGGTCTGTCCGTGAGGAAGTTGGAAATCCACTGGCACAGGGGTGTGCTGAGACCTAGGACCTCCAACTTATAGGTGAGCGTGGAAGGAATTATGGTGTTGAACGCTGAACTGTAGTCCACAAACAGAATTTTTACATAATTCCCTTTTCTGCAGTCCAGGTGACTTCTTGTTGTGTGAAGGAGGTGTGAAATGGCGTCCTCAGTGGAGCAGTTTTGCCTGTACGCAAACTGTAGCGGATCCAGTGTGTCTGGTAGTGATGCAGTGATGAAGTCTCTAACCAGTCTTTCAAAGCACTTCATCACTACTGAAGTCAGGGCTACAGGGCGGTAGGTGTTACAGGCAGGTGGGCTGGGGTTTCTTTGGGACAGGAACAATGGTGGACTGTTTGAAGCATGAGGGGACTGTAGACTGTTTCAGGGAGAGACTGAAGATCTCGGTGAACACCAGTGCTAGCTGATCAGCGCACGCTTTCAGAACCTGACCTGTGATACCATCTGGTCCTGCTGCCTTCCTCGTGTTCACTCTCCTGAATGTCCTCCTCACGTCATGCTCCAAGATGGTGAACGCGTTAACCTCCCCGGCTCTCTCAGCGTGCATGCTGTTTGTGCCGCTAGCGCCACTAGCGTGATTAGCTGCAGCCTCGAAGTGAGCATAAAAAGTGTTTAGCTCATCTGCCAGAGAAGCGTCCGCATTCCCCATTCTGGAGGAGGGTGTTTTATAGTCCGTGATGGTTCTAAGTCCCTGCCACAGGCTCCTAGAGCCGCCATGTTGGAATTGTGACTCTAGTTTCCTCCTGTAGCGCCGCTTTGCCTCCTTCACCATTCTGTGCATGCTGTAAGATGCAGCCTTGTAGTCGTCCATGTTCCCGATGACGAGCCCCGCATTGTAGGCAGTGGAGCAGGATCTCAGGGCGTCACGGATGGTCTTATCCACCCACGGCTTCTGTTTGGGAAACATCCTGATGATGGTTATCTGTACCGTATCATCCATTAGTTTCCCTGTAAATCCCACAACCACTTCTGTAAACATGCTGACGTCATCAGAGCTGCGCCGGAACATGGCCCAGTCTGCGTCATCAAGCGCATCCTGCAGAGCGGCCACCGATTGATCCGTCCAAATGGGGCTTCCTGTTTCAGCCTCTGTTTGTATACAGGCATGAGGAAGATGGCGGCATGGTCCGATTTCCCAAATTTCTTAAATGGTGTGTAGCAGTGGTCTAGTGTCCTTTCACCCCTGGTAGGGCAGCTGATGTGCTGATGGAAATTCGGCAGTGCACGCTTGAGGTTGGCACTGTTAAAATCACCCAAAACAATGAGCGCGGCATCCCGGTGCTGTGTCTAGTGAAGGTTTAGTGTCTCGTGCAAGTCCCATATCGCAGTGTCCGTGTCTACTTGAGGTGGAATATAAACGGCACTGACTATGACCAAGCTAAATTCCCGAGGGAGATAAAATAGGCTACATTTGGTGGTCAGAAGTTCAAGATTCGGTGTGCAGGAGCGTGAGAGGGGAACAATGCTCGCGCTGTTGCACCAGTGGTTGTTCACCATCAGACACACTCCACCTCCCCTTGTCTTCCCCGAGTCCAGTGTTCTGTCCATGCGGTAAACCGAGAAGAACTCAGCCAGCACTCAGATGGTGTGGACCGGTACCGTTGGGTTCAGCCATGTCTCAGTGAAGCAGAGAAGGTTGCACTCCTGAATGTCCCTTTGGAACTTGACCCTTGCCCTGAGGTCGTCGAGCTTGTTTTCCAATGACTGGACGTTGGCTAACAGGATACTAGGTAAGGGAGCTACAGCACGGTCACCACACCCCTTCACCAGCTCACGTCCACCCTGCATGCAAATATGCCATTGGCGAGCTTGAACTTTTGGCCATCAAGCTGGTGTTGGAGGAGTGGCATCACTGGCTGGAGGGCACTGAACTACCCTTCCTCGTATAGACCGATCACAAAAAATTTGGAGTACCTCCAGACAGCCAAGAGACTTAACCCAAGACAGGCTCACTGGGCCCTCTTTTTTGGGCAGTTTATCTTCACCCTGTCTTACTGCCCAGGCTCCAAGAACAGAAAACCAGATGCCCTATCTAGTCAGTTTAACCCGGGCGAGGAGGAACCGGTTATTGAGCATATCCTCCCATCCTCCAGTGGTGCTATGGTTCTCACCTGTTCTGCCATCCCAGCATTTCTCACACCTGGTCCATCCTTCAACAGCGGTTTTGGTGGCCCTCGGTTAGTAAGGATGTCTCGGACTTCGTGGCTGCTTGCCCCACCTGCGCCCAGCATAAGTCCCCCAAGATCCCTCCAGCAGGTGACCTCCGTCCTCTCCCTGTTCCCCGGTGACCTTGGTTGCACATCTCTACAGACTTTGTCATTGGCCTTCCTTCATCCGCTGGTCACATTGCCATTCTCTCTGTGGTTGACCAGTTTTCCAAGATGGCCCACTTCATCCTAAGCTACCGTCTGCCAAGGTGACTGCCCAGCTCATGGTCCAGCATATTTTTCAACTTCATGGCCTTCTGCACAACATCGTCTTGGACCGGGGACCACAGTTTACCTCCAATTTTTGGAAATAATTCTGCCAGTTCCTGGGGATTACTGTCAGTTTGGTGTGGGTTGAATATGCCCACAACTCCTTACCTTCGGCTGCCACTGGCCTCCCACCCTTCCAAGCCACCTACGGTTATCAACCGCCCCTGTTCTCCACCCAGGAACTGGAGGCCTCGGTTCCCTCTGCCCAGGCCCTGGTCAGACGATGTCAACGCATCTGGAGGTAGGCTCGTGCAGCCTTGCTCAAGGCTTCTAGAAGCTATGCTCAGTGGGCCAATCGCAAGCGCTGCCCAGCACCTCCTTACCAGGTTGGCCAGTGGGTCTGGCTATCGACCAGAGACCTGCCCCTGAAGGTCGCCTGCCGGAAGCTTGCTCCATGCTTCATTGGCCTGTTCCCCATTTCCAAGGTGCTCAACCCCGTGCTGGTATGGCTCAAGCTCCCCAGGGTCTTGTACATTCATCCTACATTCCACGTCTCCAGACTCAAGCCTGTCTGAGCCTGCTAGTTGCATTATTGGATTACCCTACTTGGATTTTGTTGCCTGGGACTTTTTTCTGTAAGAACTTTGCTTTTTCTCAGTGTGTTTGTCCGCAGTACTGTTTATTCTTATTTCTCTTTTTCAGTAATTTTGGCAGCTGCATACTTCTCCATTGCCCCATTTTGTGTCGGATTTGTCGGATGTTCATTTGACTGCATGCCTGTATTTGTTCCTCCTCTCTACATTAAAGATTCTTCCCTTGCTCCTGTCGCATCTTGCATTTAGGTCCTATCCGTGCCACCCTGACAATGAGTAAGGTTCTAAGGTTGGCTGATAAACTGATCTTTAGATGTGTTTCATTAGAATGAATTAAATGATGGAAAGTGTATGATGATTTCTTTCAAAAATGATTTTGAACATGATTGGTTAATTTTGAGCACAGTCACATCATCCATCAAGACAAAGTATACACACTTATGCAACCAAGCTTTATTTTTATAGTTTTTGTCACTTGAATTTGGTTTGTATTTCACATTAAAGGTGGAAAAAGATCTAACATGATTTATCTTTCATTTTACATCCCTGCAATTTGAAGAAAGTTGTGTCAACTTTTTATAGCCACTGTACAAAATACACAGTGTATAATACATGTGCACAGAACTGTATGTCTGATGGATGAATGAGATCAGTGTTTTGGATAGTGTAGACCGAGAGTAAAGCTTAGACAAACATTACCCAATACTATGACCATCCACTTTAGATTGCATGTACATGCACCCACAGCGAAGCCACCAATTATTCATGCTTTACAACTTATTGGAAAGCATTAGAAACACATTAGAAAGCAATCATGGCTTCAAGGTCCCTGGGGGGTGGGTTTAAGTAGGTATCATTGCTATTGATTCCTTTTTTCAGGAAAGAGCTATTTTCAAGGTACAATCTCATTTTTAATGTAATAATACAAAAAAAACCTCAAACAAGATGACACTGATGCATTGGCATCACCTTTAACTAACTCTGGACTGATTTTACCTCAGAATACTGATCTGTGTATTATTATGTATTATGTGTGTGCCCTGCTGTGTTAGCTTTGTACCATTGCTCAATGTAGCACTTGCCACTGTGCAGAAACTGCTTAAGCTAGCAATCATTCAGAGAGATGCTGTGACTCTGTACGCTTCTGATCTGCTTTATTTGAAATGTTAGAGCTAAAAGTGACTGCATTTTAGATAAGGGCTTTGTGCTGTGGAGTCATGTAAGCTTCACGACAGATTATAAAAAAGATTTATTTGTCTGTGTATCAAACACTAATGCTCTCTCTCTTTCATTCTCTGAACATATACACACACACACACGGACACACACACACACACACACCTGCAGACCCACTTTCACTTCCATTAGGTGAATATACCCTTGTATCTGGATACTGTGTGACTGAGTCACAGCTCAGTACAGTTCCTTGTATATGTATTATATTCACACTTTCGATGAACTTTCACATTTTGTGGTTCAAGACCAGGTATTGAAATGCAATTAATTGTGATTTTCACACTTCGCTTAACATTTGAAATAGCAAAATATAGTTTTATTAAACAAAATTTGTTGTTTGAATAAATTTTTACCCCAGGATCAGTACCACTTTTTAATTCTTCTGGGATATGTCAGTATTAGCTCTACAAATCTAAATCCTGATTTGGCTTAGTGTTTTAGTGGTAAGAACGTGCTCCTTGCATCTCTGGGCTTAGGGCTTTTTGTACTTCTGTTTCCTTCCCCAGTCTGATTAACATCTTTAAGTGCCCCAGTTTGTGCCCTAAAGCCCCTGGGATAGGTTCCAAGCTCCCTGTGACCCTGTGTAGGATAAGCTGTAGAGAAAATGGTAGGATGGATGGATATATTTGCCCATTTGTCTTAGTGATGGAGAAAGTTGTTGAACAGCAGTCTCACTATAGATTCTAGAATTGAGATCTGCAAATGTGACCATCAGCTGACTTTGAGACCACCGAATTGGATAAAAAATGTTCTGCAAACACTATGGGGAACTGAGAACGATATGTTTCATTCAATTCAGCTTTCTTGGACAGTGCTTTTAACAATATACAGTGTTACAAATATTCAGTTAAATTTTATTTTATTTTATTTTATTTTATTTTATTTATTTATAGCTTTTAACAGCTGACATTGTCACAAAGCAACTTTACAGGAATATAAAAATTCAGAAAAAAAAATCTATATTTATGCCTAATAGGCTGTACAGAAATCCAGGGATAGATTTAGAACATTAAATATTTAGCAAGCCAAAGGTAACTCTGAGGTGAAATGAAGAAGGAACCTTAAAGGAACCTGTCTCAAAATGGAGTGCTTCAGTTTCTAGGTGACAAAAGAAGTGTGATTATACTATCTGGTGGGGGTGTAGGTGGGGTGGCGAGCACAGTGGCTTAATAGTTAGCACATTTACCTTGCACCTCTTGGGTTTGAGGTTCCCATAAGTCCCATATTTTGGTCAAATTTGCAGGCAACATTGCACAGATCTTGCCTCATTCACCCTGATGCTTTATTCTTCCTGGAGCTTCAGCACTTTGTAACAAAGCTATTTAAATTAAGTTGTCTTTATGTGTCACATATACACTACTGCACAGTGAAATTCTTTCTTTGCATATCCCATCTTTGGGGGTTGGGCTCAGAGCACAGGGTCAGCCATGATGTAGTGCGGCTGGAGCAGGGTGGGTTTGGGGCAATGCTCAAGGGCCCAACAGTGGCAGCTTTGGAGTGCTGGGGCTTGAACCCCGAGCTTCTGGTCAACGACCCAGAGCCTTAACCACTTGAGCTACCACTACCCCAAAGCTAGTTTAAAAACTTATAGTATAGGAGATGGTTGATGAATGAAGGGCAAAATCTTGTAATCTTAATTGGTTCATCTACTACAGAATATCTAAAATATAATAGCATCAGTCTCTATTTTTATGTATTTACTTTTGAATATTAGTAAATTTCCCCAAAATAAGACTGGAATATTAATGAAGATTTACATTTACATTTTTAATACAAGTGCTAGTTTTTTTTTTTTTAAATATATCAGGAATTATATTCTTTATACAGCTGCTGTGTCTTCAACCTTCTCCCACACACATCCACATCCACACCTTGACAGATAGATGGGCAATATATATTGCAGTGAATAATCTAAGCTCCCTATGGACATATTTAGCAGTATTATATTTGCATATTATTCATACTTATAACCCTACATCTCTTCGCTTGAATTTTAATTGTAACTCTCTGCGATCATGGCTCAACAGCTTGACTGAGCTGAAGAATATCACAGAAACTGTTCCCATAGACAAATCGAAATATATTAAATATCATCAAGTGGATGTAATGCACATTTTTTTAGCCCTGAATATACACAGCCCCTTGGAAAAATGTTGAATGTAACTGCTTTGCCAAGGTGCTTAGAGAGTCACAGTGTAGCCAAGTCTAATGAATAAATGCTTTCAGTGACTGGTTATGCACAGAGTTTGTTTTTGGTCACTAAAATGAAATAAGAAAAAGATTCTGAATAGTATTCACATTATATGAAGATACTATCCTTAATGTAAATGAAATCCTTCTGTTTTATTCATCATAAGTTCTTCCATATTCATGGTGAACTGGGGATATTTTCTGCCCCTCAGATGCTGTGTTATTCTTTTATTACAGTATGTCACATAGGGCCAGGGAATAAAAAATTAATGTGATCCACATATAATTTCACGTTTTCAAAAATAAATCAAATGCCATAAAATATGATATCAACTGTGCAAACATTACATACAAAAGTCTTCTTCTAGCTTCTACCAATCTAGCTTCTAGATTGCAAATGATAATGGGAGCTTGTCTCATAATTATTCCACAATATTGCATGTAGCTTTTAAATGGTTAAATATACATATGATATGCAATTGATTACCAACGAAACCTTTTGGAGCTTATTGTTTCCACTGTATATGAGAAATGAAACATATTGGTGTAGATCATTTTGTTTACAAATCAGACTCATAAGAATATAAAAATTCAGACTATATATTAAAAATGTCTTTATGATCAAGCCCGAGTCAATAGTGGCAATGAAAAACTGCCTGAGATGACATCAGGAAGAAACAATGAGAGAAACCAGACTCAAAAGAAAAACTATATATAAATAATTTATAAATGGGATTTATAGATGATTTCCTTTCTATAACTGTACAGTATGTAGACACGTGCAAATGTGTAAAAAGTCCTACAGATGACTACAAATAAAATCACATGACCGTTTACACGATCCACTACCTTGTTCTAGTGCTCTGAATTTCACCTAATCACTAACATTTGTTCCCAATCAGCACACTCAGCACACTTCATAAATAACCTGGCCTTTAAGTGCTTCTGTGCATTCCACTATTGATGTGACGAAGCCTTTTGTTTAGATACACACACGTTTGTACTATTGACCTGGTCTGCTTTGTTCATTGAGCTCTGCCAAGCCTAGTTAAAGGTGTTTGCTGATCGCCTGCTACTTAGCCTGTATATTGACATTGATTTTTGTTTTGCCCTTTTGGATTTGTCTGCTTCATTCATTAATACCCCAAACTGACATCCGAACCCTGTCTGAGCCTGACGGTGTGGAAGTCTTCAGACCCTTGTGATGTCCTTGTGTAAAACCTAAGACAGGGCAGAGAGAAACAGGATTGAATCTGACACATTTGCTTTCATTTTGAGTTTAACTGGTGAGGAAATTACTGTTATGGTCTGCAGATGAAATGAAAGGCCTTTAAAAGCCCGGGATCACATTGCAAACAGAATTGTTTAGGCTTATGTCCAGTTCTCTGTGGCATGTAACTATCCAACAACTTGGCAATCGCTAGCTAGCATGATTTAGACAGCTTTAATCTAAAGTGACCAACTGGCTCTTCCTATAACATTCTTCCAGGTTTCAAAAACTGTTATAGGCAGAAAAATTCAATTTATGTCTAAATCTAATTTTGCTTCTTTTTGGAAGAATTTAGCCACAAGTGTCATTGTGGGTTTTCAAAAAAAACAAGACTGCATCAATCAAGAAACACTAATTATACACAAATTAAAACACAACTTTATGTCCAATTAGGCTTTATTGTCATTTCTCTGATTATAAACAGATGTATTGTTAGAAATCATGCCGCTGCAGTAATCATGAAACACTTGCTGTATTCGACTTATCTCAGAAGTAGAAGTTGCAGCTCGGAATGACATCATTATCAACATCCATGCATTCCAGTTACAAAGTGGGGGGAAAAAATAGAAAATCCATGTTCATCTTTTGTTAGCAACGACCTAGCCAGCTACTTGTGAGGAGTGATGTATAATTTTGTCCTTAAAACTTATACATCACTCATGCATCACCTAAAACATTTAATAAGCTTATACAGTATGTCTGTATGTTGACTGATCTACAGTAAATACTACTGTATAAATAACTCATATCACCCCTTTAAATGTAATAAAGTGTTATTTTGGTTTTTGCTGTGTGCTGCCATGTTAATTTGACGTCATTTGATTTAAGGAGCTCGGGGTTGATGAGTAGATCTTAGGTTCCCAAGTAGGAATTCCACGTTGAGTGGGCATTTACACTGTTTTTTCCTGGTCAGGACTTGCTGACATGTCAGAGTTCGAAATAATGATTCTGATGGAAATAATGAATGTTTTCTTCAAACTTTTCCTTCATCAAACCACCTTTTGCAGCAATTACAGCCTGGGTATTCTAGCTGTCAATTTTTCAAGATAATCTGATGAGAGTTCACCCCATGCTTCCTGGAGCATCTCCCACGAGATGGATCTGAAATCAAGCTGAAATATCCAAGTGATCCCAAACTTTTGAACGGTAGTGTACTTTTTTTTTTTTTTTTGAATTTTTGTGACTCAAAAAGACATTTTTAAATGTATAATATAGATTTTTAAAATATATATATTTTTATATTTATAATATAGGACTACTGTAACATTTGAACATTTTATTATGCAAGTATCATACGTATATGAAATGTGAGTGATCAAAAACTAAAGGAATATTCCTTTCACTGACTTACAGGTCTGTTCTTTTTTGTGTTTGTTCGTTTTAAGAAAATATTTCCTGCCAGTTTTGTGAGATGTGAAGCATTTGTGTGTGCATGCAGAAGCAGCAGTATTGCCTGCAAATGCCCTTGTTCACAGATTTGCTGTGTGAGTATCTTATGGTTATCTTATTGGTTTCTCTCAAGGTTACTAAAATAACAATTCATAACTTACAGTTTTATGCTATAAGCAAAAGGCTCTTGTCTGGTCAGAATCCTGCATTATACACAGCTGTGTTAACACACACTCTTGCTGAAAACTCCCCAACACATCATCTTCCTCAAATTGTCATGGAGACAAAAATGAAAAAAGATGGAAAAAATACAGTGTACTAAAATCTCAGCATAATCTTGGCGCATATACATTTGTCTTTTATTTAAATGGACACCTGAAGTTGAGGCTAGGAGTGGGTCGGTTGAAGTTCCCTGATGGTTTCTGGTTTCTTTTATTGAGTCTTGTTATTAGGCAGGACTGCTTCCTGTCTTTGTCTTCATGACAACATTAACTGTTTATGACATCTCAGTCATTATAAAGATACGCTCTTTGTACCAGGTGCTACTGAGTAGGTTGAAGCCACGTGGTTAATTTTGAAGGGTGTTATTCAACAGCCTTTCATGTCAGTGCTGTGTTTGTGTGTGTGTGTGTGTGTGTGTGTGAGAGAGAGAGAGTGTGTGGGAAGAAGAAAATGAATGAAAAATGACGATGTGTCACAATGGATAACACAATAGACAGATTAGCTTCATTCTGAAGTCATTCAAAGTTTGTGGAATTTATCCCCAGAGGAGTTCCTCTAGATCAGAAATCATCAAGTGGTGGTTGTAGATTTAAACCCAGCAGTATTTCAGCATATTGAACCAAATACTTCAAAAAGAATACGGTAGCAGAGCTGATAAACATGTGAAAAAGGTTCAGTGACTCCATATCTGGGATGCTCACAGGTGACGGCGGCAAGTGCTGAATTTTATTGTGCATTGGAGTTAAATAACAACAATTGTTGAGTACAAACCAAAGTAGCACAAAGCACAGACTAGGAGCAAGGCTAGGGAAGGCAAAGTGCCAAATAAACCAGGAGAAAGTGATAAGTGAGACAAGGAAACCTGCAGAAGCTTCTCAAGCATCAATTCAGCATAACCGTGACACTCTGCTTTCTAAATGTGACCTTGCTCTGCTTATGTATCAGATCCTTTGTTGTGGTTTATCCAGTAACTAAATCACATACATTTATGGCAATTATTTCACTGAAGGCAGCTAATCAGCCAGAGACTAGCTACAGGGTTAATCGGAAAAGGAAGATTGCACATACTTTCACTGATTTTTCATTTTATTTTCCCTGAAATAGAAAACATTTACATATGATTGGAAAGAGAAATTTGTGTTTAATCTCTCTGCATCATATTGTGAAACGTTTCTTCAGAGTACATGACACTAGTCAAAAGTGGCATCATGAAGCACCAACATAAAACATAACAGCTGCAAATAAAAAGCTGCTATCTGGTGAATTCATCCACTGTAGTGTATCCTGTGTTACTCATATTCAGTGTTAACACACCCTCACAATTGTCATCATGTAGTCATGTTGGTTGCTCATCCAGATCTTTATGTCTTTAACTGAGCAAAAATGTCACGACTATGTCACAAATCTTAGCTATATTTCCTCAATCTAAGTGATGGTAGGAGGATAGAAAGTTTTAAATCCTTAGAACTACCAGTAAGCCACCTAAGCAAGTGAAAATTGAAAAAAAAAAAAAAAAGAAGAAGAAAGTAATCATGTTTTCCTACTAATAAAATGCTTAATGTGTCTGCTATTTATCATGAGATGCATATAAAGCTGTGTTCATTTATTCATCATGATTTTGGTTTAAAGATGCTGCAGCCTTGATAAAGCTTGTCTCCGTTCACATGTCTGTGCACTTGCCAGATCTTGAGCGCTTTTCAAGAGCAATGTTTGTTTTTTTCCGAGTTTGAAGATCACAAAGTGATTCATGTGCTTTCAGCCTCTCTGCTCTGTTCCACAGTGTGTTTTTTAGTTATTGTTGTTTATCTAAAAAGACACGTGCAAAGTAAGTGTAACTGAAAGCTTTTATCATGGAATTCCTACGAGAAAGCTTCATAGAGTAATAAAGGTGGGTGATTAGACAGAGACTGTAGTGGATGCTTGGTTACATGAGTGAAAGAAACCAAGGTTGAATGGACAAAATAGAAGGAATAATACTGCCTTTTTGGAGCAACATTCCTTGAAGATTGTAACATGATTGGGTTTGACCATGACTGACCATTTTGTTGCAAGTACATACTCGTAAACACAGTAATTTTAGTCCTTTGTGCTGCCAAAACTGCTCTGATCCTTCGAGGCATGGACTCCACAAAACCTCTGAAGATGTGCTGTGGTATCTGGCACCAAGATATTAGCAGCAGATCCTTTAAATCCTGTAAGTGGTGCTTTCATGGATCAGACTTGTTTCTCCAGCACAACCCATGATGCTCGATTGGACTGAAATCTGGAGAATCTGGAGGTCAACAGCTTGAACTCATGTTCCTCAAACCATTCCTGGACAAGTTCTGCAGTATGTCAGGAGTGCATTATCCTATGAAAGAGGCTCCTACTATTAGGAAATACTGTTGCCACAGATGTTCTGCAACAATGTTTAGGTAGGTGGTATGTGTCAAAATAACATCTACATAAATGCCAGGACCCAAGGTTTCCCAGAAGACCATTACTCAGAGCCTCACACTACCTCCGCCAGCTTGCCTTCTTCCCATAGTGCATTCTGGGACCATCTCATTTTTTTCTCATCATCAACATTTTGCCCTCATCAAAGTAACTCATATCCTTTATTACTCATCAACTTTGAGAGCTGAATGTTAACTTACTGCCTGATATACCACCCTTTGACATGTGCCTTTATAATGAGATAGACAATGTTATTCACTTCACTTGTCACTGCTTTTAATGTTATGGTTAAATAATGTATATAAACAGTATATAAGTTAACTAAAATCCATTTTAAGACCAATAAGTGTTCTAATATCTAAGGGCACTATTCTCAGGAAAGTGAGTCAAAATTACTTGTACTTCAGCCAAAGACTAATTCTTCCTTTGTTAACTATTCTGCACTTTCTGCTCTGTAAATTTGGTAGGCGTATTGTAGGCTTCTTTGTGAATTTAGCAGTAGTTTTGTGGGCTGCCGTGTGAATTTGGCAGGAATTTTGTGGGCTGCTGTGTGAATTTGGCTGAAGTTTTATGGGCGCCATCAAATGCAAATCAGCTGTTGTACAAGTACATGCGCCAGATAATTTACCAGTGATTGTCAATTATCAGCTACAAATGCAAATACGAAAATAAATCTGCTTTTAATAAATATCTGAAAATCTGGCATTACTTTTTAATTAAATTTTCAAACCTTACACAAACATTTATAACCTTTATACAGATTTATTTTTTATTTAAAGATTAATGATTGAGGCTCACTGGCTGTTTAATTTTTCAGAGACCACTGGGGAAATTGAGGTCACATTGCAAAATAATAATAAGTGTCACACTGGATCATTTTCCTCTTGAATGCCTTTTAGGAAAAAATGTAAATTATAAAACGAATAAACATAATATATGAGTGTAAAGGATGTAAGCTTTTGCCCTGAATCCCACTACACCCAATGCAACAGTGCAGTCAGTGAATCAAGCTACTGAATCAAGTCGCAGCTTTAATTTCCATGGATCACTTCACTTGTCCAAAACACTGAACTCATGCATGGCAATGTTTCCAACTGAAACTGCCTGTCGCATCTTTTAGAGCCAGTGATGAAGTAACTTAAGTGGCTAAATCCCTCCATAGTTCAGCAAGCTGTTTTGCTGCTAACAGTCCTCTGGGGGTCTGATTGTGTGCGCAGGGGTATAGTGAGAGTTCTTGTGAATGTTTAATGTTTTTTCACACAGGCTTTGCAGAAATGAAAAGCAGACAATTCACAAAAAGGATCAACTGAATCTACACTGATTATTCTAATCCATGGCCAACAATTTCAGATTTGCATTCCTGTGTTTCTCTGAGCAGATTTTGTTTCATGATGAATAAAGGTCTTCTACATGAAGACTTGGCTATTCCCAGTGCTCGTGAATATTGATGCAAACACCCTCAGCTCTCTCTCTTTGAGAGAGAGAGAGAGAGAGAGAGAGAGAGTGTGTGTGTGTGTGTGTTTAGTTTTAATAGTAAGTGGTAGTGTAGTAGTAATGATGGTGGTGGTGTGTGTAAATATGTTTCAGTATTAGACTGTATTGTTTGTACTTGCTTGCTTTGTGACCTTATACACATTTATTCTTTATTTAAAGATTGCTGAATGAGGTTCATTGATGTTTTAATTTTTCTGGCACCACTGGAGAAATTGAGGTCACATTGCGAGACCAATTTTACTCTTGAGTCCCTTTTAGTTAAAATGTAAAATACATATACAGAAAATATGAGCATAAAGGCTTTTGAGCTTTTGCCCTGTACCCCAGTACCCCAATGCAACAGTGCAATCAGTGAATCAAGCTATAAGCTGCTTGAAAGCTCCTGGTTACACAGTTCCATTTTCCACAAGGAACTTATTTAATCACACTCTCCGGTATCACAGTTGAGTTTTGGTTTCGTCCCAGGGAGTTTTTTATTGCCACTGTTGCCCCAGTCTTGCTCATTAGGCATACAAATAAATTTAATTTTAATTTTTATTCTGAATTTTTATATTTCTGTAAAGCTGCTTTGAGACAATATCCATTGTTAAAAGCACAAGAGAAATTAAGCTGACTTGATCTGAATTGAATTGTTGGAGCTGTGTGTTGAGGAAACTTATTGTTCATTTATTCGACAGTTAGATATTACATTGTTGATTAGATTATGTCACTTTGGGCAGATAAAAATCACATATGTAAACTGCTGTATAAACTAAAAATAACTATAGTTAATACTATAGCTACTTTCATGTTGCTGAAAACCTTGGTACTACATAATGACAGAAACTTTTTAATGAAAATAAACCCAGTCTTATGTTAGCAAATTAGTGACAGCTTTGCATAAAATATTTAATGTTAAGGTTAGATTTCGCATTTATATCTTTTCTTATGATTTCATTTGAATAAAATGGAACAGTACATTTTAACAGTAAAGTTGTGGGAATTTATTGAAAGAATAAGATTGTGAGAACAGACTTTGAGAACAAGAAAAGAGCTTCCCTTGAAAGTTTCAGTGAAAGTGGAGTAGAGTAGTGGAGTAGAGCCGTTGCTGTTTTGAAGCCTGTTTGGGGCCGGTTGACTCCGGGGCCGAATGAATCAGGAATGTTAAACTGAAGACAGACCCTAGACCCATTGAACAGACTGTACTGGGAACATCTGGGGATGCTGTATGAGCTGCTGGAATCTGTGGTTAGGGATAGACTGAAGAAGAAGCAGCTTCACTGGGGCAGAGAGGGTTAGGATAAGATAAGATAGGGCCCAACATTGCTGGGGCTTAAACCACTAACCTGATCCCAGTGCTTTAAGTATTGAGCCACACCCCCAACAACTAGAAACCCACATTTAAACTTGTATGATTTTTTTATGAGACAAAATAATTTGAAATATTATCACACACTCAAAACAGCCTCTGTACTTCAAGTTTTATTGTTTACATTATTTCTTGAGTGACACTTAAGGCAGAAGTGAGAGCTTTATAATTATATGAAAATGGAAACATCCATCCAGAAAGGCAAAACATCCAAGCTGCCCATGAGGGCACCTCAAAAAGCATCGTTTAGGGGAAAAAATAAATAAATAAAATCTGACTCCCATCTACGCAATATGCCATGTTTGGGAAAAGGTCCCTAGGAATACAATTAGCCTTACTGTTCTTACACAAGTGTGCCCCTCTCCACTCACCAAACAATTTACTAGAAGATTTGCCATCTGCTTGCTTACACAACAGAGCTGGGAACACCGAGACAACAGAGCTGCTTTATTTAAAAAGCTGCAATGGAAAGCAGGAGGAGGGAGACGTTGTTCTGTTGTGCGACACGGGACCGACCTCGTATTATCCCGGGAATTAGAATAATAGTTTATAATCATTTTAATTATGTTAATCATTTTTTAAAAGCCTTCCAAATACAAAACATATTTTTTTTAAAAGACGCCACCATGGAAACCCATGCCATCTGTGAAGGTAGAGCATCCGAGATTGTTCATAAAAAGTCTATTATTTAGTCGTTTGTTTTATCCGACTCTCTCGTTAGCAGTGCTGCTGGTGGATGAAAGCAGGGCAGGACATAATTCAGCTTATATTGGTGGAACAAATGCTTTTTAATTAAAAAAGGGAAATGCAACAAGTCCTCAAGAGAAAAACAAAGGTTAATTGCTAAATATTTTTCATTTGGTTGATGTTATTTTGTTGAGGAAACAAAGGAAATGGCTTAATGTTGGACTTTGCACACATCTCAGGGCATGTAAACTGGCTTTATAAAAAATATAACCTGTTAGTCGAATGTCTGATCCAATATTTATGATCATTTAAAAAATGGGTGGGTTCTAATAAAAGCTGCTAGAGTTCTAAATTGTTGAACATCTAAATGTGAACGTCAGGAAATGAACGCAGAAATTCAGCATCTGAAAAAAAAAAATCGGATCTTTTAAACTCAAACGCAAATGTTACTATAGCACAAACTATAGAATTGGCTCAGGTGCCTGGTATATTAATTCTTTATTAAGTCTTTATTCAGTTACTCCAGAAATTTTCCTCCAGAAGTTTTCTGGCGATTATTGCTGCCAAAAATGCTTTTAAAAAATTTGTGATGCAACTTGCAGAGTTTTATTGCGCTTTTGTTGCGGAAGCACACGATTCTTTTAAATGCCTACCAGTGAAGATGCAAACATAATTACATTCTATGAAAGTGGTACTTTCTATGAAATGTTCAACTAACGTGAATGGAAGAGAGCTTTGACTGAATGTGTGTTGTGATTATGTCACATGACAGGTTTCAGCCCAAATCTACAGAAAATCTGTAGTTTGCTTGATAATGTTCATTTCTCTGATGTTTATTAATGTTTAATATATAATTAATATATAAGTATGTATTGAATAAACATGATAAGGAAACGTCAAAATTGCCAAAAGCCGAAATGATACCCTTACATTTGGCAAGTAAACATGGAAGAAGACTAAAATTAACAGCACAATGGATACTAAGGTAAATGATCCCCAGGATGAAAACAACATTGCTCAAAATAAATTAGCATTCTTACAGAGACTACCAGAGCCAACAACACCACAGCCAAGATGTATCCAGCTCTCCAGCAGAGATGATGCTGAGCGCTGTGCAGGGAGTGGTTTTTTTTATTTTTTATCCAGAACCTGTAATAGCAGGAAGGTTAGCACTAACAGGTTTGCCACACTGCTGTTAGTGTGCGGTTAGAGTCTGAATAGGTTTTTGTTCCTCTGTGTGTGTGTGTGTGTGTCCTTGGATTAAAATCCCAATAATCCAAATGTTTCATAGGGATCTATCTATTAAATCTTTTTTCAGCTAACAGTAAATGCTGTGGTACAAACATATACATCATTCATTCAGTTATAATAGTTATAATAGTATGAGTCACAGAAATGATTTTTGAAGCAAGTCAATGATTGAATTGAATTGTTGTGAAAGTGTTGTGAAGGATACTCTGTATGTGTGGATCATCTGTGTTTTACGTTTTTTACCCACCTTTTACCTACCTTACCTAAATGTCAGTAGGATAGAGATGGCAGTACAGCCATGGAGTCACCCAGCTAATTTGCTGGCAGCAGCTAGCCAGTTAAACTTTCTAAATGGCATTCATTTCATATCAGTGAAGCTAAGATCCACTTCATTAGCCTACATTACAGCTAACCTGGTAAACAGTTTGTTGGCAAACACAGCGGCTTGCTAACAGTGTGTATACACATATATTAAACAGTGCTGGAATGATTATGCACAGTGCTAAAAACAGAGAGCTCTCTGTTCCTGAGAGAAAGTGGTACTTTTTCTGCTCAGTCAAGCAGCAGGCATGTCAGTACAGTAGCCTGACTGACATTATTAAGAGCAGGCTTCCTCTCAACCTAATGAGAGATGAAGAAATCTATTAGACAAAGAGATAGAGACACTGCACACTCAATGAGCAGGACTATTGATTAGCATCAAGGAGCCAAGGAACCATTAATATTACTTAGGGATTAGGAACTGGGAAATAAACACAAGGGCTTTTCACACTGCACTTAAACTCGGGTTATCGTCGTTGTAAACCCTGCTTTTAACTCCTGATAGAGGAAAGTTTCACATGTAATTTAGAAGATGGGTTAGCACTGCTTTTTATCTAAGGCTATGAAGCTCTGAAGCAGGCTTAGGAATACTTTGCAGCGTGAAACGATGTGGTGTGAGAAATGTTACGATTAGATACTTAGCAACACACTACAGTGCGAAAGTCACTAAATTGTCATTGTGTTGTTGTTGTTTTTGTCATCCTTCGGCTGCTCCCTGTTCAAGGTCGCCACAGCAGATCATCTGATCTGCATATTTGATTTTGATAGAGGTTTTATGCCGGATGCCCTTCCTGACGCAACCCCTAACATTTTATTATCCAGGCTTTATATTGTTGTTACACTGTTAAATTTTTCTTGCTTAAAACAGCAAGGAGGATTTAGTTTTAACCTTTTTTCCTCACTGCTGCTAAAGTGCATAAGCCAATATTATAAGGGGTCACATGCTGTATTTATCTAATCATGGTTGCTGAGACAGCAAATATGCAAATAAAATCATTTAACCCAGGAATGTACAGTGTGAATGTCAGATTATGAGTAGCCAGGATTAATTGTTATCCCTGGGTAAAGTATATGCAGTGTGAAATGTAAAACATGATAACCCAGGATTCTGTTTTCCTCTATTTCAAGTGTGAAAAGCCCTATAATGAGGTAGTGCATATGATGAAAAAAATCTCTTCCATACATTAGACAAGCTAATTAAGAATTGAGGTGGCTTTTAGACTCCTGACACTGCATTAGGGTCATTTTTCACTTCATTAAGTACAGAGGAACCATTTAACTTCAGTAAAGCTCATTGGTCTATAGCAGTGATGGCTCAGCAGATAAGGTATTATGTTATTTGACTTGGAGGTTGATAGTTTAAATCCTACTTTCAACATTGGGTCTTTAAACAAATCTCCAGGGGTGCTGCTCCTTCCAAACTGGAATACGTGAGGACTATGTGGCAAGGAAGTTGTAACTGTAATTTATCCACACATACACACACACACAAAGTACGTAGTGGATAGCATGTGATACTGTATAGTGACAGTACATATTAAAAGAGGACACTAGATTAAAAGTCACTTTTTTCCACAACTGGCTGGTTTATAGTTTAAGGAAACCCATAACACAATGCCAATAGATCAAGATAAGTGCTTACAATGAAACCTCTGAAGCTAAAATGCACATATGCAAATTAGTCAACTAAGATATTTGCTTTTTGTGTTTTTGAAAATTTTTTTTCTTATTTCAAATAAATATTTCAAAAGGCTGGCCTGTGTGGAGCTGCACATCCACAGACCAGTCTGACCCCTGTGCACTGCCGAAAGCGCCAACAATGGGCATGTGAGCATCAGAACTGGACCATGGAGCAATGGAAGAAGGTGGCCTGGTCTGATGAATCACATATTCTTTTACATCACATGGATGGCTGGGTGTACGTGCGTCACTTACCTGGGGAACACAGGGCACCAGGAGGCAGTATGAAAAAAAGGCAAGCCAGCGGAGGCAGTGTCATGCTATGTTCTACTGGAAAACCTTGAGTCCTGCCATCCATGTGGATGTTACTTTGATACATACCACTAAGCATTGTTGCAGACCTTGGTATTCCCTGATGGCTGTTTCCTCTTTCATCAGGATGATGCGCCGTGTCACAAAGCAAAAATGGTTCCGGAATGGTTTGATGAGCACAACAATGAGTTTGAGGTGTTGGCTTGGCCTCCAAATTCCACAGATCTCAATCCATGGGATGTGCTTAACAAACAATTCCGATCCATGGAGGCTCGCAACTTACAGGACAGGATCTGCTGCCAACATCTTGGTGCCAGATACCACAGCACAACTTCAGGGATCTAGTGGAGTCCATGCCTTGACAGGTCAGGGCTGTTATGGCAGCAAAAGGGGGACCAACACAATATTAGGCAGGTGGTCATAATTTTATGCCTGATTGGTGTATATGTGTGTGCATGTGTGTGTCTTTAAGCAAACTCCTGCTTTATGGGATGTGGTAGCTTAGTGGTGAAGGCATTAGACTACTGATCAGAAGGATGTGAGTTTGAATCTTAAGTCCACTAAAGGCCCCTTAACCTTCAATTGCTCAGTTGTATAAAAAAATTTGATAAATTTGATAAAGATCCAGCCATCTTGCATTATCTATCAACTGTGTTTATCAGCATAGCCCTAGTTTAAATGCATTAAACCTCAAAGTCACCATCCATCGTGAGTTCTGGAAATAAATTCAGGATCCTACATAATTTTACTTTGAGTCTGAGAGGATGGATGAATGGAGTGGGAACAATGTCATCCAAAACCACTAGCAATAACACACTTCCTCCTAACTAATAGAGCTATTAGCAAAAACATTTAGCTTGGCAAGGCAACGCAGCCCACTAATTGTTTATTCCAGCAAATTATATCAAACAAATTGCTAGACTTGGGCAAACAGAGGCTTCTCAGGATTGAATTTGGTGTCAGTGCTGAAATCTGCATGCAGGACTGTCAGGAGTGAGTGCATTTGGACAAAAGCAACATGTTGTTTAGATTTGTTTTCACAAAGAGGAGTTCCTCCAAAATCCATTGCCAAAATCCATTGCATTAGTCTATATGTTCTTTTTATGTCTTTATCGATCCTATATATATATATATATATATATATATATATATATATATATATATATATATACACTATATTGCCAAAAGTATTCGCTCACCTGCCTTGACTCGCATATGAACTTAAGGGACATCCCATTCCTAATCCATAGGGTTCAATATGACGTCGGTCCACCCTTTGCAGCTATAACAGCTTCAACTCTTCTGGGAAGGCTGTCCACAAGGTTTAGGAGTGTGTTTATGGGAATTTTTGACCATTCTTCCAGAAGCGCATTTGTGAGGTCACACACTGATGTTGAACGAGAAGGCCTGGCTCTCAGTCTCCGCTCTAATTCATCCCAAAGGTGTTCTATCGGGTTGAGGTCAGGACTCTGTGCAGGCCAGTCAAGTTCATCCACACCAGACTCTGTCATCCATGTCTTTATGGACCTTGCTTTGGACTCGTCCATCAGATTGCCAGATGGAGAAGGGCGATTCATCACTCCAGAGAACGCGTCTCCACTGCTCTAGAGTCCAGTGGCGGCGTGCTTTACACCACTGCATCCGACGCTTTGCATTGCGCTTGGTGATGTATGGCTTGGATGCAGCTGCTCGGCCATGGAAACCCATTCCATGAAGCTCTCTGCGCACTGTTCTTGAGCTAATCTGAAGGCCACATGAAGTTTGGAGGTCTGTAGCGATTGACTCTGCAGAAAGTTGGCGACCTCTTCGCACTATGCGCCTCAGCATCCGCCGACCCCGCTCCGTCAGTTTACGTGGCCTACCACTTCGTGGCTGAGTTGCTGTCGTTCCCAAACACTTCCACGTTCTTATAATACAGCTGACAGTTGACTGTGGAATATTTAGGAGCGAGGAAATTTCACGACTGGATTTGTTGCAAGGTGGCATCCTATCACAGTTCCACGCTGGAATTCACTGAGCTCCTGAGAGCGACCCATTCTTTCACAAATGTTTGTAAAAACAGTCTGCATGCCTAGGTGCTTGATTTTATGATCATGATTTGATCATGTCACCATCCTAGAGAACCTGTGAATGATGCAGCTTTCCTGTGTGATAGGATTTTTACCCAAGAAGCCTGAGACATGCATTTTGTATGATGTTTGCTGTGCAAACACTTGCACCATGAAGCTGATCTTGTTACAGTAATCTGTGACAGTGATATAATAATATATTATTTTATACCACAGCAAAGGATCAGAAGATATTGATTCATTTTTTTATGAATAGTCTATCTAAGTCATCTATTTCTTAATCCACTATTTATTTATTTATTTATTTATTTATTTATTTATTTTATTTTATTTTTTATTTTTATTTTGTTTATTCTATTTTTATGACAGACATTCAAAAAAATCCTTTCACTACATTTTCTACAGTGTATGACTGTATTTGACAAATAAAATTTCCATTAATTCCAGCTGTTATTCAAATTCCAGGTTTATATTTTTCTGGTTTTAAATCATTATCATTTTTATAGCAGCAAATCACACAGAGAGATCTGTTTACTGTAATAAGATGCGTATTTAATATTTAAGGAATAATTTGACAGTTTCAGCTCTTAGTAACACTCTGTAAGTCTTCAATTTACAATAAAAACATTAGGACAAAGCAGTTAAGACTTTGAGCTACTGATTGGAAGGCCATGAGTTCAAATCCTGGCAACTGCAGGGCCCTTGAGCAAAGCCCGTAACTGCTCATTTATTTGAATGATAGAAAATGTAATTTATTTTTAGATAAATGCCATACATGTAAATCTAGGCTCACAGTTCACTTCAATAGGAACACCTGTATGCCTACACATTCATGTAATTATCCAATCATTCATTTGTGTTGCAGCAGCACAACACATACAGTCGTGCTGATATCACTCAAGAGCCTCAGTTAGTCAAACATTGGAAAAGGAAACGTGTGATCTCTGTGACATTAACCATGAAGTCAATGTTGTCGATTCCAGATGGGCTGGTTTGAGTATTTCAGAAATCGTTGATCTCTTGGGAATTTCACACACAACCGGCTCTGGTTTTATATGGAAAAAAACAGAGTGAGTGACTGTTCTGTGGATGAAAACGCCTTGTTGTTGAGAAAGGTCAGGAAAAAATAGTTTGTTTTGAGCTGCCAGGAAGGATCTAGTAAGTCATTGCATCACTAGTTGCAACTGTAGTGAGCAGAAAAGCATCACAGCATGCACAGAACATCAAACCTTGAGGTGGATTGGCTACAAGGGCAGAAGACCACATTTGTCACTAAGAAAAGAACTGGAAACTGAGGCTATTATGAGCACAGGCTGACAAAAACTGAGCAGATGAAGTAGAAAAAAATCACCTGGCCCTTTTCCAGTCTTCACCTGTCAGATTTTGGTATATATCATATATAATATAGTGCAAGTGATAACAGAAACATATCTGTAGCCAAGACTATCATTGTCAAGTCTGAGACAGGAGGAGCAAAAATGAAGTGGTTCTAGACCAATACCAAAACCATAAAATCCTTTTCAAGGCCAAGACTTTACTTTAGTTTAACATTGGGTCTCAACTACTGAACCAATAATTATGCTGTTTTCTACAATAAGGAATTCCTTCACTTTGTGAAGCTTTGTGAATGTGGAAACAAACAACACAAACATTATTTTTATGAACACTTCCAAATCCAAAACCAAATCCAGAGACCAATTCAAAATGTCCAAGACCAATCCACGTTCAAGTCAACACAACAAACGCCTTGAGAACAGACTCAAGTCAATTAGCAAAGAAGTGCCATGGTATGAGAGGAATAAAACACTTTGCAATGTGCTGTTATTGGAAAATAAAGTTTGCTGTGGTAACAGTAATTCAAGCCACATCACACCACCATGAGTTTGATTCTTGTCCAATAACAGGGCACTCAAAAAGATTTACTCCTTACTGAATGAAGTCTCTTCAATTCTAGAAAGCAGTACAGAAAAATTCAACATTTTTTCCCTGCCATTTTTGGGAGTTAAAAAGGAACTAACGAAAAAAAAAAAGGTAGGGTGAATTCTACTTAATTAAAATTCCTGCATCGGTTCCATGGGATTGAACTGAGTAACATTAAAACAATTAATTTTTATACGCCTAACGTGATTTGAGCAGGTATTTTCAAAACCTGGAATAAAATAAAACATCGAGCACACACTTGAGCTGAGAATCAAACCCATGATGCTGGATTTTTGCAACAGCCAACAACAGTCACTGCTGTGCTATTCTATCATGCAGGATTTCAGCACCTAAATTTAATACTATAGTTATAACATCTTGAGATTTCATAATATATCTGGTTTACATTAATACTACATGTATTGATCATGCTAATTCTACATCATTCAATCGATTATTTAATGAAATCATATTTTGTTGAAAAACATCATATTTTCCCATAAGTCTGACTGACCATTTATTCACATCATTTTTCAGTGTGTTTGATGTTTAGGTCCAGGTGATAATAGATAAGACACATGTTGCATCTAACACTTGAGTTCACCTCAGGCAAAACCTAGACCCCTTTTTTTTGGTGGATCAGAGATTAGTTTTTCTGAACTATACTCAGGTTCAAACTCAATCAAACGTACAAAGCTCTCAGCAAATCACTCTCAGAGCCAGAAAAAAGGTCTTGAGTCTGAAACCAGGATGTTTACTAGGTGTACTTTTCTCTATCCTTCCACCTCTCCATTTTCCCACCCTCTCCTTCTCTTTTGGATGGATTTGGATTGTTTTGTTCCAATTATTATTATTATTTTTAGCCACAGCTAAATGTTCATCCGAGTGGTAGACTGTGTAGACAATTTATGGTCCAAGTAGCATAGTGTTCCCTCACAGTCTCTTGTAAATGTCATCTGCTGACTCCATTGTTCTGTTCGATTGCACTAAAATAAGAGGACAAAAGACAGAACTTTTGTTTTGCCGGTTCTCTGTCTTTTATGCCGTGCATTCTTTTGAAGATCTGCCATTTTCCAGCTTATGCATGATGTCCTTTGAAAGCTCAGTTAATAGAGATTGACTCTGGTTCAGGGAATATAATTGCCTTTTTTATTTCTTTCTTCTTTTTTTTTTATTCCACACAGTCACACGAGATTTCTGGATGAATTCTATGTGTCATATTTGGCGTGTTAACGTGCTACAGCAGTTATTAACACGGCATTGTGTAGGCAGTGAGATGTCAGACCGATGACACTTATTTCAAGAGTTCGAGATTCGCTCATTCCTCTACATTGGATATGTGTACAATGTTGTAGGTTTTAATTGTGTTGGTTTCATCAGTTATATGTCAAAGCTAGCAGCAGTAATATGTGTTCGTACTATAGCCAAGGCTTAGGTGCAATGGGATTTTTCTCTCTCTTCTCTGATAAAAGGGAAATATTCACTTTGTTCATGAAGTAGATGTTTTTTCGGTATGTGGGCCAGGAACAAGCTCCATACCTACATGTACAGGAGTCAGAAGCACATGCAGTAAGAGGGGCTTTTAGAAGGACTGTTCAGCATGGGAAAGAAATTTACTACTGCAAAGAGGAATATGAAATGTAACCGTCCACTGAGAACGTAAGTATACAGTAGAATAGACGGTACATCATTTCTTTTCCTTTGCCTGGGTTGCTGTGTGTATGTAATGTGTGACGCTCTGTTCCTGTGAGTCCCTCTGTGTTGGGGTCTGCTTTTGGCCAGCTGAAAATGTAATAAGAGCAGCCAGGCCTTTGGGCGGGATGCATAATGTGGTTTCCACTCTTGTTTTCTCTCTCTCTCTCTCTCTCTCTCTCTCTCATCTCTATAGCAGGCTCATAAAGCATCTGCAGGACTCGAGCCAATTTCATCAGCACCTCTCCTCTCTTTTACTTACTCATCTCCAGGCTTCTGTCTTACAGTAATAATAAGTGCTCACAATAAGCACTCTGTCTCTTCCCCTTCTAGCGCCTGTGGTCATCCCCCCCCTTCTCTTTCTCCACTTACCTGCTTTTCACTTGCTCTCCCTTTCTCTCCCACTGGATTTTTCCTCTACTTTGACGGTCTTCTCCCCAGTAAATATGAAAACATCTGTGGTTCTTTTCTCTGCAGTGTCATTGTCACCCTCACACATCAGATCTTTTGCTTAATGGCCTTTTCTATTTCTCTGACTTATAAAGCTGTGCATTGCCTTAAAGCAACAATATATATATATATATATATATATATATATATATATATATATATATATATATATATATATATATATATATATATATACACTATATTGCCAAAAGTATTCGCTCACCCATCCAAATAATCAGAATCAGGTGTTCCAGTCACTTCCATGGCCACAGGTGTATAAAATCAAGCACCTAGGCATGCAGACTGTTTTTACAAACATTTGTGAAAGAATGGGTCGCTCTCAGGAGCTCAGTGAATTCCAGCGTGGAACTGTGATAGGATGCCACCTGTGCAACAAATCCAGTCGTGAAATTTCCTCGCTCCTAAATATTCCACAGTCAACTGTCAGCTGTATTATAAGAATGTGGAAGTGTTTGGGAACGACAGCAACTCAGCCACGAAGTGGTAGGCCACGTAAACTGACGGAGCGGGGTCAGCAGATGCTGAGGCGCATATTGCGAAGAGGTCGCCAACTTTCTGCAGAGTCAATCACTACAGACCTCCAAACTTCATGTGGCCTTCAGATTAGCTCAAGAACAGTGTGCAGAGAGCTTCATGGAATGGGTTTCCATGGCCGAGCAGCTGCATCCAAGCCATACATCACCAAGTGCAATGCAAAGCGTCAGATGCAGTGGTGTAAAGCACGCCGCCACTGGACTCTAGAGCAGTGGAGACGCGTTCTCTGGAGTGACGAATCACGCTTCTCCATCTGGCAATCTGATGGATAAGTCTGGGTTTGGCGGTTGCCAGGAGAACGGTACTTGTCTGACTGCATTGTGCCAAGTGTAAAGTTTGGTGGAGGGGGGATTATGGTGTGGGGTTGTTTTTCAGGAGCTGGGCTTGGCCCCTTAGTTCCAGTGAAAGGAACTCTGAATACTTCAGCATACCAAGACATTTTGGACAATTCCATGCTCCCAACTTTGTGGGAACAGTTTGGAGCTGGCCCCTTCCTCTTCCAACATGACTGTGCACCAGTGCACAAAGCAAGGTCCATAAAGACATGGATGACAGAGTCTGGTGTGGATGAACTTGACTGGCCTGCACAGAGTCCTGACCTCAACCCGATAGAACACCTTTGGGATGAATTAGAGCGGAGACTGAGAGCCAGGCCTTCTCGTCTAACATCAGTGTGTGACCTCACAAATGCGCTTCTGGAAGAATGGTCAAAAATTCCCATAAACACACTCCTAAACCTTGTGGACAGCCTTCCCAGAAGAGTTGAAGCTGTTATAGCTGCAAAGGGTGACTGACATCATATTGAACCCTATGGATTAGGAATGGGATGTCACTTAAGTTCATATGCGAGTCAAGGCAGGTGAGTGAATACTTTTGGCAATATAGTGTATGTATATATATATATATATATATATATATATATATATATATATATATATATGTATATGTATGTATTTTTTATTACTTACTGAAATTTTAGGTAGTTTTTATGATTGAAGTTGATGTCTTCGTAGCAGGAAAAATGGGCCAGTGTAAGGATTTGAGCGAGTTTGACAAGGGCCAAATTGTGATGGCTAGATGTCTGGATCAGAGCATCTCCAAAACTGCAGCTCTTGTGGGGTGTTCCCGGTCTGCAGTGGTCAGTATCTATCAAAATGGTCCAAGGAACAGTGGTGAACCGGCAACAAGTTCATAGGCGGCCAAGGCTCACTGATGCACGTGGGGAGCAAAGGCTGGCCCGCGTGATCCGATCCAACAGACAAGCAACTGTTGCTCAAATTGCTGAAGAAGTTAATGCTGGTTCTGACAGAAAGGTGTCAGAATACACAGTGCATTGCAGTTTGTTGTGTATGGGGCTGCATAGCTGCAGACCAGTCAGGTTGCCCACATGGTCATAATGTTATGCCTGGTCAGTGTATAGCCACTCCTCTTATCAACTCTGCATATATAGCTTGTTTAATATTTGAAACCAAACCTGATTATTATTCATTGTTATATTGTCATGCAATAACTCCATAAATTTTTACTATATAAATTATGTCTTTGGATCACTCTCGTTGTATTTACAAGAGCATGAGACCTCTTACAAGTCCTTAATATCCACAAGTAGACCCTCAGGGTGAATTAATATTTAGTTGTTGACATGAATAAGCTGGCTGCTCCTTTTTCATTTGTATGAATCTGAACCAGACCCAGAGTATGAAGAAGAAGAGGAATGAAACATTAAACTGTGAGAGCAGCATGAGTTTATTCTAGTTTATCAGTAAAAGCCAACTTCATTGTCTTTATAGTCTCGAGTCAATATTAACATTTACCGGTAAATGCTGCTGAATTGCATTGTCATGAATTCTTATTAAAGTCTTCTCTGAAATCTGTAATTTGTCATCTGTTGCAGAAAACATCTGTAAAGTAGGGATTTGAGAAGGCAGATGGATGATTGACAAAAATGAACTTTACTCACTGTCAGTTTACTGAAATCTAACATCCGTGCATTGTATTACCATGCATAGATGGCTTAATAAGAACGAGGAATCTATTATACACACATTTAAAAAGTAGATGGGCAAATGCATTTGTGAATCAAATATTTTTAAGTCGAGTCTATAATGCTTTGCTGGCTTCATGCTGAGTTTCCTCTTCATACCAAACACACACAAAAAAAAAAAAAAACATAAAATAACAAATGGTCTTCTATCTGAAGGCTCTGCTGACTTTCCTATAATTTACTATAATTTGACCTTTGCTTTGTTCATATATGGTTCAACTATCTACTTTTAGCTTCTCCTCAAAAAGCATTTTGGAATAAAATAAAGGTAAGAGTAAATAATCCACCATGCCCTGCCACTGTACTGCACATGCTCCTTCTTAATCACTGCTGGAGATGTGTTTCTGAATTTTCAGAACAGTGAGCTGAGAAATATCAGCCCAAATGGACTTGATCACTGATAGACTGCTGTAGATGAATCTATAGTCTGAGCTAGAAAGAAATCAGCCCAGCCTTGCTTCTTTATTAGTTACATGCTGAACAGCAGCAAATAAGGCATGAAATGTCAAATAGAATGCTTTTTAGAGTAAATTTTTAAAAATGCGAATAAATAAATAAATGAATGTTTGTAATATTAACATTTACCTTCATGTTCTAGCTTGACAATTCCCTTGTGCATAGGTCCATAAAGGATGATGATGAAGAATTGTTTCCTGCATAAAGCCTTGACCTCAACCCCACTGAACACCATTGGGATGAGCTGGAACACTGATTGTATGTCAGGATTTCTTGCCTGACATCAAGGCCTAACTTCAGTAATGCTCCAATATTTAGTGGAAAGCCTTCTCAGAAGAATATCGTTTTATTGTAGAAGTACAGGGTGAATTAAATCTAGTAGCGCCGACTCAGAAAATCATGAGTTTTCTTTCCAGAACCTTCAAATTGATTGAGGAATGAACTTCCAACATGATTCTGGATCAGAAACAGCTAAAGCCTATTTTGTAAACACTTAACTAGCCCCTAACTGCCCACTCCAAAAAAGGTTCAATTATAAAATATTTAAATGGTTAAATTATAATATAAATAATAAAATAAATAAATAAATAAATATACATTTACACAAGCTCTTACATCACTTTTGTACCACACAATAAAAATTTTGTATCGCAGCACTGCCTGTTCTTTATTTGTTCTTCAGTTTGTATTTCCTCATTTTAAATCACTTTGTATAAGCATCTGCTTAATGAATAAATGTAAAATGTAAATTAATATAAATCTTTAGCAAGCACCTGATTCTTCAGGCGTCCACATGGTCAGATATATCCTATACAAGTGCATCTAAAAAAATTTGAATATTAAGAAAACATTAATTTTGTCCCACCACAATTTAATTCAAACATGGAAACTTTCATATATATTTTTTCATAGATTTATTACACATGAATTGAAATATTTCAAGCCTTTCTTCTTTTTATTTAGATAATTATGGCTCACAAAATAAAAAAAATCCAGTATCTCAAAATATTAGAATATTTCATAAGATAATCTAAAAAAAAGTATTTATAATACAGAAAAGATAAACTTTAATGCACTTAATATTTGATAGGGGCTCCTTTTACACAAATGACTCCATTAATGTGCTGTGGCATGGAGGCTAATGGAAGTCCAGGTTGCTTTGATAGCAGCCTTTAGGTCTTCTGTGTTGTGTGGTCTGGTGTCTCTCATCTTCCTCTTGACAGTACCCCACAGACTCTTTATAAGGTTCAGGTCAGGTGAGTTGGCCAGCCAGTGAAGCACAGTAATACCAAGGTCAGCAAACCAGTTACGAGTTGTTTTGGCACTGTGGGCAGGGGCCAAATCCTGCTGGAAAAGGAAATCAGCATCTCCATAAAGCTTGTCAGCAGAAGGAAGCATAAAGTGTTCTTGGTAGATGGTTGTATTGACTTTGGACTTTGGACCCCATGGCACACCAAATTCTCACTCACTGTGAACACTTCACACTGGACTTCAAGCAGCTAGCATTCAGGGCCTCTCCTCTCTTTCTCCAGGCTCTGGGACCTTGATTTCCAAATGAAATGCAAATTTTTCTTTCATCTAAAAAGAGGACTTTGGACCACTGAGTAATGCCCCAGTTCTTCTTCTCCTTAGTCCAGAAAGATGCTTCTGACATTGTCTCTGGTTCAGAAGTGGCTTGACACTAGGAATGCGACACTTCTAGCCTATTTCCTGGACATGTCTGTGTGTGGTGGCTCTTGATGCACTGACTGCAGCCTCAGTCCACTCCTTGTGAAGCTCCTCCATGTTCTTGAATCGGCTTTGCTTGACAGTCTTCTCAAGTCTACAATCATCCTTGTTGCTTGTGTACCTTTCCCTACCACACTTTGCACTTCCAGTCAACTTTCCATATGATTTGATAGAGCACTTTGTGAACAGCCAGCCCTTTCAGCAGTGATCTTCTATGGCTTACCATCATTATGAAGGGTGTCAATGAGTGTCTTCTGGACAACCATCTAGTCAGCAGTCTTGCCCATGATTGTGGTTGTTGTGTACTGGGAGATGTGTGTATGTATACAGCATAAAAAATTGCTCAAAGTCGAATGTTTTGAGATACACTTTTATCACAGATGCCCAATTGGATTGAGATCTGGGGAATATGGAGGCCAAGTCAACACCTCAAACATGTTGTTGTGCTCATCCAACCATTCCTGAACCATTTTTGCTTTGTGGCACAGCACATTATCCTGCTGAAAGAGGCCACAGCCATCAGAGAATACCGTTTCGCTGAAAGGGTGTACAGTGCAACAATGCTTATGTAGGTGGAACTTGTCAAAGTAACATCGACAAGGTTTCCCAGCAGAACATTGGCCAAAGCATGACACTGCCTCCACTGGCTTGCCTTCTTCTCATAGTGCATCCTGGTGCCATGTGTTTCCCAGGTAAGTGACGCACATGCACCCGGCCATCCACGTGATGTAAAACAAAACGTGATTCTTCAGACCAGGCTACATTCTTCCATTGTTTCATGGTCCAAGTCTGATGCTCTCGTGCCCAATGTTAGTGCTTTCAGTGGTGCACAGTGGTCAGCATGGGCACCCTGACTGATCTGAGGGTATGAAGCCCCAAACGCAACAAAAAATAGAAATAGAAATAGCCTGTGATGCACTGTGTATTCTGACACCTTCCTAGCAGAACCACCATTAACTTCCACACAGGCCAGCCTTCATTCCCAATGAGCCTTGGCTGCCCATGACCCTAATGCCAGTTCACCACTGTTCCTTCCTTGGACCACTTTTGACAGATACTGACCATTGCAGACTGGGAACACCCCACAAGAGCTAGAGTTTTGGAGATGCTCTGATCCAGTCGTCTAGCCATCACTATTTGGCCCTTCGTTAAACTCTCTCAAATCCTTACACTTGTCCATTTTTCCTGCTTCTAACACATCAACTTTGAGGACAGAATGTTCACTTGTTGCCTAATATATCCCACCCACTAACAGGTGTCATGAAATGTTATGGCTGTATACACTTATTATTTTTTGAAGTAAGTTTCATTTTCTGATATTCCATGATGTTCTAATTTTTTTAGATGCACCTGTATGTCTACAGCAACATCTAGGAGACTGATGATGATCCGGAAGTTGTATCTCAGCAAAATCTGAAAACGTGTCTGGGATTTCAGTTTGCACAAAATTTCCGGTGGGATTTTAAGGCACCATGCAACCAAAGGCACCAAAAGAATTTTTTCACATAACACTAGTCATGACAGAATTCAGAAGTTTTATTTAGCTTTAAAGGACAATAAAAATAACTGCAGAAAGAAATCTTTTGGGACCAAAGTGGAACTGGGATTGAAAAATCAGTTCCACACACACCTCAGATGCTTTGTTTATTGTGTGTCTGCATTTATTTATCATCACTTTTGTTATTGAGTGGTCTGTGCAACTCCTTTTATAGAGGGAATTCTGTGCTGTTTTCTGTGTTTTTGCAATGCCTTTAGAGTAAATTGACTAAAATACAGGAACTCATTTTCACAATATGGGACCCTAAAATGCACAGACTTTCAGCATTACCTGCTCCACAAAACTGAGACCTGAGATAGTATTAATTTGCTTTCCTTAATGGTCTGTGATCCATGGACAGCAGTAACTGTGTGTGTGTGTGTGTGTGTGTGTGTGAGAGACATCCCACCGAGTTTAACAGACAGCAGAGCACACCTGGCTGCCCATGTCGTAGGAATAAGCCTAAGGAATCAGTCTCAGCTAAGAGGATTGTGTGTGAGAGAGAGTGAGCAAGTGAGGGAGGATGAGGTGGGTGGAAGAGGTGAAGAGAGAGTGATGGAGAGCGACACAGAGCAAACGAGGTAGTGATGGAGAGCGCTCGAGGCAGGCGAGAGACGGCAAAGTACAAAATGAGATCAGTTCAGCGCTGTAGGTGGCCATTTTAACAGCACTTTTTTTTTTTTTTTTGCATGCGCGTGGGTGAAAAGACGTTCCAAAGGTTTGTTTTTCGTCCACGCTTGCTTAATAGTTGCATCTCTCAGTGTTTTCTGTGTCCTGCATTCAGGTACGCCTTATTTTTTACAAAATCAGGACAATACAGAAGAGGTGGAAGTCCAGGCTGCTCTGTGTGGGATGAGGGCAGCTTTGTTTAATTCTCTGTGACTCACCAGATTTCCATTCAGTCTTCTTAAAACGATTAGTTATTCTCTCTTTCGTGATCTGATGTCACTCTGACACCCTCGCGCAACAGATTTTCTATGTACATTAATACATGTCCTTTTGGAATACTCAGGCATGGGCAGTATTTATGAGATGTTCTTGTAACGCATGCTTAAAAATGTGAAATATTATTTTGGCTTGTCTTATTCAAATTCAAATAGCCACATACACAATCATACACAGGATGACATGCAGTGAAATGCTTACGACTGTCTGTGTTATAAAACTGGAGTCAAATTGGAATAGACTAGTCAAAATGGAATACAATGAAATTTGTCCGTACAGAAAAGAGGGCAAATAATAGATAAAAAACTTAATTAAATACAGCATATGAATACAATACAATGGCTGATGATATGGATATGTATATGGTGATATAAATATAATCTGACTGTTTAAGAATAAAGTTCATTTGTATGCAATATTTGTGCAGATTTAGTGCTTGAAATGTGTTGGGAAAAACAGACAGTCTACCTAAAAATGTCCTAAAATCTTGCTACATAAGCGTAATTTCCTCACACAGTCGATGTCACACTCGTGTTGGATACCTAAATGTTGTAGCTAAACAGACACGAGTCTAACCAATTCACTTCCTAATCAAAAAGTAATCTGCTGTTAAAACAGAAACTTTTTTTCGTTTTTCTGTCCGATAAGCAAAATGTAAAATGTTAGAATGTAACATGGTTAAAATACATGCCAAAGAGAAACAAGGTCTGAAGTTTTCAGGAATGTGTATATCTGCCAATGGGTCATCAATTGTGGTGGATTTTAAGTGAAGATACTTACAACTTAAGCTGCTTTAAGGCTACAAATTCCACCTATAAGACACCTTCTGTTTCTGAACAGTTTAGGACCAATGCAGGAGCTTCCTGGACTCTTTGAAGGAGGAAACTGAGATGTAGAAATGTCATCTTTTTTCTTTTCCATACATGATGTTGGAATTATGTAGCGCAGTGGCACAGCAGGTAGCTCCAGGGTTTGAGAGGAGTTCTGTGTGGAAATCTTTTTTTTTTTTTTTTGCATGCCTTTCCAGTGTCTATGTAGCTTTCATTCCAGCTCCTATAACATATCATTAGGTAGACTGGCTGCTCAAATTTCCCCTGGGTGTGAATGGCATGAATGCATGAGCCTGTGCTGTCTTGCAATGGACTGGTATCAAGTTGACATCTCTGCCATCATGACTATCACTAGGATGACTTGGCCTGTGACAGAGGTCTGATCAATCAAAATGTGGTGGTCAAAATTGCTTTGACACTATCCACACAGCCTGGAAAGGCTCTGGATCCTCCATGATTCTGACCAGGCTGAAATCAATTTTCTAAAGACATAGGATTGTTGGTATTAAAGTATCAACATGCTTGTGAATGAGCTTTATTATTCATCATACTTTTCAATAGCTAATGAGATTGATGCTAGTTTTTAGGCAAAACAGCTAAATCAAGGAAGATATATTAATGGTACAATCTTAGGGAAAAAAATGTGGTTCTTCAAGTATTTAAAGAAATGGGTTCTACAGGGAACAATCTCTGAGAGAGAAATACTCCTTTAAAGGTTCCTCAAGAGAAACAAGCCAAAGTGCCTTTACGCCTTCTGGATTTAACCTTTTTATCCTAGAGTGTGAAGTTTTACCTCATAAACCAAAGACACTGTATAATTGATGGACCTGTCACAGTTTAGTACTGGCCACAAGTGTTAGTTCTGAAAGGATCTGGGGGGAATGTCTGGTGTTAGCGTTAGCTCCATCTATCAGAATGCTAAATCACCCCTATCAAATGAAAAGTGGCACTTCTCATTTCACATAGCCTTTACGAAAGAGATAAATGTAACTTCCAGATATGAAATATATCGTGCTGTGTTTTGATACATTACTTGGCTTTCATATTTTGTTGTTTACATTCATGTGTGTTGCTGCTGTTGTCCTTCGGCTGCTCTCTGTTCAGAGCCGCCACAACAGATAATCTGATCTGCATATTTGATTTTGGCACAGGTTTTACCCTGGATGATTTTCCTGACACAATCCTCCCATTTATTCCAGGCTGGGGACCGGCACTGAGAGTTAACCCCTCAGTGGTTTACATTCAAACATGTACAGTTCTTATATTTTGTTTGATTTTGATATATTTGTACCTGTTTCTGTGAATTTCAGTTCAATTCACTTGTATAGTGCTTTTAACCATGGACATTGTCTCAAAGCTGTTTTGCAGAAGAAACATAGAATAAATTATAAAGTTTATAAGTGAATGCACTTAACTAACTAACTAGCTCACAATACATTATTACATAATGCTAACTATCATGTTTAAATCTAGTTAGTTTTCAGGGTAATCAAAACACTGGGGATTCAACTTGTACAGAAGACTGGTGCTTGATGAAAATCCCATTCTAGATATATTCCCCCTGTGTTGTTATAATAAGCTCTGATTCTTCTAGGAAGGCTTTCTACTAGATGTTGGGGATATGTGTTCATTCCAGTTTATTCACCCTACACTGTTGTATTAAGCTCCCATCTTCTGGGAAGGCTTTCTAGTAGTCTAGTATCTAGTCTTTCAACTCATCCCAAAGGTGTGGTCTGAAGTCAAAGATCAGTGGGGTTGAGGTCAAGGATCTGTGCTAGAAGGTCTTCCACTGTAACCTTGGAGAATCATGGGGCTTGATTTGTGCACAGGGGCATTGTTATACTAGAACAGGTTTGGTTCCAATGAGGGGAAATTATAATGTTATAGCATGCAAAGACATTCTAGGCAATGGTGTGCTGCAAATTTTATGGCAGCAGTTTGGAGATAAACCACACATGGTTGTGATAGTCAGGTGTCCACATATTGCCACATAGTTTGTTTATGATTTGTCATTGCCTAACATGCAGTGCCTGCAGCTTGCAGAACAGTGAGTACTGGCATGGGCTTGTGTCTGTGAGCCAGAGTTCACCTGTGTGTGTGTCCCTGTGTGTGTGTTGAGGAATTTCTGTAAATTTCAGCAGGTGCTGTGTCAACACAAACACACTCATCCCTTCATCTCTCTCACATCTCACTCAGAATTCTGGCTTTCGGGTGTGACTCTCCTGTTCAGCCTGGCAGCTGCTCAGAATTTATTCTTCATCTGAACTTCTATATCTGGGGTCTGAAAGACAAATGCACAGTTTGCACATTCGCACAGATCCGTACCACCCACACATAAGAGAAACACACTCAAAAAACATGTACATACACCCACTGGCCCCACACCCACTATGTGCTTCTAATGCCACCCACACAAACACACATGAAGGTTTAATACACTGCACATGAGAAGATATGCATATGATAGGTGTGTATGGTTTGCAGAAACCTGTGTATGCATGCACACACACACACACACACACATAGGCAGATTCAGAGTATAGAAGAGTAAGATGTGGTCAGTGGCTTTGTCTGCAGCCTCAATGCAGGCAGCTATAGTGGTTATCATTCTCCGTCTGATTTAATAATACACAATACAAGACCTGCACCATATCACTCTTATAAAATTAAATGCACAAAAACATGTAGCGCTGCAGCCAGAATGTCACATCAACCTCCAAGGCTCCTTCTTCTTAGAAACTAAAGGCTGCTATTTCTTCACAGAGATTTATCACACATAGATAATGTATGTAGATGTAGAAAGAGAGAGTTAAGCTCCATGCGATTTGGCTTTATAAGTGCCTTAACTGACATCTTTTTCAAACTTTGGAATCTCCAAAAATTAATGACTTCTCTGATCTCTTTTCCAATTGAACCTGATATGTAATCTAATCTGTAGGCCTTACTTTTCAGATCAGGTTAGAGACCAAGAAAGTCAAAGCAAAACTCTCCTTCTACCCTCACTTACCACTTATGGTGACATCTAGATAAGCTCAGATTTCCTTAAACTCAAAGCAGAAGTTGGATTAATTGGTCCTAAATCTCTGGTTATTCTCAATTATGTATTGTAGAAATGTGACCAAATATGAATATGTTATTCAAAATGAAAAGATAATGTATTTCCAACAGATACAAATACAGATGTAAACTGGTGGTGCATGATGGAAACTAGTGGTATGCATCAGAATCTGAAGCATAGCAACGTCCTTAGTGGAACAAGAAGGTGGAGCAATGTTCTCAGTGGAACAAGAAAGAGGATCAACATCCTTATTGGAAGAAGAAACTGGGGCAAGGTCTACAATGGAACAAGAAGGCAAGGAAACATCCTCAGTGGAACAAGAAGGAGGAGCAATGTCCTCAGTGGAACAAGAAGGCAGGGTAATGTCCTCAGTGGAACAAGAAGGTGGAGCAATGTCCTCAGTGAAACAAGAAGGTGGGTTAATGTCCTCAGTGGAACAGGAAGGCGGAGCAACATCCTCAGTGGAACAAGAAGGCAGGGTAAGGTCCTCAGTGGCACAAGAAGGAGGAGCAATGTCCTCAGTGGAACAAGAAAGAGGAGCAACGTTCTCAGTGGAACAAGAAGGTGGGGTAATGTCCTCAGTGGAACAAGAAGGAGGAGCAACGTCCTCACTAGAACAAGAAGGTGAAGCAACGTCTTCAGCAGAAAAAGAAGGCGGAGTAAAGTCCTCAGTGGAACAAGAAGGCGGAGAAACGTCCTCAGTGGAACTAGAAGGCGGAGCAATGTCTTCAATGGAACAAGAAGGCGGAGCAACATCCTCAACGGAGCAAGGAGAATCGATGGAGCAAGGAGGAGTGTTGACCAATACACAGTTTTGTGGTGAATAAAGCAAAAAAGGACCATTCAAATTAATACAACTAAAAGGAATGTAATGTCGTACAGTTAATTATAAGTGTGTGTGTGTGTGTGTGTTTGGGTATGGGTACGGGTGTGTGAGTTGGTGTCAGTCCAGTCTCTAGGCACTGAGGAGTCTGATGGCTTGGGGAAAGAAGTTGTTACACATTCTGGCCATGAGGGCCTGAATACTTTGATACCTTTTTTCGAGATTGCAGGAGGGTGAGGAGTGTGTGTGAGGGGTGTGTGGGGTCATCCATAGTGCTGACGGCTTTGTGGATGCAGTGTGAGGTGTAAATGTCAGACATGGCAGGTGGAGAAACTCTGATGACCTTCTCAGCTGTCCTTGCTATCTGCTGCAGGGTTTTGTGTCAGAAACGGTGCTGATTCTTAGAACCAGTCAGTGATGCAGCTATTCAGGACGTTCTCGATAGTTCCTCTGTGGAATAGAATGTAAAGATGGGAGATGGGCTTTCCTCAGCCTTTGCAGAAAGTAGAGATGCTGCTGAGCTTCCTTGGTGAAGGGCCTTGTCTTGGTCAGATACAATAGCAGATTTTTTTCATGTAAATGAGTTCAGCCAGCCAAAACCATGAAACCAAGAACCAGAACCAAAACAAAGAATACTAGGCAAAATAATCAAACAATATCCGAGACTGTGGACACATGACCATGCACAACGATGACATCATTTGATCATCGTTTGATCAGGTTCTGTAAACAGAGGAACTTGTATATTGGTGCTAATCAGGGTGAAATGGGAAAAAAAAGGTGTAAGTGATAGAAAACACATGACATGCTTGATCTTTCATGACAATTATGAACTCGAGTGATGTAGATGAGGTAGAGGAACCATCATCACTACACAGAGTGCTGGTTAATCAGAAGAGCACATTCATCCAGAGACTGATCACTGCCAAGTGTAGCACTGAGCACTTTAGGAAACCTTTCATCCCTGTGGCAATTAAAATGCACAATTCCTCCCTTTAAGTGTGGGGACATTTTCATGTGCAATTTCATGCGCAATAATTAATAATGGGTTCTATAGTAATTATAGACCTTTCATGATCATTACAATTTCACCATTATCTATCATGTACAGTACAGCTTTATCATTATCACTTGTTAAAATTATCACCAATTTACAATCCTTGTGTGCAATAGTTCAGCACTATTATTTGTACAGTATTTGTATTTATTTATTCTATTTTACGGTTTATATAACAGTGTATATATTTCTTTCTTTCTCTCTTATATTTTTATTAGAGCAACTGTAACATAGCAAAGGAATTTCCCCCTGGGATTAATAAAGTTCTTTGAATCAATGAATCTTGAATAGCCAACATTTCATTGTTTTTTTTTGTGTGTGTGTGTGTGTGTGTTTCCAAGGGCACAGTGCTAGGGTTCATATTTAATAATAATAAAAACCTTCTGATTTAGGCCACACCCACTTCAAATTTCGAATCTGGATACAGATACTGATATTTGAAACACTAAGCAGATAGAGATATCATCATGATAAAACTGCCTATTATTTCATGATTTTTTTTTTCATGCTATGATTTTGGATTTCTCACTCAATTTTGATTCTCATGTTGGACTACTGATCGGAAGGTTGTCAGTTCAATACCCAGGTCCACCAAACTGCCACTGCTGGACCACTGGACCCTTAATTGCATAAAATGAGATAAAAATGTAAGTCACTCTGGATATGAGCATCTGGCAAATGGCAGAAATGTACAGCAGAAATGCTCCCAATACTGCTATACACAACTGCAGAAACATTAGTTCATGCAGTCTTCATGAGATCCTGCTTTGATTAATGTATCGCTCTTATTATTGGATTTTCTGGCAGCAGTTTGGGGTATCAAGACCATATATGGTTGTGAATGGTCAGGTGTCCACATATTGTTGGCCATATAATGTATTTTGTGATCTGTCTTTACGTAACATGCAACATGCATTGGTTTTTCTATGAAACGGCACATAAAATGTTCTGAACAGCTAGAACATTAGACTGTTTCTGTATAAATTGTACTGGTTACCAGTCCTTTCTGTATTCAGTACCACGGTTTTGCTCCACGGAACATTGCTGACCTTCTTCACCCCTATACCCCAGCCTGTACACTTAGATTATCTGTTAACATTCTTCTTGTGGTGCCTCGTTTTAGATCGGCGTCAGTAGATGGAGGGCACCTAGGGTTATAGCTTCCAAACTTTTTATTTTTTTTAAAACTTAACTGTGATTTACTTCCTCAAAGTCTCTAAGAGCTCGCCTCTGGTTTCAGGCTGAACTAAAAACACATCTCCTGACTTGTGTCTTGTGTTTCAAGCTATTCTTCTGCATTGTAATGTGTTGCTGCACAATATATTATTTCACATTATAACACTTGTGTATTTTTTTCCTCTCCCTTTCTTTCTTTTGGAGATAAGTTAAAAAAAATAAAAAATCAACACTGCGCATGCAATCTTATCTTTTGCACTTCACTGTATATACTGAGAAGTGTGTATTAGGTATAGAGATCTGGGGTGGGAGGGGTAGTGACAAACATAATCCTAAATAATAAATGTTTTTTCGATGTGTTTTTGTTTGTTGCTGTTTTCCGTTTCCTGCTTGTCGCATTCAGTTTTTAAGTGCTAAATTTCCCACTCACAGAGTAATGAGTGCTGTTCAGATTTATGAATTATTCATATACTTGGACTGTAAGGATCACCACTGAGGGTATATTTACATTATAGCTTAGGAAACAACCAGATAGTATGAATATACAGATATGTAATAGATAGCAAAGTCTACACAGTCCTGTTAAAATGGCAGTTTGTTTATGTAAAAAGATTAATCATATCAGAAATTACTCCACCACCAAAGTATATAAATAAATAAGTGAAAATCTAAAGTAATGGTGAAATAATCTAATAAATATAAGTGAAATATTAAGTGAAAAATGATCTTTACTTGAGGCTAATCGGAATCATTTCATTCATGGCAGCTATAGTTTTGAACATGAGATTTAATGTGATTGGTTCATTCTGAACATCCCAAATTATAATTATACTATTAATACTATTATACTATTAATTATTCGCTCAGTTCTTGTAACTTTCTTTCTTTTTTCTCCACCAAAAAGCTTTTTGATTGTTTGTCATGTCATTGTTTTACATGATGATTTAACCTTTTTTTTTCTCCCATCAATAAGTCATGCTATTTTAACAGGGGTGTGTAAACGTTTTATATCCATTGTAGATATAGAAAGACATATGCGTAGATAAACCCCAGGCGGCCTCAAGTCTGTGCCATTTTGCCCCTTAGACTGTAGAAATCTAAAACAATTGGCTTGCATATATCAAAAATATTGGATTTATTATTATACCTTGAGGTGCTCATGAAGCGAAATGCACCTGGAGCATGAAGTTGTGACTCAAATACATACTGTATGTAAGACTTATTGCTTTAGGATGATTCCTTCACTGCACTGCCTCCCACATTGTGTCTCAATTCATGAGTGTGTTCAGTTAAAGTGTTGGAAACTAGGCCAGGTCTTTGCACCTGTTTCTCTGTTTAATAATTACAGGATTTACAATGCTGTGATTAATATAATCATCCTTTTAAATTAAACATGTCAGGCTTGTTCAGTTAAAACAGGTTGCTCATTAATAACCTACTCACAAGCAAGCTTTCTAATAATGAGCTAAACATCATTATTATCGGGCCGTTACGACACTGGATCAGTTTCAGTAAAGGCAGGACAGGAGGTGCTTCTTGTTCTTTAACTGAGTTTTATTATTTGTTTGTGTACTTAAATTTATGTAGTATATTAGTTACCTGCTTTGAGGACTCTTAGAGGGATTAACTCTCAGTGTTGGTCTGAAACCAAGATAAAATGGAAGGGTTTCATCAGGAAGGGCATCTGGATTAAAACCTGGGCCAAATAAAAAATATACAGATCAGATGTTCCTCTGTGTCGACACCTAACAGGGAGCAATCAAAGGACAACAACAACAGTTACATTGCCTTATATTTGATATAACGTATGCACAAATATACAACATCATGTTATTATACACTGAATAAATATCAAGGGAAACATTATTGCATGTGCATATTACATGCTTAAACCCTGCTGTTTTAGACTGTGACTACTTAATTGACTAGTGCTAAGAACATTACTGTATATCAGCTGCCACTATTGGGCCCTTGAGCATGGCCCTTAACCCCCTCTGTTCCAGGAGAGCTCTGACCCCAACTTATGTAGAAAAAATGATTTCACTTCACAGTAATGTAAATATGACAAATAACGTCTTTTTCTTCTAGATTTTTCTTTACTTATAGGCTTATGTCATGCAATAAAAAAGCAAGGAAATGCCTGTTGTGATCCAAAAGCCTGCTAGTTCCTTTTCTCTGATTTCCCTGAGCACGTATTTGTATTGCGTTTTTAACAAAACACTGATACAAAGCAGCTGTACAGAAATCTGAGAAGCCTTCTAGAGATTGTTGGCTTTAATTGATTTCTGGGTCACAGACTGAAGGACACAGGATTGAGGAGACATTAATTAGAGTAGTGGGATGCAAAAGGATTTATGAAACACAGCGGTGAAGCAGACTAATATTTCTGGACTGAATTAAAATGAAAAAATGAAGAAGAATATTATTGTTAGCTTTTTTTCATGAGTGCTTACTGTATGTGAGAAAAAGATGTTTCAAGGTTATGCCCTCATTTACTCTGTGTGTGTGTGTGTGTTCAGTCCTCAGCATGCCAATGTCCTTAGACAGGACTGTAATTAGTCTCAGAAAGGATGTAAACCTTATGACTCGTGTCTCTTTTGTCTCTCCTACGGTTGTTTGTTTTCTGTTTGAATAACCACACACTAGTGTGCTTGTATGCGTGTGTGATTGTGTCTTGTAGTGAGGCATAATGTCGTTCGCTGACTTTTTAGGAATAAGTACTAAGCAAAAAATCTGAGCAGTTTAGTGAAGTGTATCTGACTTCAGCTGACTAAAGATTTTATAGTCTCTGGCATTCATAGCATGCATAAAAACATATAGATTTATTCCATGGCAGTGCATCTGAGATGATGTGCTGTATTTTAGATCAGTGGTTCTCAAAGTGGGGTTTGTGACACCTGGATAAAGTTATAGTGCTGGAAATAACAACCCACCCTTAAGGAAAATTTTCATTCACATTTTCTAGATATTATTTTGTAGATATTACTGTTTGAATGGATGGTTGAATTAAATTAATTTTGCTAATTAAATTTATTTAGTTTTAGGCAGTTCAGGTTTCTAGTGTGACTTACTATCCCAATTTTTCAGTAGCATTTTAATTGACTTTGTTTAGTGCTAGGAACATCATACAGTATCAGATGTTGATTGTAAGTTTGAGGTTCAAGCTGCCAAGCTGCCTCTGTTGGGCCCTTGAGCAAGGCCCTTAACCCTCTCGGCTCCAACTTCCTAACAAGCTGTGCTGTAATATTTATGTGACAAATAAATGTTACTCCTTCTGAAAATATTCAGAAATAAATGACTCTCTGACTCTAATAATGACCCAAAATAGTATTAATAATAATAATATTTGAATATTAGGTTTGCTTGGATAAGCTGTGTGGAATTTATTTTTATAGTTGCAAAAACTTTGAGAATCATTTCTTTAGCAGCTTTATAGGTGCAGACTACTCATCATATCACCTGTGTGTAACATTTTGTCCTAGAATTCTACATCCTTTGAAGTTTATTTTTCTCTCGAGTCTTGCCAGAGGTTTGCATCATGTATTAAAACTTTCTGGTGTCATGTTGAATCAAAAAGAGATCTTGATATATCACATCCAATACATGCATTTTAAATTTACCCAAGATAAATATATATATATATATATGCTCCTATATATTGCTCCTATATTATATATCGATATATGCATATATATATATATATATATATGCAGCTGTAATATTCCACATGAGTATTTTTAATTTTTTTATTTATTTTTTGGAAGTGTATTATTTATTAGAAAGCTGTATCCCAAACCCTTGAGTCCTTAATCCTTACAAGTTGTTTCATCATGCAGGAAAAGTTGCTGAAGCCATGCTGCTGTACTCTGTTTCGATGTCTTCCACACATTTTTATGTACATTATAATGTTTTTCAAGCTTGTTCACAGTCGCTCACACAAATGCAGGTTTGTCTTATTATTCTTGAAAAGAACAAGGCTTTCACTACAATTCAGAATCACATATTTACTCTTAGCCTGTGCATCTATTTATTCTCAACATGGGTTCACAAACACTTTAATCTTCTCATCTTTATTCCAAGTGGGAGATTTTTGAGACAAATAAAATTATTACAATAAAATAAATTGAACTTTTTTTTGTTAAAGTGCCCTTAGTTTTCCTTGAATAGAGATGCTTGTGAGGAATAAATAATGAAGGATCAAAACTGGTTAAAAGAAAAGAAAAGAAAAGAAAAGAAAAGAAAAGAAAAGAAAAGAAAAGAAAGAAAAGAAAAGAAAAAATCCAAGCATTTTAAAAATTAGCATTTCTTGAAGCATTGTAGATGAAAGAGGAAATCACACAGTAGGCTATTACATATTCACACACGTCCAGACACAGCCACTGAAATGAAGCGGAGCATATTTGCCAGTGTCTTTAGACTTTTATTCTGGCAGCGTTCTTATTTGTTCTTATACGCTTTACAGCGTTCTCATTCTTCTTCTTTGCCAATGTCCAAAATAATATCACACTTCTAAACATTGCAGTCTCAGCTGTAAACAAAGTTCTTAAAACCAGCTGAACAATTAGCTTTTCTAGAAAGAAAGCGGACTGGTGTGGTTATGGAGTCACAAAGTGCGTCCCAAATCGTGTATACTTATGCACTATTGTCCGCCATTTTGTAGCTTAAATAGTGTGAGTTCACAATGAAAATTCCAAAATTAGCTCAGGGTGTGCGAGTTATTTTTCGTGTGATTTTCGGTTAGTAAATACAACAGTGCTCAATTTGAGATGATATTTTAAAATTCATACACTAGATGTGTGTATTGTATAGTATGTCATTTGAGACACAGCTACCAAGAACAGGTGGGTAATGACTGAGTGTCTACTCCTGTGCGTGATTAAGACCTACTCTTAATCACGACCTCTTAAGACTTCTTACTCTTAACAGATTTACTGTTTGTGTTTGGAACTGAGAGACTGAATGCCAGTAAGAGAGAGTGTTCCAGTGTGTCTTTGAGAGTTACACCTTCATGCTGGGCTTATGGCTGTTCCTTGATGACCTCTGTATTAGTTTTATTTTCATTTCCTTTGATAAAAAAAGACACCTATGAATGCTGTTCATTGACTTCAGTTCAGCATTCAATACGATCATTCCTCAGCACCTGATTGAGAAGCTGAGTCTGCTAGGCATCAACACCTCCCTCTGCAACTGGATCCTGGATTTCCTAACTGGAAGAACTCAGTCAGTCCGGATTGGGAACAGCACCTCCAGCACTACCACACTGAGCACTGGAGCTCCTCAGGGCTGTGTGCTCAGTCCACTGCTGTTCACTCTGCTGACTCACGACTGTGCAGCAATGCACAGCTCCAACCACATCATCAAGTTCGCAGATGACACGACCGTGGTGGGTCTCATCAGCAAGAATGATGAGTCAGCATACAGAGAGGAGGTGCAACGGCTAACAGCCTGGTGTAAAGCCAACAACCTGTCCCTGAACGTGGAGAAAACGAAAGAGATGGTTGTTGACTTCAGGAGAGCACAAAGTGACCATTCTCCACTGAACATCGATGGGTCCATCGTGGAGATCATCAAGAGCACCAAATTCCTTGGTGTTCACCTGGCGGAGGACCTCACCTGGTCACTCAACATCAGCTCCATCATCAGAAAAGCCCAGCAGCATCTCTACTTCCTGTGAAGGCTGAGGAAGGCTCATCTTCCACCTCCCATCCTGACCACCTTCTACAGAGGGACCATCGAGAGCATCCTGAGCAGCTGCATCACTGCCTGGTTTGGGAATTGCACCGTCTCAGATTGCAAGACCCTTCAGCAGATATTGAGGACAGCTGAGAAGATCATCGGAGTCTCTCTTCCCTCGATTACAGACATTTACTCCACACGCTGCATCTGCAAAGCTAACAGCATTGTGGATGATTCCACACACCCCTCACACACATTCTTCACCCTTCTGCCATCTGGAAAGAGGTACCGAAGCATTCGGACCCGCACAACCAATCAGGTATCTCAACAGAGAACTGAACTGAGCTGGACACCGACACACGCATACACACGCACACATGTTTGTCTTTGTCACTGTACTTTGTGTTATGTGTAGCACCTTTGGTCTAGGAGGAACGTTGTTTCACTTCACTGTGTACTGCATCAGCTATATATGGTTGAAGTGACAATAAAGCTTCTTTGATTTTTGAAAAGTCCCCATGATAAAACAGAAACAAGTAAATCACACCAAAACAAGAAAATAAATTAGATGCTGTGGTAAAAGATGAATCAGGATGTGTTGTAATTAGAATATAAAGACCTTTAGAAACGCTTGTTATCACCACCTGCATAACACCACCCCATTGTTGATGGTTTTTTTTAATAATATTAGGCCTCACTGTGTTCCCTTCCTGTAGTTCCTCTCAAAGTTTCTTCCTAATATCATCTCAAGGAGTTTTCCCTTTCCACTCTTGTCTGTGGTTGGTTCCACTCAAGGTTTCTTTCTAATATCACCTCAGGGAGTTTGCAAGGGATATGCAAATAAAATTGAATCAAATTAACTGGACATACATGGAGGTGACTGACTGCCTGCTCCACACAGACTCTCCACTGGTGTCCCACAAGGTTCAGTACTTAGTGTTCTTCTTTTCTCCCTTTATACTCACTCTGTTGGCAAAGGTATCTCCTCATATGGGTTCATTTACCATTGCTATGCTGATGACACTCAATATTCTCCTTCCCTTAATCCCAGCAAAACCAAATTGCTGTTCATTCATACCAAGATCAGGATCTTGCAAGGTCCCTGGACAGCTCGCTGATCTCCACTTAGGACACTGCTTGCAACATTGTGTTAGCTCAAGTGTTTGAGGCTTTGGGTCATTAACAGGAAGACCAGGGTTCAAGCCCCAGCATTACCAAGCTGTCAGTGTTGGGCCCTTGTGCATGGCCCCCAACCCACCCTACTCAAGGTGCTTGTTCATTCTCTTATCTCTTATGTAGCACCAGGTCCTGGAGAAACGTTGTTTCATTTCACTATGTACTGCGTCAGCTATATGTGGTTGAAATGATAATAAAGCTTCTTGAATCTTGAATCTTATCATTTCAATGCTAGACTACTGCAACTCTCTACTGGCAGATCTACCTCTGAACGCAATTCAACTTTTGCAAATGATCCAAAATGCAGCTGCATGACTTGTTTTTAACCTTCCTAAGTTCTCACACACCACCCCTTTGCTGCAGTCCCTCCACCGGATTCTGCTACCTGCACACATCAGATTCAATACACTGATGCTTGCCTACAAAAATTGTTTTATGAAGCTCTTTGATTCAATGTTTACACTTCAATCACATCTTGATTGCTTCATTTCAAATCCATTGTGTTGTTGTATAAACCCAAAAATACAAAACATTGTGTTACTGTCTAAATACCTATGGACTGGACTGTAAAATCTTATTGGATTGTGATCTTACAGTGCAATATAGCAATAAGGAGCTGCATTTGTGTATCATGTGTTGGCTCTATAAACCCTAGGAGGCCACATGAAATACACTTATTAGTCCATCCTACCAAGAGACTACTTGTATAGTGTGAGGCACAAAATACTCATGCTCCCCTAAGGTGTATATGTGCATGTGCATTGTGTTTTTCATAACAAATGAAAGTCAGAGGCTGGTGGAGTCTGTTTATTACAGCCTGTTTATTACATATCAGAGAATCACATATCAGAGATCTGTGGCCTGGATCCAAACACAGCAGACAGTGGCATCATTGGCAAAACAATACTTGCACTAGAAAAAAAAAGTAAACAGATGATATACAACTTGGAATTGTAACTAGGATGAAACAGTCACATCAACATTTCATTCATTTTGTTAATCATTTATTCATCATTAGTAAGCACCTGGTTTTGCTGCATCCAGAGTATCCTTGGAACACCAGGTGTGAGTTGGGAATATACCATGGAAGGAACAACAATCCATTGCTGGGACACACATAGATAATCGATACTGGATGCCTTTATTTGCCAAATATTCATTACAGCACAGTGAAATTCTTTGGGGGTTTGGAGGCTGGGGTCAGAGCGCAGGGTCAGCCATGATACAGAACCCCTGGAGCAGTTAGGGTTAAGGGCCTTGCTCAAGGGTTCAACAGTGGCAATTTGGAAGTGCTGGGTCTTGAACCCCAATCCTCCAATCAACAACCCAGAGCCTTAACCACTTGAACCACCACTGCCCATAATGCACACATTTAGACAATTTGGTATCGACTATCAGCCTACAGGTACAGCCTACAGATTTAAATAAGAAATCATAGAAGCTGCAGGAAACCCTCACAGACATAGAGAGATACATGTAGAACTTTAGTCCAGGATCGAACTGAGAACTCTGGTGCAGTGAGACAGCAAACATAACCAACATGTCAGGGCTTAATCCAGAATCCATCCCAATTATATTTGTAAAAACAATTCCTGTAACAATAGAACTTGCAACAAAGCAGCTTGACAGAAATGCATATATAGATTTCGAGCCCTAATGAGCAAGCCAGAATTGAGAGTCCCTGAGAAGACCCAAACACAAGAGTAAACTAGTAGCTTCTGGGGGATACCAGATTTTACCAGACTAATAGTATATTGGGTTATAAAGATGTTGTTGTTGTCCATGTGCTCTTGCTCTTTCTATCGATCGGGGTTAATTGTGGTACGATGCACTTTTGAGAGCGCCCTGCGGAAACATATTGGCCCCAACTCGGCCTCGTCCCACTGTGCGACTCCAGCAACCCTTTTTCAAATTCTTATTTGCTTTGCAATCGAATCTCCATCCAGACTCTTGTTAATCGTATTGACCTTTTGATAATGCCATTGCTATTGAACCCTCTACAAAGGTCCTTTAACAAAACCACTCAGGAGCTAACTTAAAAAAAGGGAAATAAAGTCAAAGGTGGAAATGTTTTTAGGAGCACCGATGCCAGAAAAAGACATTAGATATTAAGGAAACTGCTGCAAAATATGTAGATAGTATTTATCGGGTATTTTAAGTGTTCTAGTGCATGAGCAGCTAATGGGGAAAAAATGAAAAAATGGGGAAAAAAATCACATTTATTATTATTCATTATAAATGGAGTAGATCAGCTGATTAATTGCCACTCGCACTTGGAGTTGTTTCTGATTTGTCTTGGTCTAAACTAAATGCCACGCTCACTACAATACAATACCATGTGCCCAGTAAAACTACTTTTGGTAACCCAGTTACAGGTTTATGTCTAAATTTATTGCCCAGCATGATTCTGTAGGATTCTAGATAATTCTGAAGAGGCTTGGTCTGGATTATATGAAACTGAAGTAAAGCCTTGAGTTTAAAAAGGATTTGTTGCTTTTCAGTTCTGATCTTGACTTTTCTCTTGGACTCTCTCCCTCTGATCTTGGCTTTCTTGTGAACCCAAGCTTGACTTAGTCTTAAACTCCTAAGTCTTGGCCAGTCCAGTCCTGGGCTTTAACTTCTCCTGGCAGTCTTGACTATGCCCTAGAGTCCAAGCCTTCTGATTCTGTGTGTGTGCTTTGTACTTGTTACTTTGTTCTTTATTTTGTCTTAGCTCATGCTGACTGCTGATCGCCTGACCAATGTCTGATTTATTAAATTTATTGTAATTATTATTATTATTATTATTATTATTATTATTATTATTATTATTATTATTAGAATGTTTCTCTCATTTTAAAACCTGCTTGCTTCCAATTTCACCACCTGCTGGACATACGGTTCACTGGACGGCTTATCGCTGTCAATTTCTTAATATATTCTCTTTGGATCTTTTTCTAAAGAGAAAATTACCTAGTTTACACTTTTTAACCACCCATTTAAAGTAGGTGTGTGTGGGTGTGTGTGTGTGTGTGTGTGTGCATGCTCATACTCTTACTTCTGCATTCGTAAACTGTGGCCCAGATTCTCTGGTTAAAAAAAAAATATTCCTTCATCGTCATCATCATCATCATCTCTTTCTCTTGTTCCCTCACCATCTTCTGCCTTATTCTCTCAGCAACCCCCCCCCAACAAACACACACACACACACGTTCACCACTGCATTCATTCTCACTCTCTCTTCTTGCATTTCTGACATCTCTATTAATCTCTTTCAGTCCATCCTCCCCATTATGTGTCTCTTCTATCCGTCTTCATTAGGTTCTTTTTTTTCTTTAGTCATTCCTGGCTCACCTCTGTTTTCCTCCTGCTGTATTCATCAAAATCTCTCTCTTTCATTCCTTCTCTCTCTCTCTCTCCTTCAGGAAATGGAACAATGAAACAAATCATTTTCTTTTCCTGTGTAAGTGAGTTTTAGGATTTTGTTTACTCACACTGAACCTTCTCAGCAGTGCACACACACACACACACAAACACACACACACCCTGCAGCAGGAAAGTTAGTAGGATGATAGAGCGATGTGACAGGGAAAAAGACATGAGGTCTCTGTCTCTACTTTTTACGAAAGATATTTCTTGTTTTTGCTATCAGAGCAATGCCTTTGTTAGAGAGAGAGTTTGCTAGAGAGAATAGCTTAGATAACAGTACAAATTGGCATAACTCTGGGGCAGAAGCGGAGGAGAGTCTGAGGAAGAAGAGTCAGCAGATTGAAAGGAAATATGTAGATGTAGTTCTGAGGAGGAATACTAATGTTAGGAAGGGAAGTGCAAAGCGTGAGGGAAGTGAGATATGGATCAAAGAGTGTTCTCTGCTAAAACATAGACTAATACCATCAACTCAGTTTGATTTTGTGTGTGTGTGTGTGTGTGTGTGTTTCTTTAGGTGTGTGTCCATTTTATCAGACACAGAGGAGCATAGGATGTGATTTCAAGAGAGCTGGCCTTTGCACTATTATCAATTTAGCATCAGGAGAAACAGCATTGTGTGTGTGTGTGTGTGTCTTAGTAGAGTCAGTGTAATATGGCCTGGGGGTGAAGAGCTCTTTGTGGGACCCAACCTAATTGTCTCCCCTTCTGTAGCCTGTGCTAGCAGCGCTGTAATCTAATGAAAGGTGGAAAATCTCTCTTCTAAATATCCTGTGATCTCTCTCTCTCTCTCTCTCTCTCTCTGTCTGTCTGTCTGGATGTGGATGCAGAAGCTATCTCCCTCCTGCAGGCTGACTCTCTTTCACTCAGTTCAGTCAAAAGCACTGAGGAAAAGCAGCTGTGACTACATCTACTAAACTAGAGGTTTTGTGCATTGCTCTTATCTCACACTCCTGACACTATTTGCATTTTATGAAATACAGGGTCCAGACGCAAAATGAAACTTTGTGCGGTTGCAAAATGGGTCTAAAATTAACTTTTAATTTACTAAGGATTGGCTCATTCATGCCAAATGGAGCCTGGTGTGTGTGGGACTGCCTAAAAAGCATGCTGCATGAGGCACAAAATGTAGTTTGTAATTTGGTAGAAATGTGAACTACAGAGCCATGAAGAAGTTTAGGATTAAAAAGGGGAAAGGCAAATTTAGATAGATAGATAGATAGATAGATAGATAGATAGATAGATAGATAGATAGATAGATAGATAGATAGATAGATAGATAGACTGAAGGAAGGAGGGAGGAAGTGAGTGTGGGAGAGTGAGGGCATGTGGGGGAAGTGAGGAAGAGGAAAAGTGTGCAAGTGGAGTGAGTGAGTGAGTGTGTGAGTGAGTGAGTGTGTAAGTGAGTGTGTGAGTGAGTGAGTGAGTGAGTGAGTGAGTGAGTGTGTGAGTG